>NC_133619.1:171292104-171613354 GCF_048593235.1 Sminthopsis crassicaudata | reverse complement strand
AAGGGAGAAGAGTTGAAGGACATCAGATCATGGCGGGTTAAAATAAAGTTTCTGTTTTTTTTTTTAAAGGATGGAGAAAACCTGGCCATGATTGTAGGCAATTAAGAAGAAAAAAATAAACAGCAAAATTGAGAAAGAAGAAATTATCAAAAGGGCAGCTTCCTTGTGAATTATGGAAGATGAAAAATGAGAAATGCATGAGGGATTTGCAGTTATGGTATATGAAAGTAATAGAATATTATCATTTCATTAAAATGATGAACAAGTTGATTCTAGAAAGGCCTGGAAAGATTTACACAAAGTGATGTTGAACGAAACAAACAGAATCAAGAACACAGTGTACACAGTGCTCCATTTTGTTAATATTGTACAGGTTTTTAGTTGTGTATCTTCTAAAGCTACTCTCATCCATTTTATTGGCTACTGATTGTTGAACTGATTTATTTTTATAGATAGATGGATAGATAGATGACAGCTAAATAATAGATACTTCATCAAATACTAACTAGAGTTCCAAAAAAAGGGAGAAGGTAATGATAGCGCAAAAGGACAAAGACATTGGTGAGTAAGTGGTGCACACTTGGAAGAGAACTGTAAGTAAAATGAGCAGTGTGACTGAATTTCCTCGAGATATGGTAATCTTAGATAAGGATTCAGTCAACAGATCTGAGGAAGGAATCATCATTTAGACATAGAAGATAGACAAGCAGTGAGATGGGAAATACTGAAGGATGACCTGGATACCATCCAACATATTTCTGTTTTCTTGCCTTTAACTGGATGAAAATGTTCATCCATATTGGGAACCAAGCTCCAAGCTTCCAATTGTTATTATTTCCTAGATTCAGAGAGATAATAGATGCTTAGATGCACAGATCATAAAACTAGAACTGGAGAGGACCTTGAGGTTATCTAGTTAGATTCACTCATTTTATAGATTAGGAAACCAAAACTCAAAGTAATGTGCCCAAAATCATACATGTAGGTTAGAAATGGAATTTGGACAGGCCTTCTTTATTCCAATTCTAGTGCCCTTTTAATGAATCACCATTGACCAGAAGATACTAGAAGCATTTCTATTTCCCCAAGTTTCAAGGAAAAACTAGTTTTTTTTTTTTGTTTTTTGTTTTTTTTGTTTTTAAATAGATGATACTTAATTCTGTTCTATTTAATTACAAGGAAGGCTAAACACTTTTGTTTACAATTGTCTGCAACAGAATAATTAACTATCACCAGAAAACCATGTTGGCAATCACACAAGGTGGGTTAGAAACACTTGAGATCCTGTTTGCAAAATCTGGAAACCCTTGGGCTTCTTAAATACATCGTCATTGTTTTTATTTATTTATTTCCAAAAAGTTACCATTAAAATTAATAGCTGTATCAATCTTTGGATCAACTCCAAAACCATTTTAAAAACAAAAGTCATAAAACTTCAAATTTTCCTCCTACTTCTGGTTTCTATCAGGCCCTGAATGTTTTCTGATCTCTCACAAAGCTGGGCCTCCTGTGGGGAAGCACAAAGCTCTGTCATTATAATGGTGGCACCCATTGAGTGAGACAACAGCCTTATTAACAGCAATGGGAGCCTAAAGCTGCTCTGAATGTTGCCTTTTCAAAAAATAAAAATAAATATACTTCATAGGCCTTCTTGGTAATAGTCATTGAACAGTGGAATTAAGAAAATCAGGGGCTTCCTTCATCTTGAGTCCTAGAACATAGGGCTAATTTAGATGCAATTTAGAATTCAGAGCTGGGAGGAACCTTAGAGGTCACATGATGGAATTCTCTTATTTCACAGATGAAGAAATTAAGACCCAGAAAGATTCAGTAAATTGGCAACATTACTTATTAAATGATAGAGGTGGGATTTGAATCAGGATCTTATGATTTCCAAATATGGCATGATTCCCATAGTTCTAATGGTGGCAATGAGAATTTGGTAGGGGGGGAATAATGAGTCATTAAAATTTTTTTAAAAGAAATTTTTACCCCCATCTTTTACTTTTCTAGCTCTAGACTTTAGCCCAGAATCCATTTCTGTTGGGCTGAAGGCAATTTCCTTGTTCCTCATTGTTTAAAAAAATGCTGTCAAGGTAGTGGACCTTGAAGGACCCTTCCATCTCTAACATTACATAAGACTGATTCTTAGATATAAACAGAAGCATCAAGAAAGAAGGAAGACAATTAACTTTGTTAGATCCATGTTATAGCTGGAAGCTTACAAACTCACTGTCATACTCTATTCCTAAATATGCTTTTCAGGAAAAAGAAGATCTATTGGATTTACTTCAGAAGAAGTAAATAGAAGCATAAAGAAAGTAAAATTTCCTAAAGAATACACTTTTTAAACATGAGTGAAGTGAAGATGAGGGGAGAAAAAAGGTTGGTGTCAACTAAAAATATTTACTAGACTGCCCTCATAAAAATGGGTTCTATGCTTCCCACCTGATAGAAAAGTGATGAACCAAGGATGAATCAAGGTGGACATTTTTGTATATGACCAATGCAAAAGTTTTTTCTGCATGTTACAAACTCTCTCTCTCTCTCTCTTTCTCTCTCTCTCTCTCTCTCTCTCTCTCTCTCTCTCTCTCTCTCTCTCTCTCTCTCTCTCTCTTCTACCTCTTTCTCTTTCCCCAATTCCCCCTTCTAATTCCCACTCCCTCTCATTGGAGGATGTTTCTCTGTCTTCTCTATCCTCTCTGTCTCTGTTTCTCTCTTGAGATCTCTCTGAGAAAAGATCAGGTTAACATTTCCATGCTGATCAGCAACGAGATTATCTCTGTATATTCACACTAGGTGACATAGGAAGACCCAACCAAATCCTGTACCTTCCACCTCCTATAATCAAAAACAACAACAACAACAACAACAACAACAAAACAAGCTAGTTCAAGTAATCAAATTAAAATAACTGACAAGAATTCTGTCTAGCAGTTTGGTATAAATTATAACCAGTTTTTTTTTAAATAAATTCTTTCCATCACTGAAGCCTTTCTATTGCTCCAAACTGACTTACTTTGTATTCCTCAAATAGGACCTTCTTTATTCCCTCTATGCCTTTGCATAGGATGACCTGATCACTGAGAAATCCTCTTTCCTTGTTTTTATTCCCTTTAAGGATCAATTCTGGTTCAATCTCCTACAAAAGATCTTTCCTTAGTTGTTGGAATTCCCCATCTCCCAAATTACTTTGTATTATATTATAACATTATATTCTTATGATTATATAATATAATGTTATAATATATATACATATATATGAATATATATACATATATATATATATTTAATTGTCTTCTGTCTTATTCCCCTCTTTAGTCTCTGTCTTGAAGACAAGTTCATTTAAAATTTTTTTTTAATCCCCTGTACTTAGCACAGAGTTTAGATGCTTAATAAATGCTCCTTGAAGTAAATGAAAAATCTAAGGATATTTCAGTTATGTGCTATTATCAACCAAATCATCAAATGTGTGAAACAAAATTCATGAGCTCCTCTATGAAATCAGGAGACTTAATGTGAGAGGACAGGAGCAAATGACTGTTTTTAAAAGAACATTCTTATAAATGCTTGGTATATTTCTTGTGAAAGCTTCCCCCTTCTCACATCATTTTTATGTCAATCAGCAAACAAACATACTGGGGAGACAATAAAAGCAATAAATAAGTAAATAAAGATAGATAAACAAACAAATAAATAAAAATAAACAGAAACCAAACAAACAGTACCTTCCCTCAGTGAACTCCTTCTAACAGGGGGAGATATCATTAAAATAACTAGTTATGTAAAAGATCCTATATAGATGAGATGAAAATTATATGAAAGGGGATAGATGATATTAGTATATATATAGATGAGAGTGTTATGGCATAATAGGCTTTTGAAGGATCATATTTGGAGTGAGGCTGACAAACATATACAACTTAATGCACCTATAACTGCCATCACTTTTGGACCATGGTTGAGTTGGATTCACATATTGGGGATTTTTAATAACCAATCTCTACATTTCTGTTCCAGTTTGAAAATGAGATAAAGTCAGGTGTATGTATTCATGTGTGCGCTGTTTTAACATATCCAGACAAAGAGGAACATTGAATGACTACAATATTTAATGAGGATGGAAATGAATGGTAAACTAACAAAAATAGTATTGGTCACATTCTTGAAAAAGTACAATTTCATTCCAATTTTTACAGCTATGTTTGGTCTTTTACATTTATGAGTCTAGAAGCACATACAATCAAGGACACAAAGTCTTTCTAAAGTACTCTCTTGCATGGATCCTTCAGGCAGGGAGGAATCAATCCCTAAGACAGCCTGCTTCTCTGCTCATTTTCTCTATACACATGTCTTTAGACCTTCTCCCAGATCCTATTCACCTCTCTCATTTGTGGTTCTCCTCCAGCAGATTCTCTTCAGCTCTCATTTTCTGCCTCTACTCTGCATTGTCATAAATCCAGTAGCAACTTCCATTTTTCTTCACCTACATAAAGGGAAAGGGAAAAAATCCTTCTCTGGCCATTTCACAGAAAGGAAAATGAGAGCACTGTTCTCCTTAACCTCAATAGAAAATTTTCTTCTCTCTGCCTTTTTACTGGGAAGAGGGACAAGAAAGATGATCTCATCTATTTTAGAGGAGAAAAACTTCACTCTTTTCCAGAGGTGCCAATATAAAAAGGAAGTCTGGGAGGATGGAGGGAACCACATACAAGCCAACCACAATAAACTCTGACTTCACAAATAAATGGTCAGAGTAAGTGGACAGTAGTACTGGGTGGTACAGAATCTAGATAACCAGTCTGGGAGTCAGGAAGACTGAACTTTCTGAATTCAAATCTGTCCTCAGATACCTACTAGTTATTCTGGGCAAACCATTTAACCTTATTTGCCTCAGTTTCCTCATCTGTAAAATGAGCTAAAGAAGGAAATGGCAAACTATGCCAGTATCTTTGCCAAGAAAACCTGCATGGGGTCAAAGAGTTTGACATGACTGAAATAATTCAACAACAAAACTCAGACAAATGTGTATCTAAAATGCAAAATCACTGGACTGAACTGAAACAGGGGCTACATGGTAAATAGCAGATTAGACTGAATCACTTTTGAAGTCCTTTCCAAATTTCAGATTCTGTGATTTTATATGTAAAATAGAATAAATGAGAAAATTTAACTGAGATAAAATTGAAAAGTTTTACTTTCAGCTGATTTACAATTTAGAAGCTAGAAAAGGATATTTTCACCAGTAACCATGTGGTTTGATCTAATTGCCATAGGCTGAGATGAGTGAGCAGCTACCAGTGGAAATGCTATAGTTATTATGATATAAGACAAAAAGACAGAACTTTTCAATAACCAAAGATGTCAAAATAGAAATAGTACTAGACTTATTTTTAGCTAATAGAGAAACTTCACAGAAGGATTTGGATTGTTTTTTTTCTCCCTTATTCCCACCAAACATATAAGAAAATGACGAAGTGCTTTCCTGTATGACTGGTAGAAGCTCATATTAAAATTACCATTGCTCAGAAAAGAAGGGTGCTGGGTTTAGAGCTGGAGAATCTACACTGAAGCCTCATCTTTGCTCTCATTCTCTTAAAATCCCTAGATTCTTCTTACTACTTTCTTGGTTCCCTCTTCCCAAACTCTCTTTCACTGTTGGGTTATATTTCTTGTTCCTATGGATGTCACTACCATCTCTATTTGGATGGCTGTCACATTTATTTGTTATTTAATCTCTCTCCTAAGTTCCATTTTTGTATCTCCAGCTGCTTATTGAATATATCAAACTGGATGTCTCGTAGATGTCTTAAGCTCAGCATATGAAAAATAGAGCTCATTATCTTTCTTTCTAATTCTCCTCTCTTCTTAACTTTCAGAGGCACTATCCTCCCAATCATACAGAAACAATCTAGGTGTTATTCTCAACTATTCACTTTCTCTCACTCCCCTACATTATGATAATAGTAATAACAATTACAGAAATAGCAATAATAACTAAAATTTATAAAGCACCTACTATGTGCAAATGCTTGCAAATATTTTCTATCTTTACAACATCTCTGTGTAAATTTCTTTCTCTTCTCTAACACTACTTCCTCCTTAATGCAGACCTTAATCACTTTGTGCCTAGATTATTATGTTAGTCTGCTAATTATTCTTCCTGCCTCATTCAAGGATTTAGGATCAATCCAAGGGTGATCAAGTTATTCCTTTATTCAAATAAATTATAGTGGTTTCCTATTGCCTCAAAACCAAAATTCTTGTTTGACTTATAAACAAAACCTAGTGCTCTGTTTCTCCCCTTACCCCATTCCCCACTATACTATTTGTGGTCTAATGAATACTGATGTTGGTTCTGACCAGCCAGTTTCATTCACTTTCCCTTATACCTGGAAATCTCTTGTTTTTTCATCTCTGCCTTCTGATTTCCCTGGCATCCTTCAAGTCTCAGCTTCTTCTACAAGAAGCCTTTTTCAATAATCCTTTAATATGAATGCCTTCCCTATATTATTTCCTATTTATCCTATATTACTCTTATTTTCATAATTCTTTGCATGTTATTTTCCTCTCTTTCTCCATAAGTTTGTAAACTCCTTGAGAGTAGAAACTATCTTTTGCCTTTTTTTGTATCCCCAGGGCTTAAACACATACATAGAAAATATTTAATAAATGTATCTGATGACTAACTGACTAATGCCTTCCATTCTATGAGGTTACCTTCTAATTATAGTATAATCCATAGTATATAAAAAGCACTTAACAAATTTTTGATCAGTTGATCTCTGAAGTCTCTTCCTGTCTTAAATCTATGAAACTATGAAAATTTCTGCATAATTTATCTAGAGGTATCTTGCCTACATTTAAATATGGAATTACAAAAGTAATTTCAAATAATCCTAGGTGAGAAAAAGCAACTACCACTTTTGATGGAAAGTGACTCTGACTTTTTCCACATATAATTTATAAAACCTGCTTGCAGAAAAAGAAATCCTAGTCCTGAGACTCCAAAAGAATTATTGAGACTGGCCAAGGCTTCAACATTTTCTCTTATGAATAATGTATTGATGACATTTGTTTAAAACTTTTCTTCTTTTTTAGTGATCTCCAGATTAGAAATTGCTATGATTATAAAAATCTGAGTTAGAGGGGTAGCTAGATGGAGCAGTGGATGGAGCACTGGCCTTTGAGTCAGGAGAACTTGAGTTCAAATATGGCCTCAGGTACTTAACACTTCCTGTGTGCCTTGTGACTCTGGGTAAGTCATTTAATCCCAATTGCCTTGAAAGAAGAAAAAAATAATATATATATATATGTATATAAATATACATATATTATATATATACACATATACGTATATGTATATATATGTATAGATATAGATATATATAGGTATAGATATAGATATATGGGTAAATGGCAATCTGGGTAGAGAAAACAAAAGTAAATGACTTGAGAAGATGATTATTAGTGAGTCAGTGATTTGATAAATATTTGTTTGAATCCCCTATATATAATAAAAGACCTGAGTTTGAATTCCAGTGCAGACACTTACTTGTATGACCATAGGCATGTTACTGAATTTCTCTGAGATTTTATTTCCTCATCTGTAAAATGAGAATAGTAATAGTTGGATTTTTGTTAGAAATAACTGAGATGATGTTTATGCAGTATTTTGGAAAGCTTTATACAAATATGAATACTTAATATTATCACATTAAGGATCTGTGTTTTCTCTAGGCTTCTCAAGCTTGAGTGGTCTCTGCTCTGGGGCCTGATCTTCTGGTTAGTGAGTCCCTAGCTCAGACCATAATTTTATGAGGGGCCCCAGTCATGCTCACTTCACTCCTATCTCATCTTACTCTTAGACTTAATTTACTTCCTTAACAAAAGCCTTTCTCTAGGCAGATAAAATACCTCTGACCCCTAGCTTTCCAGTTCCCTTCTAATTGTTGTCTTTCCCTATTGGCATATAAGTTCTCTGAAAGTAAGGACTACCTTTTTTTTTTTTTTTACTTTTTATTTCTATTTATATCCATCGGGCAGCTAAGTGGTGAAATGCATAGAGTGTTAGACCTGGAGTCAGGAAAACTCATCTTCATGAGTTCAGATCTGGCCTCAGACACTTACTAACTGCAACTCTGGACAAATCACTTAGCCCTATTTATCTCAATTTCCTTGTCTGTGAAATGAGCTAGAGAAAGAAATGGCTCACCACTCCAGTATTTTTCCCAAGAAAACCCCAAATGAGGCCATGAAGAATTGAACATGACTGAAATGACTAAACAACATTTGTATACATCACTTCCCATAGAGGCTAACATATAATAAGCATTAAATTAAGTAAATGTTCTCTGTCTATCTGTCTATCTATATACCTGCTCACTTACCTATCTACCTATCTACTTATATAGCTATCATCATCTGTCATGTAGGTACTATTTCTAGCAAATCAGATCACCTTCCATTTATTCTTAAAAAAATTTTTTTATGAGTTACTTTGCCTTCTGCAACTCTCTCCCATCTCCCCAAATTGATCAGTTTTGATGATCATTAATAAATGAAGCACTTTGAACTTACCTAGGTTTTTCCTTAGAATCCCCAAAATGTGATTTCCTACCAAGTTTATAGTTCTGTCTTGTGAATATCTGAGAAGGCCTGTCCAATGCTGGAATAGGCTTCAGGACTCCAGGACTAGTCAGCTCCATGTTGTTGATGAAATATCAAAGATTAAAGAATTATCTTGTGTAGGTGTTGAAATTAGGAAACCAAAATCTAGGACTATAATTCCCTTACAAGTTATACTTATTCCCTACATGCAATACTTCTCTTTGGCTGTTGAAAAATGATTAATTTCATATTTTTAGGAATCATTTGTTTGTCTACCATGTTCTTCATCTAACCATAAGTGATAAGGCTGGTAGATTAGTGGGAGTTAAAAATGTTTTACTGTAGTGTGCTTAAAAGTCTTTATTTCTAAATGTATTGCATTTAATGTCAGACTGCTTCTGCCCAGCATGTCAGGGCAATTTATATGCTATTACACAGAGCTTCACAGGATAGAACTTCTAGGAATCAAAGATTCCAGGGTGATGCTGACAAGAATCCTGGAATTGAAACTATAGGACTACATTCTTTAGATAGCCATAACTACACCTCTACTTGGAGAAAATTCACAGCCCAAACCTTTACCCTTGCAATCACTGGGTAAATAACCATATATCAGAGGAATTTAACCTGCAGTCTCCCCAAGGTATGAGTGGATAGACGTTAAGGGTATCCATAAATATCAATAGGAAAAATAACAGTTTTTATTAACCTCTGTTTAAAATTTCACATTTCTATTTTCTATATTCTATTATTCTATAATATAGAATATATTTTATATTCTATATTCACATAAATATAGGCAACAAACTTCAGTAGTATTTAAATTTCACTAGACTTCTAGCCTGTCCAGTGATGCATAAAACTTACCAAGTGGGGTTTTTTGGCATTGTTCATATCAGTTCTGATATCAAAATACCTGGAAAAAAGAACAGACTTGCCAAATGGGTTTTTTGACATTGTTCATACCAGTTCTGATATAAAATACTTGGAAAAAAGAACAGACTTTCAATAAACTAGTTCTTATCTGTGGGTCTCAAAAAGTTTCTTTTTCAACTATTTACAATTTATTATGGCCCATCTTATGTGTATGACTTACTCAACCTTGTTTCTGTCAATAGCTCAAGATCTAGTTTGAGATAATACAGAGATAAGACCTTTCCCAACTATAATATGTTGACATGAGTCTTTGGAACAGTGTCTAGAGAACTTTTTTTCCAGGAATAATCTGTCTGTGGAGGCTACGTGAGGTTCAGGAATTAATTGTGAACTGATATCATAACTGTTATGGTGAAGCTAACCCAATTTAATACCAAGGATGACTCATTGCATGCATCAAGAGCCACAGATTATTCTTGTATCATTTCTAAATAATTGCCCTTTACTCGTGTGAAGTGGCACCCCCCTGTTGTTCATCCAAAATATATACAATTCAAGAAGTTTAGAAGGGGGAGAAGAGTCAGAGGAAGAAAAAACCCAAATGGAAAATACTGTATTTATCATTTAAAGAAAGGACAAAAACTAAGCTCTGTAAACTATGTGGGTTCCAGTGACAGTAATTATCTGCTCTCCCAGAATGAGTAATTACATTATTCCCAACCCCACAGTTAAGTGGTGGCTGTGCAGACACATATGCACATGCATGCCTAAAGGTGCCATGATGCAGAGGAAAATGGAGGAAATAAATGTCTGAGGAAATGAGAAAAAAATTTCCACTGGTAGATAATCCATTTTTCCCCCTCAGCTTGCACCTTCACATACTGAATTTGAAATATAAAACATTCTATTGATGTGTCTCCTGATTAACAGGATCTTTCCAAAGATGTTTCTCGTCTCTGTCTAAATACTCTCCCTGGAGGCTGCATCAATTAGAGAAGATGAGAAGGTTGGACGGCTGGTCTTGGGACAATATTTACCCTTGGCAATACTTGTCTGCTTTCTTCTCCTGAAAAGGGCTTCCTTTCCTTATAAAATTTGCAATATATTATGTTTATTTTAATTTAAAATCACATTGTCTGTGCCATAGCTAAGGCAGCTCTTTCATCACAATCCAATAATGATAAAAAATAATTCCTGCTTATAGAGTACTATATAGCTGCCAAAGCCCTTTACATTTATATTATGTCTCAATATATTTTGTACAGAAAATTTACAATGCAGGAATGTATCGGTTATAGATGTTATTTTTCTCAAAGGTTTTATTTTCTGAACTTAAATTTTAAAAGTAAAAAAGTTTAAGTTTTTTTTTTTTTTTAACAAAATACAAATTGGATCTTGAGTAGGAAGGAAAAAAGTAATAACTATCATTTTATAGCATTTTAAGATTTCCAAAGCACTTCAAATCTATTCTTTTTTCATTTAATCCTTATAGCAGCCCTGTGAGATAAGAGTCTTTTCTGATTCCCATTTTACAGATGAAGAAACTGAAGAGGAAAGAAGTTACTGTCTTTACCCTGTTGAATATCTACAACACCTAGACTGAGAATAAGTGCTTTTTGGCTCCATCTCAGCCTTGGCCTTGTCTTACTTTCAAAAAGTTTGGAGACAAACCAAAGATGAACTGATAGTGGAGTATGGCTTCCATTAACATTGTGGGTAAAAAAGGGGCATTTTTATAGGTTAAAGGACTCAGACATTTTTGGATCAAAGAAGAGGTGAAATAAGATAATTGGTAATGAGGAATCTGCTCTTTGCTCGGCAACCCCATTCTTGGCTAACTTTACTTTTGTATTCTAAACTCTTCCCTGGCCCCACCTTCTCCCATTTAAGACGGTAATGGAAATCTTAACCTGCCACAATAAGGCTGTAAGGAATAACACAAGAAAATGAGGATGTTAAGCTTCAGGATGCTAAATGATGAATTTCATAATTTTAAGGAGTGAACCTTCCTTATTTATATAACAATTTTAAAGCTCTGTATAAATATAAGCTATTACTACTGTTGCTGCTGCTGTAAATGTACAAATAAATAAATGTAAGTTGTTGTTACTACTATTGTTACTACTACATCCACTATCACCACTACCATTACCACTATAACTACTATCAACAGTAGTACAAAGATTAAAATTAAACTGTCTCTGCCCTTGAGGAACCTATATTCTACTGGGCAGATGCCACATGTACACAAATGAGTATGATACAAGGTAGGGCATGGTACAGACAAAGAAACTCATTTAAAGTGCTCTTAGAAAAATTTGAAGAGGGAGAGAAGAATGGTTCTGGATTTGTTAAAGGAATAATGAAATTCCTTTAGATATTTTTTGTCTTCTTGAATTTTAATGAAAAGATTGATTTCTATTCGTTATTTATCTATTGTCGAATTTTAACAAACAGCTGTAGTGATAATTGCTGAATTTCTACTGTATGTTTAGAGGAAACTGTCAATTCACAAACATGGAATTGTGCCATTATCTATGTCTAAGGCATTTTTCTGTAAATATACAGATTTAGTGCTGGTTTTCAATAAATATACAAAGATGCTAATTATCACTAGAACTATTTGTTAAAACTCAAAAATACGTTAAAAATAAAGAAAAGGAGTGCTATTTTTTCATTAAAAATCTCCAAATATTTATCTTCTGCTGCCTTTCATACAATTTTTCTGAAATTGCACTATCATTATCTTGTGTTAACTTTACCTTCAGTTTCTTCTGTCCTTCAAGACTCTCGTTTCTCCAGTTCTTGCTTAGTCTGGGCTTGGGCGGCTCTTGTCATTCAGGCTGGAATTGGGGGTGGAGGGATTTCTCTCTTTGAAGTCAGCAGAATCTTGGTGGGCTGTTGGAGGGAGATAAGGACCATGAGAACAGTCCAAAGGAGTGCATTTCACAGCATTCCTCATAATATCACTCAGGTTTTAAATTTCTCTTCTTTCAGTAGTCTTTAGATAGCCCCTCAACAATGATTTTGTCTACAACATGCACTGACAGAAATGCTGGGGATTGACAGCAAATGCCTTGGCTTATGGAGATTATGGCTTTCTGTGAAAAGATAAGATGGGATAGATGTTATTACACTGTGGTAGAGCTCTTGGTTGGCTTCTGAACATATCTGTATGTAGACAAAACCAATTGGTCAAATTACTTTGGACTGCACTTATAGAACTTAAAATTTGCATAATGAGCAGTGTTGGATATGGAATCCTTTTATAAAATAATGATTAAGGAAAATGATAGCAGCTAACATTTATATAATATTTTAAAATCTGCAAAATATTTTACATATTATTTCATTTAATCCTGAGAATAGAGAATATAAATATAACAATTTTACAGATGAGGAAATAAAGCCTGAGACTGGTTAGGTGACTTTCCTAAGGTCAAAACGTTAGTATCAGTGGCAAAAATCTAACTCAGGTCTTCCCGATTCTAAGACAAACGCTTTGCACAGTACCACCTTGTGGCTTTATTCAAATATTATCCTTGTTTTGAAATAATTCAATTCTTTGAGAATTTTCTTAAGTGACAAATTTGAAACATTAAAATATTTCTGACGTCCTTGCCACTTCATCTCTTTTGGGAATTCAGATAAGATACAAAACATTATTTCAGAAGAGTCCAACACTTTGCTGCTTTTTACTTAGAAGTGGCATTTCATTTGTTGCCTGGGTTGAAATAATTCATCACCAACAACCTTCTATTGGTGAATCCATCTAATCTTACTTAGTTAAACTCATGTTGGGAGAACACCACATACATCTAAGCATTGGTTCTGCACTAGATGTTTTTCCAGCTTGGTAGATCTGCCACATCTTGGTCTTAAATCATAACTCAGTCTAGATAGCTCTATTACCAAGGATGTAAACAATGTGTTTAAAAGAGGATTAACTTTCAGTGTCTCCTTATATAAACATTTACTTCTAATACATTGTTCATAATTTATAATAATTGTCACAGGATAATCTGAATAACATCCAGCATTTCATACTAAAGGGAGTACCATGAAGACTAAGATTTGTCTTTTCAAAATCTCATTTATCCTTCATTTCCATAGAATTCTACTCAAATATTATCCTTGTTTTGAAATAATTCAATCAATTCTTTGAGAATTTTCCTATGACAAATTTGACACATTGAAGCATTTCTAAACTCCTTCCCACCTGATATCTTTTTGGGAAACAGGTAAGGAACAAAACACATTATTTCAGTATTTCAGAAGAACCCAACAGTATGGTACCCTTCTTTACCACTAAAGATTGAAGCTTTTTGCTTAGAAGATGGATTTCATTCATTGCCTGGGTCCAAATAATTCAACACCAGTTGGCCACCCTTCTGTTGGTGAGTCCATCTAATCTAATTAGGCTCATGTTGGGAGAACACAGCACACATCTGAGCACCAGTTCTGCACTGGATGTTTTGCCAGCTTGGTAGATCTGTCATACAAAGCCTGGTCTTAAATCACAGCTCACTCTAAGGAGCTCTACTACCAAGCATATGAACAATGTACTTAAAGGAGGATTGACTTTCAGTGTCTCCTCATATAAACATTCCTTTCCATTACATTGTTCATAAGTTATAAAAATTGTTATAGGATAACTTGATTAATACCCAGCATTTCATACTAAAGAGCACCATAAATGCTAAGATTTGGGAGATCCTTTCTTTCTTGGAGCAGAATTTTAAAAGGTTTCAATATTCTTTCATCTTTTCAATATCTTATTATCCTTCATCTCCATAGAGTTCTTTTGAATCTCACAGTAACATTGCAGTTGAATATACAGATTAGCCTATATTTTTGTATTATTAAGCCTGTTTGCAAAGAGAATTCCTTTTAAAATCAAATTATTGCTGAAAAGCACATAATTGTTGACTAATAAGCCATAATCTTTTCTCTTAGCCTAATAAAAGCCATATGTATTATATACATTCAAGACACATAGACAAATGTATACACATGAATGAGTCAGTAACTAAGCTTAATTTATCTTCAAAATATTTTATCAATGCAAACAAAATTTTCTATTTTATATTATCAAAAATATGAATAAGGCATATCTAGAGTAATAAGATTGTGTTTACATGATGCATGCATCATGCATAAAACAAGAATATTTACTTTAGTCAGTGGCTCTTCAGGCCATTAGTTTCTAAATAACTGTGACACATTTAACAACATTCTTTAGAAAGTCAAAATTTCATGTGAATCCAAGTGTAACAGAGATATGGGACAACAAGATGGTACAATGGATAGAGAGCAGGACCTGAAACCAGGAAGATTTGAGTTTAAATTTGATCCCAGAAGCTTTCTAGCTGTTTGACTCTCAGCAAATTAATCACTCTGTGCCTCATTTCCTCATCTGTAAAATAGAGATAATAAGAGCACCTACTTTACCTACTTGTTGTGAGAATCAAATGTGTGAAACACTCTGCAATCCTTAAAGGAATATATTAATTGCAACTATTATTGTTAACTATTATGGAGGGTTTAAGTAGTCTATAGAAGTGATGGCTTGTATATAATTAGTAGCATAAAATATGTTATCCAAGAAATGTAAGCTTGGGATTAGTTGGTTCCATAGTAGCCAAATACTGTACTGGTTCCCAAAGAATGTTACATGCCCTGGTTGTTGAATAGGATCTTCACTGGAGAATCTATGGGACGACATGAACCAGAATTATACTAGATGAGAATGTGTGCAGGAATTGGAGAGTTTCAATGATGAGACTTGAATCCATTGCAAAAGTGTTGAATGATTCTTCTTCATATTTTCTCTAATGGTTGGAGAAAACCTCAAGATATCTATAAGGATATATGAATATATATTTGTGATTATGTGCATATATATGTTCAAAGTATGAGTGACATTACTGTCATTTTATAACATTTTTAGTTTTAATATTTATGAAAATGTTTTTTACTCTAATTTGTATTTCTAGCAATTAAGGTACCATCGGGTGGTGGTAGTTTGTTGGTCTTAACCATTTGTTCAAACTAATAAAACTTTTTTTATAATCACGTTTTGCCTGAAATAGAGATAAACAAGTGTTTGTACTTTACAACAGCAAAAACAGTGGTAAAGCTGAGTGTGAAGCAGTAGATTTCATGTGACATTAGAGAGTGTTTAAAAATCAATGCACAGATAAAATTTAGTATCTTTTTCACTCTCTTTAACTAATTTCAAATAATTTCTACTTCTCCATAGACACCTCTCTGTGTGTGTCTATCTCTGTCTCTATCCCTCTGTATCTCTGTCTCTGTGTGTGTCTCTCTATCTTTGTCTCTCAAGTACACTTATACACGTGTGTATATGCATATGTATATATGTATCTATAATAGAATCTTCCTTTCTAATTAATCTTGCGTCCTTCAATGTGATGTTCAAACTTTTCTTAGGGCATATATAGGAACTTCAGACTAATACAGCAAAACACCCTTTTATCATGATTTTTGGACAATCCTAACAAAAATCATCTGATGAGATTCCAAGGGAATCAAAGATAATGTATTAAATTACTCTCCCAGTACTCTTGATCAGTTTTTTAAGCCCTAAGAGAGATTACTCTCTTTTCCCTGACAGATTGAAGAAAAACAAGAGAAAAAATTGTAACTACCCATTTGGAACTAGAACTATAGACAATTAAGTTATTTGCAGTCAGAAGTAGGTGATTATCCACTCTACTCTTAAAAAAATGAAGCATCCTCTTTTCTAAAATCTTTCTTGAAGACAGATGACTGCTAGGGCAAATGAATAATTTAAAAAGTCATTTTTTCTTAGTGACACCCCAGCAATAGCTCAAATAACTTACCTTGGATAAAGATATTCCAAAATTATTTCACAGAATATTTTAAGCAAAAAACAGAATAAAATCATGATTTTCTAATACATACATTCTACTATTTGGATTCATATAGATTCTAATTGGAATCTCTCTATATTCAAAGTAGAATCAAAGCCCATATTACATGTTTATTCAGCCAATAAATGTCAAAAGTAGTATTAAAACTCAGATCTTCTTGGATTCCAAGTCTACTATCAACTATGATGCACCACCTCTGATACGAGATAGGACTTTCTATTCAAAGGATCATCAATGTAAGAGCTGACAGGGATCTTAGAGATTATCTAGTCCAATCTCTTTGATTTTACACTTGAGGAAACCAAGGCTCAAAGAATGAAATGGTTTGTTCATTGTCATAGAAGCTATTAAGTGATAAAGTCAGAATTTGAATCCAGTCTTCTGATTCAAAATCTAGTACACTTTTCATTGGACCATTTTATATATCTCTGATAAATTAAAAATTAGTAAGAAAAATACAAAATTGTGCTAAAATACCTGTTTTTAAAAATATTTTTAATAACAATTATCTTCTTTGATTAGGGGAATGACTAAATAAAATTGTAGTGCATGAATGTAAGGGGATATTTCTGTGTTGTAAATACAGAGAATACAGAGAAGCACGGGAAGATTTAAATCATCTGATGCAGAGTACAGTATGCAGAATCAAGAAAGCAATATGCACAATGACTACAACAATGCAAATGGAAAAGAATATCTATAAAACAATTAAAATTAATTATTGCAAAAATTTAAAGAACAAGATAGAGATATGGGAAGACAGTTTCATCTCATTCTTTTTCAAAGGTTAAAGATCCATAAATACTGCATATGATTTCAGAATTTTCAAAAATATAGTAATCTATTTTGTTTCTTTTATTTTCTTTTTTTATCTTTCTAATATCATTTGTTATGTTGAAATGCATTCCTAGAATAGGAAGAGGAAGACATGCCAGGAGAAATTCTGGTGATGTAAATAACAAAATACATCAATAAATTTTAAAAAAAACCCACATGTTTTGAGATTTAATATTCAAGTTTTGCTTTTTCAGTTAAATTCCTTGGGGAGAGAGGAATCTTCATGTTTTATTTCTATCTCAAGGAAGTTATGTCTATAACATTAGAATAATTAATTAAACCATATGTTTATGATCAAAGAATCACCATTTCTCAGTGGTAATGTACCAAAATTATAGGAAAAGTTCCCAAAAGGTAATACAACCTATAGTAGTTTTTCCTCTTAAACATTTGTCCTTGATTTTTGTGCTCACAGAAGGACAATCTATTACCAGCTCCCTAGTTTGTCATCTAATATTTTTTCAAGAGATCTCCTTGCTTCCTTATTTAAAGTGATGCTTCAGTATATCCTCAATGCTTTTGGTGATTGGCATAACAATGGCTCACTGGTAACCTCTCAGCTCACTGCATGCCTTAACATGAATTGTAACATCTAGATTTCTATTTCCCCCAAGTCCCTTATGAGAAACATATTTAATCTATGAAAATTTCCTTTAAAGAGGACATATTGATGAATTTATCACTAATCTCCCTATGGTCAATATATAATAACAATGGATTATAGATGTCTTTACAATTGTGTAGGCAAATGGGCAATGTTTCAAGAAGCTGAACTTTAGACCTTAAGTACACTGCATCATTGTGCCAAACATAGTATATGGTAGTATTTAGAATTCTAAATTTAAAGCTTGAAGGGACCTTTGAGGTCTTCCATCAGACCTCATTAATCCGTTTTATTCTACTGTAAAAGAGCCTGTGCAAATAGAATGCCTCCAACCTCCACTCCTTAGTTTAGTTCCCATTAATGTATTCTGAGAACATATGAATATACCATCTATATTCCCAACCCAAGGATGCCCCTCATACCAAAGAAGATCTCCCTTTGCCTTAGTTCAAATACAGACTATATTGGGCAAGTGTTTTAAAATATGACCACATGAATCTTCCAATAACCAGGGATATAGCTATATTATTACCTTGGAGGGATGAAGTATTTTAGATTAAAAAAAAAGTTGTGCTACACAGTTGTATCAAGTATTGTAATAATGAATCACAAATTTACAGGACATGTGAATTTGTATGTGGAACTATTTAATCTCCTTTATTTTGGTTGGTTAATCAATTATACTGATTGAACCTTTTATCAAATAGAAATAAGGACCATGGGCAGTGACAAATGAAAAAGACCCAGTCTTTGTTTTGAACCAGATGCCATTTAACAGACAGGGAACCTGGGATCTATCATACTTACTCCTGGACATCAGCTCCACAGAGGCCATGAACTGGCTTTGTTTTATCCTGGTGGGGCGTGTATGTGTGTGTTTGTGTGTGTGTGTGTGTGTGTATGTATGTGCATGCAAGTAGCAGAGTTACTGTCTAGCTTTTGAAATTTCTTCTTCTAAATCTTGAGAGTTTATCAGGCCAGACCTGTCAAGGGGAATTTGATGTTTTCAGCAGCTTCTCAGTCAATCTGACATCAGCATAGGCGCTGTCAGTTAGTAGATGATACCCTTTGTTGAACATGTAACCATTACTGAATCACTCGCTGACCCACTGAAATTACAAGCTCATGTTCAGGGTCTGATCTGAAGTTCCTGCCAATGCACAAATAATACCTGTGAGGGGCATCTCTTGCTGCCATTTCACTCCTTGCATGTCTTTGAATTGAGTTGGCCAGGCTATGGACCTCACAGATGCTGGCTAAAACCTCGTTCTTCATGCCCATCAAGAATCCATTGAATGATAGGACTTCATAGAGAGCCCCGTGCTTTAAAAAAACCCTTTACCAGGGAAACAATAAACTGGGAAAACATTTTTACAGTCAAAGGTTTAGATAAAGGCCTCATTTCCAAAATATATAGAGAATTGACTCTAATATATAAGAAATCAAGCCAATCTCCAATTGGTAAATGGTCAAAGGATATGAACAGACAATTCTCAGATAAAGAAGTTGAAACTATTTCTAGTCATATGAAAAGATGCTCTAAATCATTAATAATCAGAGAAATGCAAATAAAGACAACTCTGAGATACCACTACACACCTTTCAGATTGTCTAGAATGACAGGGAAAGGTAATGCAGAATGTTGGAAGGGACACTGATACATTGTTGGTGTAATTGTGAATACATCCAGCCATTCTGGAGAGCAATTTGGAACTATGCTCAAAAAGTTATCAAACTGTGCATACCCTTTGATTCAGCAGTGTTACTACTGGGCTTATATCCCAAAGAGATTTTAAAGAAGGGAAAGGGACCCACATGTGCAAAAATGTTTGTGGCAGCCCTCTTTGTAATGGTCAGAA
The DNA here is from genome assembly GCF_048593235.1 of Sminthopsis crassicaudata. Classification (NCBI taxonomy): domain Eukaryota; kingdom Metazoa; phylum Chordata; class Mammalia; order Dasyuromorphia; family Dasyuridae; genus Sminthopsis; species Sminthopsis crassicaudata. The sequence goes on along the minus strand of NC_133619.1, from coordinate 171,593,651 downwards.
ACTGGAAACTAAGTAGATGCCCATCAATTGGAGAATGACTGAATAAATCATGGTATGTGAATATTATGCAATATTATTGTTCTGTAAGAAATGACCAGCAGGATGATTTCAGAAAGTCCTGGAGAAACTTACATGAACTGATGCTGAGTGAAATAAGCAGGACCAGATCATTATATACTTCAACAACAATACTATATGATGATCAATTCTGATGGACGTGGCCCTCTCCAACAATAAGATGAACCAAATCAGTTGCAATAGAGCAGTAATGAACTGAATCAGCTACACTCAGCGAAAGAACTCTGGGAGATGACTATGAACCACTACATAGAATTCCCAATCCCTCTATTTTTGTCCGCCTGCATTTTGGATTTCCTTCACAGGCTAAATGTACACTATTTCAAAGTCAGATTCTTTTTGTTCAGCAAAACAACTGTTTGGTCATGTATACATATATTGTATTTAATTTATACTACAACATATTTAACATGTATTGGTGTTAAATCTGGGTGTTAAAATTGGAACAAATGGTTTGGCAACTATCAATGTTGTAAAATTATCCATGCAAATATCTGGTAAATAAAAACTATTAATTTAAAAAAAAAACCTTCACCCCCCCACCTTAATATCAAAAAGGTCTTTTCCTTTGCTGTGAATATTGACCATTATTTTCTTTTGGCCTCTTGATAATGTTATCTTTCAAATGAGCCATCTGAGTTTGAGAGAGAAAGATTGACATATTATCATCATCCAACAAAAGACTATGTCCTTCCATGGGTCCTCAGGCTTTGTTGTTTATTAGCTATAAGCTAGACAGACATGCATAGAGTACTCTGTCCACCTCTACAAGAATGGGCAGGGTGGGGAATCTGAGTGGTTGGATTGAATAGTCTCCTTTGTATGAATTATGTTTCTCCTACAACTGCAGGCAGCCTGGCAGAATTATAAGGAACATCTCTGGGTCTACAATATTTTTATCTTTTTAAAAACTTACACTTGAAGCCCTCCAAAGTCTGAGTCTCATCTACCTTTCTGGTCTTATTTTATGTGATTCCCCCTTTATACATTCTGGTTTTGAGTTATAAGCTACTTGGGGGGGGAAGGGAGATACATCAGAATGTAAGGTTTTTACAAAGTAGAGATTATTTAATATTTGTATTTATACCCACAGCATTCAACTTAGTGCCTTATAGAAAGTAGATGTTTAATAAAAAAATAGGTTAATAAATTAGAGAATGTAAGCTCCTCACTAGTTAAGAATTATGCTGTGTTTTTTTTCCTGTCATCCAACTCAGTGCCTAGTACTTAAGTGTTTGATAGATATTTGTTGATTAGCTAAATGATAGCACTTTTAACTTCTTTTGTTTTTATTCCTCATACTTTTTTGTTGTTGTTTAATAATTTTTCAGTTATGTCTAACTCTTTCTGATCCTAATTGGGATTTTCTTGACAAAGATGATAAAATGATTTGCAATTTTCTCTTCTAGCTCATTTTAAAGATGAAGAAACTGAGGTAAACAGGGCTAAGTGACTTGCCCAGCAATTAAATATCTGAGGCCAGATTTGAACTCAAGAAGTTGAGTCTTCCTGAATCTAGGTCCTGTCTTCAATCCACTTCTTGTGTAATAGTTATTACAAAAGAGCAACATGCTTGATTCCTTCTTTCATCCTCAAGATGCAAAGCACTGTGCTCCTCTTAGTAAGGAGGTGAGAAGACTTTCAGAGAAGTTTTCCCTCATAATCTTGATTGTATAACAGATCTTTTTTGGTATTTTAATTTTTTCAATATTTTTGCTGGTTTGTCCATGGAGTTTTCCTATTTCTTTTATTGTTCTTTTATTTTTGTAGTCCTCTAGTCCAGTGCTGCTCTCCCTCTCCAGAGAATTTATTTATCATGGAAGCAGGTGAGCTAGAAGTCTCTGCCTGTCCAGGGGTACTTACCAGAAGGACTTCTTCAGAGAAGTACTAGCCAGAAGAGAATTAAAGGGTTCTGGTGCTTTATCTTGATCCTTGCCATTCTCTCATGATGGACTGAATTTTATTTAGATCATTTCTTACTATTTTGAGAAGCTCTATTTGGATTTCTTATCCAGTGCCTTATGGGACTTTCTTCTCTCCTGAATTTCTCCCTTTAAATAGATTTTACTTTTGTTCATCTTGATGGGATCTCCAGGGGCAGGTAGGTGGCTCAGAAGATGGAGCACCAGCCCTGGAATCAGGAGGACTCAGCTTTCTGAGTTCAAAACTGGCCTCAGACTCTGATGTGATCCTAGGCAAACTGTTTGCCTCAGTTCCTCATCTGTAAAATGAATTGGAGAAGAAAATGGCAAGCCACACTATCTTTTTTGCCAACAAAACCCCCAAGTGAGGTCACAAAGAGTTGGGTACAACTAATCGAAAAACAACTGAAACTATTAACAAAAAATCTCTTCTTACCTACTACTATATAGATAGTATCTTATGCAAGAACCCTTGCCTGTAGGGTACTGACTCAACAAAATCCTCATAATTCTGTAAAAGTTGCAAACTAAAAACTTTTTTTTGCAAATTTTTTGTATAAAAGTTGCTATTCTGCTTACTCTGAGATCCTTCCTCTTCTTTATCTTGAGAAACTTAGCTTTCCCAAAGCACAGCTTGAGTGTCATCTTCTACATAAAGTTTTTCCTCACCTCCTCCTACTTCCAAATTGTTGATGCTCTCTCCTTCTTGACTTTACTTTGTATATATTTTTGTAGCAATGTTTACATGGATAGATCAACTTGAGTTGTAGGTTACCCCTTAGTCTACTATGAGACTAGTTCTCATATTGTAATTTGAGTTTTATCAAGAGCTATATTTGTTTAATTTCATTTTATCAGACAATCGTTAAATATTATTAATGAAATAATTTGATGAAAAAAGATTATATATTTAAATTATTGAATTTTGTTTTACTCTAATTATTGTATTAATGTATTAATAACAAATGAAAGAAATGATAAAACAGATACAGATAATTATTTACAATATTTTGGCTATGAATAGCATCATGGGCTGAATTACCTCAAGCCATCAATACAATACAAACATAATTTTATCTTGTTTTCTCTAGTTACTGATGAAAGTCTCTTAAGAATCCTATTTATCTTGCTCTTCAGAATAAAGGCTTAAATTTAGTCTCTCAGAAAAGAAGTTATATTAGTATTTTTTCTTTGCCCTCTCTTTAACCATCACAGAAGACAATATTTCCAGAATTATTGTAAATTGTTAATTTCCTCATAGAATTTTCTTTATAGTTTTCTTCCTAATATGAGTTGAAACAGTTGTTGAAAAAATTGCTTTGCATCTTTCTTCCTTCCCCACTCTGCCTTCTCCATAGTTTATCTCATTAATCATTATAGATCAAAGATTTTAAAAACCACTTCTTAAAGAGAAATATCTCATAGAAGAACATTTCAATTGTTAACTTCAAATTGTCTATCTCTATTCTTTTTTTTTTTTTTTTTTTGCAACATGCCACTTAGCTCTTAAAGATATGATAACTATACCTAGCTTCTGTGGAAGAGATTCATAAAACAGATGTTACATTTTTCCTCATTATAAGATTTTAAATTCTTATTAAAATCATTTAAGGGTGCAGGCAGGTAGATGGCCTAGTGGATAGAACCTTGAAGCTGATCAGGAGAACCTGATTTCAATTTGGCCTTAGACATGTAATACTTACTAGCCATGTGATCTTTAGCAAGTCATTTAATCCCAATTGCCAAATCATTTAAGGGTACTTCAAATTCACATTAATATTTTATGCACTTAATAAACGTTTCTTGAATTGAATTTTCTAGTTCATAGAATTTTAGAGATGAAACTTGAAAGTTATTTCATCCAACTTTCTCACTTAATTCTGAAACTTACTACTTGTGGGATCTAAGTCAAGTCATTCAATTTCTTTGACCCACAGTATATGTTCACACATAAAATGAGCATAAAAGTATTCATATTATTTCATAGAATTTTAAAGAAACTTATTTGTAAACTAGAAAGTACTAATAAACTCCAGTTATTATTATTGCTTTTATGAGAAAATTGAAATCTTGAGAAATTATTAGAATCTATTTCTGTGGAAACTTTGAGTTTTGCAGAAGTATATTAGGATTCTGTGCTGGTGTGTTGACAGTGGAATTGTGACACGTGGCTTGGAGGCCAAAGAAAATCCAGGTATGTAGTATACTGGAGGATTCTCTAGTATAATGTATCCAGATTATGCAGAACATCTGGGGCAGAATAAAGTTGATTGCATTATAGTGCCTTGGACTGCAACAGTCAAAATATTTATGCGAAACAGAGAGAATAGTTTATTTATTTAAAATTAGTTCAAGTAAAAATGGTTTATCTTTGATCAAAATGGCTACCACATGTTAAGGAGTAGAAAGTGTGAAAGAATGTAGGTTTAGATGAATAGTGTAGGAGCATGTTCATATTGTTGAAAGGTTTAGCTTTTCCCTCTTGTACTGTCAATGTGGTGAGTCTGGGATGGTTTTAAGTATTCAGGGTCAATGCTGGGTCTGAACTCACACATTGTTTAGTTGTTTTAAGTCATGTTTAACGCTCTATGACCCTATTTGGAGTTTTCTTAGCAAAGATACTGGAGTAATTTTCCATTTCCTTTTCCAGCTCATTTTACAGATGAGTGAACTGAGGCAAACAGGATGAAGTGGCTGTATTTGAACTCAGGAAGAGGAGTCTTCCTAACTATAGGACCTGAACTCAATCTACTGTGCAATTTATCTGCCCTGAGCTTAGACACAGCAGAATACAAACTGAGGAGTGAATCTATAAAGCACTGTAGCATCTGAGTTCGCTCTGTGTACACTCTTCCAGAGTATGTATTTGGTGGATACTATGATTTATCATTTAATATTTTTATGAAACTAGTAAATTTGTATATTTTTTAACCTTGTCTGAAGGTTTTTTATTGATACATTTTGGTTAGACCCAGCAACTTCCTAAAAAAGCATCTATAAACCTCTCCTTCAAAATATATAATCCTCAAAATGATTATCAAAATGATGGTGGTTTGTCATTTCCCACTTAATTAATTTGCCCGTTGTTAACAGAAAGGAAGGATTGTGCTTTACCTTTAACCTTTAATTGTGATGCTAATGTGGCACTTTTCCTGAACTATTTCCTCAATTTGTACTTGCATTAATGGGTTGGGTCTTCAGAGGGCAGATGCTATGTGGGGTCTAGGATCCCCACGGTGTGGCCATACTACTTAAACTATAGCTTATGAGTCATCACCAGTGTTCTTCCCATTAACAGCCAGCCATTAGATATAATTAGCTCTTAGCAAAGTCATTTACTAAGATAGAATAGTAAAAATAGTAACTATCCTACATCCTCTTAAACTTGGGGTTCATTGTCCAACAAATATACACATGGATGGAATGGACGTACAATTAGGGAATACATTTTTCTGAGGCTACCTACTTCTCCAGTGCTACTGGGCAGAGCTTAACCCCTTTATTTTTGCTGCTCGATGTTTATTTTGTGGTCATCTTCTGTTTGTGGAGGAAATCTGGAGTCTGGAAATTTCTGATTTACTTATCCAGCATCCCAGAATGCCCCTTCCCAGAATTCTTTCTTATCTTGAATAGCATCTCTATAGGTCAACTTTTGTTTGTCAAGGCTGACTCTTTCTTGAGTCCATAGTTGGCAGGGGTCAAGCTACTTAAAGCAACTTCTAGCCTCAAGTGACAGTCTTTCTATATCCATATCTGTCTATTGTGTATGTGTCTCTCACCTCAACTGTGTCTCAAATTCTTTCAAACTGATAATTCCTGGGCGAGCTGTCTCCTTCTGGACCATAGCTTCAATGCTGACAAGAGTGTCACAGGAGAGGAAATCCTTTCCTTCCCCCTAAGTAGTGAACTTTATTCTTTCCTTTGTGCTGACTCCCAATCCAAAATGCTTATCTTTTTTAAATCCTAAAAGGACATATAATATTTTTTGCTTTGACAATATCCCTTTCTAACTTGGAGAGATATTTGTACCTTATAATGGAGTAACAAAATGTTAAAACCTTGTTAATGCATTTAAACTTTATCATCTACCATTATATCCTGTGACTACATTAATGGTAAGTGGAGAAAAAACCAAATCCTTTCCCCTTCTATTTATACTAACATTGTACTCTATTTAAATTGAACCTTGTTACCTTAGTGTCATCTTTATTTGCATCATTTTGGTCATATACATATTGAAGGTTTGGTGGGGTTTTTTGAGGTGGGGGAGGGCTTTGCTACCCTCACATGTTCAAATTTTTTTGTGTGTTTCTCTTAATTTTTCACATTTTTTTTTTCATTTTTAAATTCTGTCCAGAATTTCAACTTCAAACTCCCTCATCTTGTGCAAATAGCCAACTCTTTTATAACATGGCCTTGGTGAGTTATCTGGGCTGTACAAAATTGAGTGAGCTGCTCATGATTATACAGTATATATGTTTGAGAGGTAGAACTTTATCCCAAGTTTTCTTGAAAGTAGGTCTTTATCCACTATATCATTCCGTCCATTTTTGTCATTATTTAGGAAGTATAATTACATTCTATTGTTCTCCTATAGCACAGTTTGTACAGCCATTTCATGACTACTGGAGACATGTTTTCTCTTGATATCTTAAAATCATCAATAATGGTACTATCAATATTTTTGTACTTGTGGGTTTCTTGTACATATGGATTTTTTGTACATATGAATCTCTAATATTTTATCATGGTATGAAGTCGACTCCAAGTCCTTGAAGGCTATGATAATGGAGTAAGGTAAGCTTTGGTTATGGTGAAAAAGCTTTGATTATGGCTCCAACAATAAACTGAGACTGCTTTCTGAACACCAACCTATCTAACTACAGAGAAGTTCATCACTAGTACGTGGTGATTTACTGATTTACTACATTGCCCCCTGGAGATGAAGTTATTTATTATTGATATCAATCTATGAATAAAAAATAAAAAATAATCCTCTGTTCTGTGTAGTCCCCCCTTTTGTTTCTTCAATGAAAGTAGCACAATGGTAGAAAAGGAGGCAGAAAATACTAAAAGCCACAAAGGTTTTTGATATACTTGACTATTGTTATTCTGTAGGAGAACACAGTAAGTATACACATTGCTAAATGAACTGAATCATATCATTGCTGAGGTTCTTGTCAGAAACAAAACCAGTAAAAAGAAGGAAAAATGAAATAATGATTTGTAGGTACTCCTTGAAGAGAAAAAGGAAGGTTGAAATAGGTTTTTGCCATATGTCCAAAGGCAACAAGAAACATTATTTCATGGAAGAGTTAGTCATCTTAACCTGCAAAAATAATTACAAAAAAGAACACCAAAATACTTGCTACTTGAGCCTAGACAATTGTTAGTAAACATAAAGTGATAGGAAAATGTTACAAAAATCTCAGTTGGATCCTTCCTCCCAAATCAGGTCAAGATATACTCTGCTATTGTAAAGGAGGAGAAAAGGTAAGGATGAGGAGAAATGCATGAAACTATTTGTGCCCAAAAAGCAGGAATAAGAGTGTCAAAGAGACTTGTAGATAATACAGCAACTTTACACTTCTAAATAGTGCAGGCTTTCTTCAAAAAAAAAGATTCAGTAGGCAATTAATATAAAGAATGTCAAATAACACTATAAAGAATGAAGTAGATTATACTTTAATACAGGAATAGACTAATTTTTGATGTGGAAATTATCCATGAATCAGTTGTCAGTGTCTAGTCAGACTATTGATTTAGCTACATTAGCTTAAAATAAAAGGAGAAAAATAGATGTATATGGTATATAATTGAAACAAATTTTGAACTAATTAAATAAATAGCTGAAAATCAAAACTGGAAAATGAACAACAGAAATTACTTTGATGCCTCTTATAATAATTTTATTAAGAAGTTTAAACAACATAAATTAATTGCTATTTCAAAAATAATATAAGAGCCCAGAAAACACTTTAGTCAGAAAATATCTGGCTTACTTCCCAAACAGAGTAAGATGTCTGCCAAAGGCTGTAATCATCAAGTACATGTAAACATGAACATGTTGGAGGTGAAACAATTTTTAGAGTATTGAGGGACCAATGCACAAGGTAGGGTAAGGTAACAAAGACATGGGGAGGGGGAACCTTGAAACTTATTAATACTTAAAAATTATCTGAGAAAATATCAGTAACTACTGACAAGTATACTTATCTTTCCATTTATACAAAACTTTTACAAGCCAGTTATATACAAACCAAGTGTGCCCATAATGAGGGCATTAGTGGGAAATAAACAGTCTTTTGTTAATAATATTAAGTAAGGGACATTTTTTTTTTTACCATTGCTTTGTGTTTATTGTTAGTTGGTTATGAAAACAAAAAATCTGATTCTATAGGACAAAATAACATTTTTACAATAAGTTGTCTTCCATCCATCCATTAAAAAGTTATTCAAGATTTATAGAAAAATATAACAACAAATATCACTACAACTTGGTAACTACATTTAAAGGGAATTTAAATTTGGGATTCATCTTCAATGATAAGTATCTTGTGGAATTTATCAGTATGGGTTTTCCAATATTTATTTTTAATACCTTCAACTATTTTTCTTGTGAGATTTGTTGAATTATGATATTTAATATTTCTGTTTTATTATAAATTTTGCCTGGGAAGTCCAATGAGTCTCAGATTATCTTACCAATTCATCTCTCTTTTTAAAAATGGTATTTTACATTTTTCCCATTTAGGAACTACAAATCTTATAGTCATTTAAAAATATTTTTGTGATCCAAATTTTTTTCTTCCTCCCTCATATTCCCCCTTCCCTAAGACAATAAGTAATATTATATAGATAATGTATGTACAGAAAAAACAAACCAAAAGAAAAAAAACAAAAATAATAAAGAAAGGTGACAACAATATGCTTCTGTCTGCATGCAGACTCCATCAGTTCTTTCTTGGATATGAATTTCATTTTTCATCTTGAGTCCTTTAGAATTGTTTTGGATCATTGTATTGCTGAGAATAACTAAATTATTCATAGTTAATCATTACACAGTGCTGCTGTTACTATGTACAATGTTCACCTGCTAATTTAACGTTGCATCAATTCATGTAATTCTAAGTTTTTTTGAAATCCACCTGATCATCATTTCTTATGCACAGTAGTTTAACATTATATATATATATATATATATATTTCAACTTGTTTAGCTATTCCCCAATTGCTGGGCATATCCTTAATTTCCAGTTCTTTATCATCACAGAAAGAACGGCTATAAATATTTTTCTAATACAGGTCCTTTTCCATTTTAAAAAATCTCTTTGGGGGCTCAAGTAATGGTATTGCTGGATCAAAGGGTATGCTCAGTTTTATTGCTCTTTGAGCATAGTTCCAAATTGCTCTCTAGAATGACCAACCTTTGTCTTAAGTTAGTTGCTTTAGTTTGTAGAGACCTCAAATTTTCCAATTTTACCATGTTTGGATTTGGCTTTTATGTTTTTCAGTTCATTCCTGTTTATTTGTATTGTCTCTGTCACATTCTTTTTCAATCTAACTCTTTCATTAATATTTCTACTATTTGTTTTAAACATAAATTTTTTGTTTACTCTTTGGAATTCTTTTGAAAGAGTTCAAATTTACCTACTAATTATCTCATTTTGATTATTAAGTTTCTCATCCACTTTAGAGGTTCTTTTGATTGTTCCATTTGTATTTTTGGAGTTATTGGTACTATTATTATTGATAGCTTCTTGATTTTTTTAACCTATGGTTGTATTAGGATCTCTTTTTTTGATTGTATATTTCTTTGTTTTGTCCTAGTTTTTCTGTGAGATTTTCCTTTAGGGTTTTTTCTTTTACTTGTCTTTATTGTTATTATTGTTCTTTTAGATTATTTAAGGTCTTCCTTGTTATTTTGATCTGACTACATAAGTGAATCAATCAATGTTTATTAAGTTCCTACAATGTTCCAGGAACTATGCTAAGTACTGACAACTCAAAGAAAGGTGAAAGAAAGACCTTGTCTCATAATCTAATGTGGAAAGACAATATAAAAAGATGAAGAGGGCGGGAAGATACTAGACATAGGAACACAGTAAAGTCCTTCAGCCAAGTGGAAAATGCTGAAGTGGCTTCCTTCTTCTTTCAATGAAAAACTTCTCTTCCAGTATCCCTACTTTCTCCAATCAGAAGTGAGGGGCTTCAGGGATAAGGATTATTGAAAATGTATGAGAATTGATATAATCTTGCAAGAAGATCTACTTGTGGAGATAGTTATGAAGTACAACAGAGCAGCCATATGGGAAATGGAAAAAAAAGTTTTAACATAACCACTGATTCAGTTGCTTTGCTGAAAGTTCTCTAGTCTCTTTAGCGCTGGCAGTGACATGGGATATTCTCCAATCCATTTTTTTATTTTGCAGATGAAAAAAGTTTAGGCTAGAGTAATGAAATAATTTTTTTCACCTTCATATGGATAATTAGTAGCAAAGATGGAATTACGGCTTAAGTTTTTCAATAGCTTATTTCAATGGTAATGGTTCTTGTTTTAAATGTTAATAGGATAAGGGGTAACATTAAAAAAAAAAGAATGAGTGGAATTACAGCCCAAATAATACAATAGACATCACCAGTGTTACAATCCTGATACTTATTGTTATTTCTTTCACTTCTCTTTGAAGTGTACACATTGTTATTCATTATGCCTTATTATCTAATGTCTTATACAGTCATAAAAATGAGTCTTGGAAGGCTCCCTAGAACCTGGCTTCTTAAACCGTGGGTCATGTAACTAAATGTGGGGCTCATGAAATTTTGATTTATTATCAATAAATGTTTTACATGTTTGACTTGTATACTTTTTTTATATACCTATCTACCTGGGATCATGGAAAAATTCTCAGATGGAAAGGGGTCATGAGTAGAAGAAATTTAAGAAATCCTGCCTTAGAGAACTTTTTTAATTAAACCATTTTCAAATGCAGAAATTTTTTTTATATAACCCAGAACACTAGTAGGTAGGTACTAGTTATTCTTATATGTCATCCTCAGAAGATACAATGCTCAGAGGATACACAATCACCAGTGCACTTGGTGCCAAGTTATATTCAGCCATTTGTGACTTCTGTTGACACTGTCTACTTCAGTTTCCAAATGATGGTCCCTTGTGCTATTTATGTGACATCAAGGGCATTGATTATGCTGCATTCACAGCTTCATAAGGTAAAGGTTCAGGGATGGGTACTATTTGAAAACCTTTGCTTTGATGTTGCAACAGCTTCACAGAATCAATGGAAAACAAAGGCTTATTTTTCCCCCTCAGCTTAAGATTCAAGATTAAAAATAAAGTAGAATTGATGACCCACATCAACATTGAGAACAATATGGCAACACTAAGGCTATTTAAATATGTCTAATACATTTCTTTAAAAACAAAGTTTTTTTTAAAAACTTGGGGTCATCTTTCATTTGTGAAAAAAATGGAACTCATTTAAAAATCATAATTCTGATTCAATATAATTGGCTTCCTTTGCAATCCTCTGTAGTTTATTTTATTTATTTAGAAATATCCTTCCCAGGAGGGTTCCACATATTTCACCAGACTGTCAAAGGGGTATAGCGCATAAAGGAGTTTTAGAATCTTGTTCTCAAAAGTCCCACTAGCAACTTTTACCTAACTGCAATTCTGAGACAAAGAACAAAAAATCATTGATGTACTCTGGTTTCAGAGAAAGACTAAGTGAAGAGACCCAGCAGGCTATCTGAATTGCTTTAGCTCTTACAGTGTGTAATAAAGTTGGAAGCTTCTAGTCACCTTGTTTATCTATTCAGGGGAATGTGTAAGCAAACTCACCTGATAGTTTCCCCACTGTTTAGAGTCAGAAAGTGTCAAAGAACATTTTCTTTGAAGAGTTCACAAGATAGATTCATTACTTTGGGATGACATGCTGATCAGAAAATTCTGTTCACTTATTTTAAGACCCATTTCTCTTATAGCCAGTATCTAGTATCATTAAAGTTTGTATGTTAATGGAGTAATTGTCCAGTGTTTTGATTTGGGGACCAACAAAATTGTCCTAAGTAGTGTTGTTTTAATGCAGGTAAATAGAGTCATTACGGCCCTCATTTTTTTTTTCAATATCTTGTTGGTGAATTTGCATTTGGCTGTATAATTAACCTGCCAATAGGCAGAAATCATATAGTCCTCATGGAAGCAAAAGAAAGTTTCTGGTTTATGGAGAATAGAATTTTAATGAATCAGAAATCATTTCCACCCTTTCTTATGTACTCAATAACCATGCTGGTCTAATCATCTTAGAATCATGGAATTTCAGAGATAGAAGGGACCTTAGGGTTCATTCATTCCCCTCTCAGCTTTGCTTCTGATGTCCTACACTTGACCATGCATCAAGCTGCCTTGGTGCCTGGTGCCACCTTGTTTTTTGAGCATCCAATAATCCCTGCAAACCTCCCCAATCTGGAACATCCTTCCAACATGCTACTTTCCTATTTCCATTGTGAGTTCTTCCTGGGACCTCAATTTTGAGGAAGGACCCTAGATCCTTCCTTTCCAGCTTTGTTTTTGACTTTCCAAATTTCTTTTTTTTTTCTCAACATGTAAAGATAGTTTTCAACATTCATTTTTGTAAGACTTTGTATCCCAAATTTTTCTCTCTCCTTCCTTTACTTCCTCTCTCCACAAAACAGCACTCTGATAACATGTGTAACCTTTTAAAACATATTTTCATATTTGTCATGTTATGCAAGAAAAATCATACCAAAAGGGAAAAAATGAGAAAGAAAAAGCAAACAAACAAAAAGTGAAACTACTATGCTTCAATCCACATTCAGTCTGCAAAATCTCTCTGTGAATGGCATTTTTCAGCCCAAGTTTATTGGAATTGTCTTGAATCACCACATTGCTGAAAAGAGCCAAGTTCATCACAGGTGATCATCATATAATCTTGTTGTCACTATGTACAATGTTCTCACTTTACTCAACATCAGTTGATGTGAGTCTTTCCAGACTTTTCTGAAATCAACCTGCTATCATTTCTTATAGAAAAATAATATTTCATTATATTCATGTGCCTTGATTTTCCAAAATTTTACACCATTCCCCCCTCAAATATCTTCCCCTTTCTACCCCTATCACTTTTCAGCTCCCTTCTGAGTGTTGTCTTCCCGAATTAAAGGATAAGCTCTTAAAGGCAGGGGATATCTTTCTATTTCTTTGTACTTGTAGCTCCAGCATTTTGCACAGTGTCTTGAACATACTAAATGCTTAACAATTTTTACAAGGTCTTGCCAATAAATCAAACCACCTCGTTTTATAAATGAGGAAACTGAGGTAGAAAAGCAGAGGTGAACTGGCTTAAGTAAAAAAAAGCCTCCTGACTCCCAGTCCAAAATTATTTTTGCTTTCTTTTGCTTTTAACATGACTATATTTTGGAAAATGATTCTAGGACATATCAAAGGAGTCCCTTTTCCTTGAAAGAGTATAATGTAGTGTTTTATATATAATAATTATAATACCTAAAATTTACATAGCACCTATTATGTGCCTGGTACTGTGTGAAGCACTTTACAATTGTTGTTCCATTTAATCCTCACCCCAATCCTGGAGGTAGGAGGTTATTATTATTATAGTCAATTTACAGATGAGGACATTGAGTAGCAAGAATTTAATTAACTTGCCCAATAAGTGTCTGAGGCTAGATTTGAACTCAGGTTTTCCTGGCTCCAAGCCTGATGTGTTATCCACCATACCACCTAATTACATACTATATCTACATAGTTGTTGGTGTTCTTTGGTCATTCAGTCATGTCTGATTCTTCATGATCCCATGTATCACCAAGCCAACACTGTCCATGGAGTTTTCCTGACAAAGATACCATAGTGATTTGCCATTTCCTTCTCCAGTGGATTAAGGAACATAGAGGTTAACTGACTTGCTCAATGAATAAATGAAAATAGAGGAGAAGTTATCCATTTCCCACAGAATAGTGTAGAATACCAATTTTGCCAAAAGATGACAAGCAGTTACTCAGGAGTCAGTTTTTCATCAATAGTTACCTTTTTGGGAAATTGAAAAAAAACAACTCTTCCTCACTCCCACACTTTTTTTTCCAATTCCTAGAACAGAGGAATAGACAGATAAACCCTAAGTAGTAGAAAGATGTTGGAGCAAAGCTGTCTCTTAAAAGCCTAGGTTCTACTCTAGTCACAACCATGCTATTGTCTCCACATTAGCAATGCCCCTGAAGTTTTCCCAGATGGGATTGCTGGAGTGTGTGTGGGGGAAGAACTTACAGCTTGCCCTCACTATTGTTCTTTGACTTGGCTTTCAGAGCTATTTCAAAGAAAGGTTAATAAAGACTGGTTTTATTTGAGTGAAGGCTTGTGATCATTTGCTGATAGTATCATTTGTTTTCTGTCTGGCACTCAGGTTGTGGAGCAAGGTCCCTGTGGACCATTGTGACTGAGTTCTACCTGGTAATAAGCATCTCTACTCTCTCACTTGTCACTTGATCTGGGATGAAAGAAGTATGCTTCTTTTCCAAGTAATACTGAAGAAAGACACTAACTCTGGTTCCATTGGGAAGTAGACAGGATGCTTACTGTACTGCTTTTGACATTAACTTTGAACCCAAAAACTGAACAGCTTGAAACATTACCAATATAATTTTAGTCCTGACCAGGCTTCTGGGAAGAAGTGTAACAGTAGTGCTGGGGAGGTGAGGATGTAGTAGAGAGGAAAGCAATTTATGCCTTAAAAACTGTTCCAGATGAAAGATAAGGGAGAAGATATAGTTACCTCTCTCAGGCTCTCTACAAATGAATGCCAAGTCCAGCACCATGTTTGGATTGCCTGTAAAAAATCCAGTCTTCTATAATTTATTTAGGGTGTAAGAAAATATGTCTAATTGGATAGCAAGTCCTTGATAAGATATTAATAGTGGTTGTATGTCAATGTTGACTTGAGGGTATTTGATCGGGCCAGCCTGATAAAATCAGTGCTCATTTGAAGTTGCCTTGTAATTGGCTGGGGAGGAGAGTTCCAATGTGAGTGCCTCTGTGGGGCAGTAAGATTCCGTTCTCCCCATCCAGCCACGATTATTATACAGCTTCCCTGGTTTGCCTGCCTGTGGGGTTTTAAATAGTGTCTGCAATCTGGTGCCATGCTGATTTACTAATCCTTGATCTTAGCTGAACATGATCACAGTCCTTGCTCCTGTTTAGGAGGGATAGGCTTACTGCTAATTGACAGTCTTTGGCGTCTCCCCAAAAGGACTGTGAGTGGTGAGAAGCAGGAACTAATACAGCAACAGAAGATGGATCTGACAAGTTAATTTGGAAAAATCCTACTTTGCAAAACTATACCAGGAGGGGCTTTTTTTTTTTTCTTTTACTGTCTTAAAACAGTGGTGAACACTATGCATTTGTACTTCTGACTGAATTTTTAATTTAAAGAAAATTAGAAGTACAGGCCTTCTCTGCCTTTGGCTACATCTGTGACCATCTCATTTATGTATACGTAAAAAAGCTAGCTGTACATTGCCTTTTCCTCATTAAACCCATTCTGGTTCCTTCCAGACAGTGACTAAGCTGTTGTCCTGATGGCATTGCTTAGAGAAATATCTGAATTAGAATTCATTTATTCATTTAATAAGAAGAGCTGGCAAGGTGTGGTGATTTTAAAAAAATGATTCCTGCCCTGAAGAAACTTATATTCTATTATTGAACATTTCATGTCTCTAGGAAATGAAATTCATGTACATGTTTAACCTATATTGGATTGTTTGCTGTCTTGGAGAAGAATGGGGGAGGGAGAAAGAAAAAAATTTTTTTTAGATTGATAAAAAGGTTTATTATAGGGTTTGGAAGTAAAGTTAAAGTCTAGTTAGTAAAAGGTGAAGGTAGAGATAAAAAGGCACCGGAAATAGGATTCCAGTGGACAGAGATCCTTGGCAGCTAGGCGTAAGACTGCCATGTTAGGAACCTCTGCCGAAAGAAAAAATTAGAATACAATATTTTGCAAAGGTGAATTTTGAAAACTATCTTTGCATGTATTTGGAAAAAGAAAATACTATTTAAAAAAATGAAAAATTATACAAAAAAAGCAGATATATCTTACTTTTTATAGAGGCAAGGGGTTCACTAGGAGTGGAATACTGTATATAATTTCAGATTTTTTCAAGTATTGTTTAATTTTGCTAATTCCCCCCCTTTGTTTTTTTTTAATATTCATGTTTATATATGCATGGCTTTCTGAGATGAAAATGAAGTGACATGAGAATTTAGATGGCATAAAAATATATGAAAACAATATAATTTGCTTTTTTTAAAAAATATAATTTGCTTTTAAAAGGAAAGTAGATATAAAAAGCTTGGAGCAAAGCATTAGCAACTGTGAAGTGGGGAGAGATATAAGTTTAGCTTCATTTAGGAGATGATACAGTTTCTTTTTTTTTATTTATTTAGAATTTTTTTCCACAGTATATATGCATGAGCAATTTTTTTAAATAACATCCCTTGTATTCATTTTTTCCAAATTATAACCCCCTCCCTCTACTCCCTCCCCTTGATGACAGGCAATCCCATACATTTTACATGTGTTACAATATAACCTAGATACAATATATGTGTGTAAATACCATTTTCTTGTTGCACATTAAGTATTAGATTCCAAAGGTATAAGTAACCTGGGTAGATAGACAGTAGCGCTAACAATTTACATTCACTTCCCAGTGTTCCTTCTCTGGGTGTAGTTATTTCTGTCCATCATTGATCAACTGGAAGTGAGTTGGATCTTCTTTATGTTGAAGATATCCACTTCCATCAGAATACATCTTCATACAGCATTGAAGTGTACAGCGATCTTCTGGTTCTATTCATTTCACTCAGCATCAGTTGATGTAAGTCGGAGATGATACAGTTTCAAAGGAAATTCAAAAGGTAAAAGCTAGAAGGAACCTCATGTAATTCAGTTCATACTTGAACAGAAATCTCCTCTAACAAGTGGCCATATAACCTTTATTTGAAGACTTCTAATGAGGGAACTACTCCCACCCAGAGTAACCCATCCTACTTTTGGACAACTATAATTACTAGGTATAGTGAATAGAGTACCAGGCCCAAAGTTAGAAAGACTCATTTTTACTGAATTCAAATCTGGTCTTTGTTGTAATGAGCCAGAACTATGGAGAAGCATACTTGAAACAAGGTGTTAACTTAGAGGAATTGATAAGACAATGGTTATCTAGTTTAGCATGGTGATTAATTGTTCTCTAGTTCAGTATAATAGAGTATGTAAGCTGGGACAAACTCAGCCAGAGACATTCATTCCATCTCTCACCATTGTGATGGCTGGAGGCTGGAGCACAACTCCTCAGACTCAGATATTCATTCCATCTTCCACCATTATTTTGCCAAGAAAACTCCCAGTAGGATCATGAAGAGTCATATAGGACTGAAAATAAAGACTGAATAACATCAACAATACCATTTTTTCCTTTGTAATTTCCTCTCTTTGTTACAAATTTTGCCCTCAGAATCTGAGGTCTCTTATTACATTTTTCTTGAGCAAATCATGGATATATTATATTCCCCTCTTTTCCCCTCCCATTAACCAACTATATTGCTGGCTTTCCACCTTAGCCAATCTTTTTGTCATATGGAATACCATAGAGTTACTTTTACCATTTTTTGAGTTATCCAGTTTTCACAGGAAAATCTTTTTTCTTTCTTCCTTTCTCTTTTTATCACTTCTATGATTCTCATCATGACTGAAAAGTGTAAAAGTAGGATAGAATTCGTTTCTGTGAAAAAGGAAAGTTAGGAATTTTGAATTGATATTAGTCATTAAAAAGAATTTTAAATCCTTTAAAGGAGCCTTCAGAATCTCCAAATGCTAAATAAGGAAAAAATATTTAATTGTTTTTCAATTTTACTCATATGGATTGTTTCTAGTATTTTAAATTGCAAATTTACTGTATTTCAGTTACTTTTTAGTAAATCAGTTTTGTGGGCTAGCCTGGGAACTTAACCATTAATAATAACTATCAATAATATTCCTATGGGGAAATAAATTCCAATTTTCAAATAAAAATTTGACTTTTGGAAGTAGGGAAATTGCCTGAGAAGGATGATGGAGAACAACACAAATAGGCAATGTTATTTACTTCGAGGATTTCTTAGCCCATTAATAAGCTTTTCTTTCTAGGTTTATGTACCAAAGACTGGGCATACATTCAACTCTGGATTATCCACAAATAGATTTTAAACACGTGGCTTATTATAGAATGTGATCTTTGAAGTCATCTTGTCTAATTTCCTCATTTTCTGTTTGAGACAACCAAGTCCCAAAGAGATAAAATGACTGGCCCTGTGTTAACCAATTAGTTATATGGTTAGTTACTGGCAGAATACAGACAAAGCCTGAGCATCCTTTCTCCCAGGTTACTTATTTTCTTATTATACTGTATTTCCCATAGTGATTTAATTCTTCTTTCTCTCCTTATTCACTCTATTCCCTACACATACTTCCCCATCCCTGATTATGAAATGAACTATAGTTCTATGCCACTAACTATTCAGAAATATTCTCTTCCCCCTGTGACCTTCAATAATGAAAAAATACTAACATGGTATCTGGTACATAGTAGGTACTTAATAAATGTTTATACATTGGTTGGTTAAAGAGAGAAATTATAATCTATATATATGATTATAGCATATAGATGTGATATGCATAAATATTTGCAGAAGATATATACACATATACGTCTCTATAAATATGTATGCAGAATGTATATTATATTAAAATATATAAAATTCTGCTTATAAAATATATTTTATATATGCAGAATATGTACATAAATACTGAATGTATATGTTTATATATACATAGTATATACATACACATGTATGTATATAACATAGTGCACATAAATATGTATTTGAAAGAATAGATATTATATAATCGATAGGAGCAGCTAGGTAGTACAGTGAAGTGAGCACTAGACTTGTAGTTAAGAAGAGTTGAATTCAAATATGGTCTCCAAAGCTTACTAGCTAGAGAAGTCACTTAACCTTTTTTTGGTTTAGTTTCCTAATCTGTAAAATTATCTGAAAAAGGAAATGACTAACTACTCCAATATCTCCAATATATTACATGGGCTCATGAAGAGTTGGATACACTTGAACAACAACAACAAAAAACAATTCAGAAGAAAATATGATACAGAATATATGTAAATATCCACACAAGGAAACATTATATGTATATGCATACATATATGTACATGTTACAGATGCAATGTTATACAGAAGAATATGTTATATAAAAATTAACTACAAAGGACCTATGAAGGAATGTCTGCATGCAGAGAAAGAATGGACAAATAGAAATATATATATATGGAATGAATTTACATATATACATGTACATGTGTATTTATATGTGTGTATATATATGTACATATATATATTTGTACTGTAGCTATCTCTACGGTGGGGGAGGGAAGAAAAAAGTTTATAACTTTATTAACTATTAAAAAGAATAGAAGTTTCATGTACAATAATCTTCTTTCTACTGTGTTATGGAAATGCTTTTTTTTTCTTAAGTTCAGAATAAAATAAATATAACTTTAAAAAAGTTATAAAAATTAATATATATATGAAATATATGTAAAAACACAATATTTGTATATACATTGTGTATTTAAAACATACATATGCACCTAGAAGATATAATCACCTATTTTATATATGCATGTGTGTGTAAACATGCACATGCATGCATATGCACTCACATCTATGTCTGAGAAGCAGCCAGTCAAAGGAGCAGATGAAGAGCTAGCCTCAGTTACATGCTGCTTCTGATCCAGCTTGCCTGTGTGACATTGGGTTTGTCACTTAATTTTTATGTTTTCCTTAACTCTCTAGGACTATAATTTGCAGAGAAAGTCTTGATCATAACTGATAGAAGAAGTTATTCCTTGGGAGTAATATGAGCCAGTGAAATCAAAGCTTTAGTGTTATTTTTATTTTCTTATGAACAACATGAAGGGCTGTCCCATTACAATCCAAATCTGGTAGCCCATTGTCATTGATGAGAATATTTTTAATAGTTGCATTCCATTTTGATGTACTAATTGTCCCCCCACCCCTATTAGTTTTATCTTTAAATATCTATGGGATAATCAAGTCAATATGCATTCATTAAATACTCATGATGCATCCAGCACTGTGTTAAACACTAGAGACATAAAGAAAGTGAGAAAACAAAAAAGCAAAACAGAACCTGTCCTGAAGGATGTGGCTTAGTCAAATCTTTTGTTAAGCTTACTGAAATATTTTTCCTCAGAAGTTTATTTAGGCTGTGAAATTTCCTATGGAAGTGGTAACGTCTATATCTATTTCTATTCTTTGACCTATTTCCCATTTTTCTTATTAACAACTTATTCTTTTATCTGTTTCCCATTTTTTCCTATTACCTACTTATTTAAATTGGTCAAGTCTGAGTTGCTTCAATTGCACATTATATTTACTCAATTTTATTTGTTTTTTTTTCCAGATCATGATTAATACTTATTTTCCTGATACTATCAAGTGTAGTGACATACCTGCTCACAAAAAACAGACTTGAAAAAAATTCTCATGTCAATAATTAGGGGTTCTTTATTTTTAAAACAATCTATTTTGGTGGGAATTTTGTGATATTAGTGATGTCCACTGCTGTTTGACTTTCTTTTTAAAGAGATTATTCATAATTCATTGCTGTGTAACTTTTGTGTTGTCTACAAGGCTTTGGTTTCTCATTTGATATCCCTAGACCATGTTTTCCAACATGTTGTGGTGGGGGGGAGGCTTTATCTTTGCAATAAAGCCATGGAATACCAAAGTATATGTTGATTTAATTTGGAAGATCTTGTGAAGTTCTCCATAGAATTTCTCTACCTCTTCATGCTATGCAACAGATGTTGGCACATAAGCTGCAATTATTTTAATTGTGGTCTTTTTGCAAATGCTATCATAAGCACTGCAATTCAAGATGACCAAATGTCCTATGAAATTATGTTTCTTGTGTTTGAACCCACAATAAAACCAACTTCATCAACTCCTTTATTTGTCTCTCCAAGGAGAACCTGTTGGGTTAGCTGCAACTTACTTTTATCTTTCGATTTTATTTTTAGTGAAAATGTTAAGATGAATATGATTTAGTTTCTTCAATAGTTTGCCCACTTGTGGGACAATCAGAAAGGATGTGACACTTAGAATACCCATAGCTAAATTAACCATTATAGACAAACTAGAAGTTATGATTTTATAAAGGCACTTGCTGTTATCTTTGTTGCCACCCTGATGACACTTCTAACTATATATATATATATATATATATGTATGTATATATATATACATATATATGTATATATATGTATGTATACATATATGTATACATAAGATATCTGATAGATAGTTCACAAGAATAAAATGATACTATTAGTGAAATTATTATATGTTTGCAAAATAGAACATTATATGGGTTCCAGAGCACCAAAGTATTATCAATGTCTTCCTGTGGTTTTGAAAAAGGAAATGCTTCATTTAAATGATATTTTCAACCAAAAAGGTATTGATGGTAGACGTATGGAAAAATAAAGTGGTGATATATATTCTTATATATTACATATATAAAATAGATAGTATATATATAATAGATAATGGATAACTATGTGTATAATATATATTCTTATATATCTATTGAAGGCATTACACAACACTTATTGCTTTTCAACCAATGAGATTACAAAACTTAGCAAAACTCTTTAGCTCTATAATTTTTTTCAGAGGGCACTGTGATGATATTAACTGTATTAGATTGTTTTTAGGAATGTTTAACTGAAAAGACAAACATTTTCCATAATAATTTTAAGTTTGGATGATTTATGCCCATATGGCATTGCACAAATATTTTTGAGAGAACTAGAATTAGATATGAAATTGTTTTATTATATAAAATGCAGTTGTCCTTTTGCATTGTGAAAACATAACTATCAAAAAAGCAATAGAAAGACTCTCCCATTTCATCCAGGTCCATCTCTAGTGTTTTTGATCTATGTGGCCACTGGACCCAGATGGCTCTTCAGGGAAAGGTGAGGCAGGTGACCTTGCACAACCCTCTCTTAAATCCAATTCACTTGTATGTCATGGCATCACCTTCCTGATATGATAGTTCTCTTTGAAAACAAAGAACAAATAACAACAACAATCTGGAACTTAGAAAGATGTGAATCCAAATCCTGCCTTAGACAGTGTGATCCTAGGCAAGTCATTTAACATCTACTTGCCTCATTTTCCTCATCTGTAAAATGTAATAATAGCACCTCTCCAGTAGTTGCTGTGAGGATCAAATTGTAAAACCATAAAGGACTTAGCAGAATACCTGGTAATTAGTTAATGCTATATATATATATATATATATATATATATATATATATATATATATATATATATATATATATATATATATATATATATATATATATATATATATTAGTTATTAACGGTAGCAGAATTAATCTCTGTCTACCCATAAAACCCATATTAAGGCACTGGAAATAATTTATATTATAAAATATAATTATATTATTGTTATACATTACTACATCATCATTATATCACTATCAGTTTTGGGTATCACTAGAAGTCTGTGCAATTTTAAACTGAGCTCAAAATGGCTTTATCTTATTTCTTATTTGAGCCAAGATAAAAAATATTATTTATTCTATAATAGATTATATTATTTGAGTCAAACTCAAATTATATTATATTATATATATGTATATATTAAAATATAATATAAACTATTTCAAGTGCACCAATATTTGCTTTATGAATGTAAAGGACTATTCTTAATCAGGAATAATTATAATTATGATGATGATATTAGCTCAAATACAATTAGTACTTTTCATATCTATAATATGCTACAGAATATTATCTAAAATGAAGTTTTGAGATAATCACTTTAACTTGAGGGATTGGAATGTATGAGATCATATTTTGAGTCAAAGAAAATGATGTCCTAACATGTTACTAGTTTAGAAATCTAGTTCTTCACACTAAATAACAATTTTAATTACCTTTAGATCCATGGCCCTGATCTAGACATTGTAAGAAGAAAATAAAGTAGGGTCTCAGTCATTTCAGTCTAACATATTTAGTGTTGGCCAGAAAAAAATTGATAGAGCATATTATACACAATATTCAAAATATGAATAATATTTGTACTACCTATCTAGGGAAAATGTCAATTTTACTGAACTCTGCTCAGTTTCATCATCTATGAAATGAGTTGAAGAAGAAAATGGCAAACTAGTCCAGTATCTTTGCCAAAAAAAACTTAAACCCAAATGATGTTTCAGAGAGTTGGACATGATTGAAAAATTACTTAACAAAAACGTAAAGAAAACTATCCCTAAGTGTAAGGGCCCTTTAAATGGACGGGCACAGTGCAACAGGAGATTCGAGTGGCCCAGAAGTAATCTCTGTGGATATTAGGACTGCCTTGTAGGTGGGATCTTGGCCATATTGAGATAGCTTCGTAATGGGTGACGACTCTCTCTTTGATTGGCTGTGTGTGTGACCTCACAGGCCCTTTATAAGCCCACTGCAGGCAACAGTCGCTCTTTTTAACCTGGCGCTCTTTAACCTGGCTCCCTGAGCCAAGTGGATGGATAGCCCAGAGAGGTAAGGAGTTTGGTAGTAAACACGTGGGTCTTCTGACCAGGTGTTCACTAAGGAACCAACCAGTCAGGGCATCAAGTCAGGGCATTATGTGAGTAGGTATAATAAAGGCTGGTTATTAAACTATAGATTCAAGAAATTGTGGCCAGAGACCTTTGAAGTCCTCAGAGGAGGCAAGCCGGGTAGAGTTGACACTGCAAAGGTCAGTGGTCAAAGGTACTCTGTTGGGCCTAGGACTGACTGGTAATTGTAACTGCCAGGAGGGCATGTTACACCTAAGGAAGCCAATTCTAGCTTCCTTTAATCTAGCTGCTGTGAGAAATGCTTTGATTCTCCTTGGCAATAGAAATGTAAACAAGTCGTAATTCATGAACTTACTCATTTTTCTTTTCTTCTGATGACATCATTGAATATTTAAGTCTTTATAAATATCATATCCATATGCATAACATATCAAGGAAGATGTTAAAAAAAACTTACTGTTTCATAAAAGACTTAATTCACTCCAGTCCCACTTTAAAGCAATTTATTGGTTTCCAGAGAAGAGGCAGAACAACCAATGAATGCTGAAAGCAATAGAACTTTATTAAGAGATAGATTTTAATACATACAAGGAAAAGCAGAAGACTTAATTTGAGAAAATAAGGGGCATGAGGAGGGGAATGTGAGGATACATCTGGGGCATGGGAACCGTGGTGGAGGAGATGATATAATCATATCTAGTTGTTCTTGCGTTGCTTCATATTCTTTGTAATCCCATTTTAGAGTTCTTTTCTTGGCAAAAATGGATGGTTTGGCATTTCTTTTTCATTTTACAGATGAAGAACTAAGACAAACAGGGTTAATTGACTTGCCCAATGTCATACAGTTAGTAAATGTCTGAAGTTAGTCCTTGAATAGATAACTAAAGAGGGGAGAGGTTGGACTTGTGACCTCATTGGTAATGATGTATTCTTATTTTGGAAACTCTTTTCACCTATATAGATGAACACCTTTCCTGTAATTTATAGTTTTAAAGAGATGGCTGAGACACTAAGAGGATAAGTTACTCTCTCATGGCTACATAGTGTCAAAACCAAGATTTGAATCCTGGTCTTCTGGACTTCAAGGCTGGCTTCTATCCAATTATGTCAAGCTCCCTCTAATTTATAAGTTCCAAGACGGAAAAAGTAATATGTATGTAACACCTTTGACACCAAGATTCTCTCATGGTTTTAGAAGAATCAAAATTTCAAAGGAAAAATACAAGGTGGGAGGAAGTAGGCTGCAGTTTATTAAGAAAGAAGTCTTGCAAGAGACAAATGGAATAAAAGACTGCAAGAATATGTATTCTAGAAAAGAAAGATGACTAGTCATATAGCTAAGATGAGTGTCAAACTAAGTAACCCTTGAGACGTGAAAAGAACCAGAGGAAAATCTCCATTGGCTTAAGAGAATTTATAGGAAGCATGGATTAGAATTGAAATTATTGGTGAAGCAAGTATCTATACCACAATATGGACAACCTATAACAGTGACAACATTGCTTCACCTAAGATTTATATCACCATCATTACTGGTCATTCCCTGAGAATTCCCTGCATGTTCCTATACTAGTTACTGTGTGTTTTACATCTAATATAGCAAACACTGAATGCATATATCCCATGGCTCAGTTTTGAACTAGTTTTCTCTCTCCCAACTGTTTCTTTGTTTTTTTTTTTTTTTTAACTCAATTTAATCTGATTTTTCAGTTTCAAATTCCTTACTTTCGATCTCCTCAGTTCCCACTCATTAAAAAAACAAGAAAAACAAAGCCTATTATAAACATATAAGGCAAGAAAAACAAATTCATGCACTAAGCTGGTGTGTGTGTGTGTGTGTGTGTGTGTGTGTGTGTGTGTGTGCGCGTGCGCATGTGCATAAAAAGAGTCTTGTTTAGCCATTTCTTAATTGATGGGCTCCTTTCTCAGTTTGGGTTTTTTTTTTTGCTATCACAAAAGAACTTTGTTTCTTGATGATACCATTATCTGCCACAGCCATTCTTGTTCAGACCTTCTATTCTCTTCCTACTCCAATCCATTCTCCATACAGCTTTCATATTAATATTCTAGAATCACCACTCTCTATTCTTAATATTCTAGAATCACTCCTCTGATAACGTCAATCCCCTTATTGCTTTCATAATAAAATAAAATAAAATTAGTCTGTTTGACATTTAAAGTCCTTTACATTCTTACTACCTTCCATCTCTCTAGAACAACTTTGCTTTATTTTACTTTCTACATTCTATACTTTAACCAAAATCTTCCTCCTCCTTATTTTTGCATTGGGTGCCTCTTGCTCTTTTGCTCCTAACTTCTGTTTCTTAGAATCCTTAGTGCTATTCAAGACTGAGTACAAATAAATCTTTTCAAAATATCCTTTATTGGTCCCCATCCCAATCTGTTAGTGTTTTCCCCCAGATTTTATTTTTCATCTACTCTGCTCATATTTTGCATTTGCTCTATGTACATATGAACAATTCCCTTCAATCCTCCATTAGGATGTAAATCTTAAAGGCAGGAACTCTTTAAATTTTGTTCCTCCTCCTTCTCTCCCAGCATGTCACAGATACTGGAACACCAAAGGCAATTAATAAATGCTTGTAGAATTGAATTAGATACAAATTATCTTATTATGCCAGCTGATTGTAAGAGGCGAGTATAATTACTGATCCCATTTTGCAGATAGAGAAACCAAAGGAATAAATGTATGATTCATTCATGGCCATAGCATACGGCCAAACTGGAGTTAAGCTAGGTCATTTTCTGTAACCATATTGTATTCAAAAAATCAAACCTCTCCATGCTGGCAACTTCAACAAAATTCAGCATTATCAATCGGGTAACTGGGAGTTCTATTATCAAAGACTGACATTTTTTTAAATGGACCAAAGCAGCAGAAAATAATATTTATTCAAATGAACATTAGCTACCCCTGGAAATTATCACAGTGGAAGAGTCCAACAACCAGTTAACTATGGCATACAAGGCTCCCTGTATGAAAAATTACAGGGTTAGGGACATTCAGCCAATCAAGGAACCTGATTGGCTGGACAATCTTAAGTGCTTTATAATTGTGTTTTTAGAGGACTGTAGCTTAATGCCATCCAAGGTTCACTATTTTAAACTGTGTCACAGTTTAAAAGGACTGCCTTACAGTCCTCTGTTTCAACCCTCACATTATGTAAATTGTTAAGAGTGTTATCCTAGGAGTTCCTGGTATTTTCAGGCCGTTTTAAAATTCCTTTTGGAAAAATCCCCCATGAGTGCACAACCTCTGGCTTTACAAATACAAAACAATACAAAAAACAAAACACAGTCAGACTGCTTTCAATAAGCTGCTCTTGATCTCAGGCTTTGAATGTGAGGCCTCTGGGGGAAGACCACACCTGAACCTTCCTAATCTGATACATTACTGTGCTGTGGTTAAAGGCTTGTCTTACAGCAACTCACCTGTTATCTACCCCTTGTTTCTCTTGTTCTTTTAGAGTATCCTCCTCTGTTCTTGAAAGATGAGTTTGGGCAATGGTTGAAATGCTTGCTAAGTAAAGGGCTTGGTAGAGTGACTGGTAAGTTGGAATATGCATTTGGTCTCATTATTCCCATTGTGCAGATGGCTCAGAAAGGAGGCTTCTCTAAAATTACAGAACTAATCAGTGATAAATCCAAGACAAGTACCTGAATGAGAAACAAAAATCTTGGACTTTTAATCTGTGCTCTTGTACCATGTTGTCTCCCTAAGAGATCATTGTTCTAAGCCAAAAAATCTTAAACATTCAGAGTAAAATCTGTTGTTTGGTCATTTCCAACTCTTTGAAGTTTTCTTGGCAAAGATATTGGTGTGATTTGGCATTTCCTTCTCCAGCTCATTATGTAGATGCAGAAACTGAGGCAAATAAAGTGACTTGCCCACTTGCTCATCAGAGGCCAGATCTGAATTTAGGAAGATGAGTTTTTCTGATTCTAACCTTGGCCCTCTCTCCCCTATACCAGTTAACAGCCCTGAGTAAAAATACCTGGGTTCAAATTATACTAACTGTGTAACTATGGTAATGCCATGTAGAGTCTGTGAAATAATACAGTTGGATTATATTAGCCCTAAGGTCCCAATCAACTCTACAGCTAAGTCAAGAATATGCTGATAAATGTTTTAAAACCAATACTAGTGGTGGTGATGATAGTGATGGTGTTAAGGGACCTAAATTTTGAATCTTTGTATCCATAGCACACTTTTAAGTTTATCTGCATTATTAATATTTTTCCTATTACTTTCTTAAACCTAGAAATCAGCAATAATAAAAAATTAAGTTTTGATTCATAGTGTTTGCCAGTATTTGAGATGATGATGCCCACTTTGAAAATGTTTACAATTGTCTTTCTCAAACAAGTCTAAGTTGTTTCCAAGAGACAACTCCAAAATACTCCTTTCTTTGTTATTTAATTTTTCTTTTTTTATGTGTGTCCAATTTTTCTTGACCCATTTTGTATTTTCTTGGTAAAGATCTTGGAAAGGTTAGTCATTTCCTTCTCCAGGTCATTTTACAGATGAGGAAACTAAAGCAAACAGGGTTAAGTGACTTCCCTGGGAGCACACAGCTGGTAAGTATTTGAGATTGGATTTGAACTCAGATCTTCATGACCCCAGGGTCAGTGTTGGAAAAACTCTACTCCCTAGAAGTTCCCAATCAATTAGGAGTTTACTGAGGCAGTTCAGAAAAAAGGTGACAAATACCTGAACTAAAGTGGTAATCATATGAGTGAAGAAAAGTGGCCAAATATGAGAAATGTTGGGAAGGGAGAATAAACAAGCCTGGATATTAGGAAAATGAGAGCAAAGATTGTAACCTGGGTGACCTTAATATAAATAGGGAAAGTAGGTGAAGAGGTGAGGTTAGTGTAGATATCAAATTAATAGGCAACAGATGTCCTGCAAAACTCTAGTTTTTTGAACTAGACCAAAATATAATTAGAAAATGTCTAATAGAATATATAAAAATACAATACAACATAATGTCAGTGTTTCTCTGAATCAATATGTTTTCAGGAGGGATTAATTTCTATTTGAGTCTGACAATTGCTAGCTTAGTGTAAATGATGGTGAGTTCAAGTATGGATATATAAATGTGAGACATCTATGAAATTTCCAGGGCAGCAAGGTGGCTAGAGTATTGGACCTGGAATCAAGAAGACTAGAGTTCAAATCCAACTCCAGATACATAAGTACTTTGGGCAAGTCACTTAGCTCTGATTGCTTTCATTTCCTAATCTGTAAAATGAACTGGAGAAAGAAATGGAAAATCACTCCACTATCTATGCCCGAAATGGGGATCATGGAGAGTTGGACATAATTGAAATGATTAAATAATAACATGAAACTCCAAGTTAGAAATTTCAGTAGGCATTAGTTGGTAATGCAAAATAGGAATTTAGGAGACAGAGATTCAGACAAATAGATAGATTGATTGATTTAAGGGTTATTTACTCTTATCCACATGTAGTGAGTAATAGATTTGATAGTTGAATTCATGCAAGCTAAAGAAATTTCTGAAATATAGACAGAGGAGAGGAAAGACTCCAGGATAGAGTATTGAGCCACACCTAACAACGGAGGATGGATTTGATGATGATCTTGCAAATGAAACTTAAGAACAATTAGTCAAACAAGCAAAAAGAAAATCACAATAAAATCTTATCTGGATAGGAAGGAGAAAATAATCTAAAGGAGGAGGTGAATAAAAGTGTCAAATGATGCAGCAAAGTCAACAAGGATAAAGACTAAGAAAATCATTGCATTTAGCAGTGTAGAACTTATTGATTACTTTAGTGAAACTAGTATCAGTGGAATGGTGGGATCTGAAGTCAAATTATAAGGGACTGAAAAATAAGTGAGAGGTAAGAAAATGGAGACATTGAGGATAAAGTTTTTTTGGGGAGATCTTGTTATTTGTTTGAGAATCATGATATGAGGGAGTGGATGTGAAAATGCACAATGACATGTAAGTGAATTGGATGGAAGTAAGAGAGGGCTGGGCAAAGTCACCAGCCTCAATTTCTCTTCCAAAGTCATCTGAATCCAATGGCAAGATGGATCACTAGAGATGGACCTTTTAGGAACTTAACTATGAAAGGGAACACAATTGTGTGGAGGTGGAGATGATAATGTGAGGATTTGGTTGAATGAAAGTTTTTAAAAATGAAACTTTGTTTTAGGTAATAAGAAAGAAGCCAGTGGATAATAAGAGGTTGAAAACTGGGGAGAGAAAGGATCGCAATCTCCTAGAAGTGATAGGAGAAAGTGGGTTACAGGACACTAAAGTGATGGCTGATGGTAGGAATAATTTAGGATCATGTTTTGGAAAAAGATAAATGGTGATAAGACAATGACAATGTGGCAAGGGAACCAAGGGGAAAAGACAGTATAAAGCTCAACTGACCAACTAAAGGGTAAAGATTTTAAAGAGAAGTAAATGAGACCAGAGCAGGGATGATAGATTGGGAAAACAGGAAGGGAGAAGAGTACCTGGAGGTTGTAATGAGATTGGAAAAGAGGTTTAGAAGGAATGAAGAAATGGAAGGTGTAATATTTGGATAGAGTGAATCACAAAAGATTCAAGGTACTGAGGAATGGTGATAAGCATAGAGCTTGAAAGTGTTAATGAGGAATAAGGAGCATGACCATACCACCTCCTAATCTTTGGTAAGCAAGAAGTATACAATTTGTGGAGAAGAAGGTGCCAGGAATGCTATGTCTTCTTGGGATGTCCAGGTTTCTGTATTTGTAGGAAGAAGGAAGAAGATAAGTCTAAGAGCAATTTGGGAGCTCCAGGAAGCTCAATGGAAAAAAAAGGAAGAGTGGGATTGAGCTGACACAAATGGATATATGTAGACTGAAGTGTGAAATTGAGAAAAAGATAACTTATTAGAGATAACTTCAATTTTCAGTGGTAAAGTGTGAGGTAAGAAGGAAATGGGGAGAGTATAGGTAGCTTGATAAGAGAAGATAGAAGCTCGATAGAGAAGAAAATGGAAAGGTAGCTTGGTACTCTAAATGACAGACATTCTGAGTTAACCATAGCTCATAAATTGGCCAGCCTTGCCCAGGAGCAATGATACAGTTGATTTGGTCACCATTTATTGAGCATTAGGTAGAGGGCAGAGTGGGATGGGATATGTACCCTGCACCAGCAGGACAAATTTCACGTTGCCCATGTAGATCATGGTCTGAGTAAAGGATTGGAGAATACAAGGGTCAGAATTCAATTCCAGGGCCTGGCTGATTATAGAGATCGCACTCATGGTCAGAATCAGTAAGCCTAGATCCTAAGTATACCCAGCCACTCATATTTTTAAAAAAAGACCAATTACTTGATACCTTGCTTAGATCAAAGATCTACAATTTATAATTATTTTATTGTCCAATTCTTTCAAAACAGTTTACAAAGTTTTATTTTTGTTAAATTAAGTAGTGCATTTTTTTCTTCCACCTTTTGGGGATTAGGGTCTGGTGCCCTTTTGAGCTGGAAAATTTGCATAAATTTTTTAGGCCATCCTTTGTACTAGGAAGAAGTCTGAATTATTATGGTATTAAAAAACAAAATATGTTGATATTATTCAATAGTACATATTTTATGCATTTCTGAGTTTTTGAACTTTTTAATTGATTTTTTGGTTTTCATAGGTTATTTGCAGCTTCTGCAAAACTCATTCCATATTCCTACTTAATTTCTTATGCATGACATATTGTAACTATGAGGCAGAAAGTCATAATGTGGAAGAGATAACTGTCAATCATTTGTCCCTACAGAACTTAAAAGACTAAGAATGAAAGGGCAGCGAGGAGGTAGGCCTGAAGTCAGGAAAATTCATCATCTTGAATTCACATCCAGCCTCAAACTCTAACTAGCTCTGTTTCCCTGGCCAAGTCACTTAACCCTATTTACCTCAGTTTCCTCATCTATAAAATGAGCTGAACAAGAATTTCAAATTATTCCAGTATCTTTGCCAAGAAAACCCTAAATGGGATCAAAAAGACATGACTGGAATAACTGAGCAGCAATAGCAAAGAATCAACAAGGCATTGATGAATATAAAGGTTTTATGTATTACTTTATGGTTTATAAGACACTTTACATAGATTATTTTATTCAATCCCCACAACTACTTTGGAATAGTTAGTGCTATTCTGAAGCTCATTTTACAAATGAGGAAACTGAGTTTGAGAGATTAGGCCACTTGCCCCAGAGAATCACAACTAATGTTTGAGGTAGGATTTGAACTCAGGTCTTCCAAATCTGACACTGCACAACTTACAGAGATCATGTTTAATGAAATTAATATACAGTTCCAAATTCTCTATTGTGCCACAAATTTTAATTTTCTCTACTGGCAAACCATTCTCCAAAACTTTTAGCAAATAGACAAATGGATGGGTAAATTTGAATTTCCTTTTTTGTTTCTGTTACTACCTGCCTGTTGATAGAAATTGTAAAGTGCTGTGAAAGTCTAGATGATTCTCAGACTGCAAAAGCTGCTATCCCCTGCTCTAACTCTGGCTGTAGGATGCAAACACAGATTTTGGAAATGGACTGAGGTTCACATGTATATATTCTGTTTTCTCCTGTCAGCTTCCCAGTGTCCAGTGCTTCCCTTCCCCATACTCTCATGAGACCTGATCCCAGTGATGTACAGGGCATAATCACGGATCCTGGAAAAGAAGTTTTCAATGAGGTCCAGATTGTGGATACGTATTGGCAACAGTCAAGGGAAAAAAAGTACAGTGAGGTGAATATAATATAATTCTATAGCACAGAAGGGTGTGCTCTGTGAAGTCATTGATAGGCAGGCTGACGGGTTTTAAAGTCTTATCTTCAGGGTAGCAGAGCTTAAATATGTCAAAGGTCTCTTTCAGCAGACACTGATTGAATCTCTGCAACGTTCCCCAGAGATTTGTGTCCATGAGGAAGGCAGCAGTGGGAGCATTCCATCATTTTTTTGGTCTTCTGATATTTTAAATATTTGCTAGATCTGTTGATTACCTAAATGCTTTTCTGTGAAATGCCACCACTGGTCCCCAACTTTTACTGGTGATGCTGACAAGGTAGATAACAAAGGGCCCCTGGGCCCCTTAGCCCTGCATGAATGAAACAGGCTGGGGAAAGATTCTGGGGTCTCCTGCTGACAAAGGACTGATCATGGCAAGCTGGCAGCTAGTGATTTTAGGTTTAAGGGGGATGAGAGGGAGATGCTTCCCACGAGGCTGTTCAGATAGGGAATAAGTATGACACTGAGCATTTAGTTTAAATATCCCTGGAGGTGGTCAGGGTTTGACGTGGTGGTCTGTGGGAAAGCGAAATCCTGTGGATTCCACCATTCCTGGGTTTGATGCTTGTCCTGTTCTTTGGGAAATTTGACTGGCCATATTTGCGGAGCTTATAACTTTGTACGCAGAATAGAATAGGGAAAGAGGAAAGGATAAGTGGTATGTGATTTACTGTCAGGTATGGAGAGAAATTAGCTGAAATGAAAGGTGAATCTTGCCTGTCAGATCTTAGAGAGAAAGAAAACAGCTCTGAAAGGATACTTTTGATGTTCAGGGATGGTTTATGTTGTGGGGCCTATTTCTTTTCCAGATTAATCATGGGAACATGGCTCTAAAGTTGGAAGGTATCTTAGAGACTATCACTATCAATTCCTTCTTTCTATAGATGAGGAAATAGAGGCATGAAAAACTGGCCAGGATCATACATCTAGTCTGTGTCTGAGATGAGATTTTAATTAATACCATAGTGTTTAATCTAGGCTAGAAATCCAGCTTTTTTGCTGACCAGATGTATAATCCTAGAATACACTCTGAATCTCAGTTTCTTCATTTGGAAAATGGAAGAACAATACTCTCACTACTTGTCTCACATTATTGATGTTAAAAATCAAATAAGACACTGCCTTTAAAACACTAATACTTTATGTTGATCTTAAAATTTTTTCCATGTTGTAGTGTTGTAGGAGTGCTGGATTCTGAGACAAGAAGAGCTGTTTCAGAATACAATTTCTGATATTTTTTAGTTGTATGATCCTGAGTATCAATTTCTTCATCTGTAAAATGGGAATAATAGTAGCATCTATCTCATGGTATTGTTTTTGTAAGGATCAAATGAGATAATTTATGGAAATCCTTTTGTAAACCTTCAAGGATTACATCAATGCCATCATTATAATTATAATTGATTTCAGGAAAATCCTATCAGATAAGAAAGCATCACTGACTCTATTTCATAGGTGAAAACAATAAAGCATTTAGTGAAGTGAATTGTCCAAGTTACATAGTTATCCCTGCAAAACTGTCCTAATGATAGCCTCTAAACAGTTTCTAAAGAGATTTTTAGTAAAGGACAGGTCTTCACTTAATAAACTTCAGTGGCTTCCTATTAATTTTGGATCTAGGATCACATATAAACTCCTTTGGTTTTTAGACTTGGTTTGGAAAAGGGTATCCACATCCAAAGAGAATTATAGAATCTGAATGTGAATTGAAGCATTGTATTTCCTCTTTAAAAATATTTATTTTTTTTCTCATAGCCTTTCCCTTGTGGTCTGATTTTTTTTTGCACAATATGACAAATATGGAAATATGTTTAAAAGGACTGTACATATTTAACCTATAGTAGATTGCTTGCTTTCTTGGGGAAGGGGGAGATGATAGAGTGAGGGAGAAAAATTTGGAACACAAAATCTTACAAAAATGAATGCTAAAAATTATCTTTACATGTATTTGGAAAAATAAAATACTATTGAGAAAAAAAAGAAAAAATCCTTTTGTTTCTAATGTTCTTCACAATCTGGACACTTTCTCTCTTTCTAGTCTTTCCCCTTATTATCATCCCTTCTCTCCATCACCCCATACCCCCTTTATATAATCTAGCTACACTATCCTACTAGCTATTCCTCCCACATAGTTCTGTGTCTCCCATTTCTTTGTCTTTGTCTTAGCTATGCCTAATCCCTAGAATTTCTCCTCCTTATCTTCACTTAGAATCCCTGGCTTTCTTCCATGATTCAGTTCAAAAGTCACTTTCTGAAAAAGGTCTTTCCCATTTCCATTTCGCCTCCATGTCATCTCCCATTCAATTACTAGTGCCTTAAACTCTGAGATTACCTTTCATCTAGTCTGTATATATCTTGTATGTGCATAGTTATATGTAATATATTTGTCTTCTATATTGGATTATAAGAACCTTGAGGGGAGATAGTGTATTTTTGCCTTTCTTTGTATCCCTAGTGTTTAGCAAAGTATCCGACAAATTGTAAATACTAAATAAATGCTTAATGATGGGTTATTTGAAGAAAAGTACAAAAAAATCTATTTCAGCTAATTTTTCCCTATAGAGAAAAGGACAAACAGGAATCATCTATTAAATCCTCTGTTAGAAAACCCAGTTATAGCATACTCTTTATGAGATTCAATGTTTAAAAACCTCAGTCCATGGCTCACTTACTTTTTAGCAGTATTCAAACGCAAAAATTCTAAAACCTCACATAAATTTAGACTTCCCCTGGAGTTCATTGTCATGGGATCTGGTAGGTATCTTTGGAGTCAATGCACCTATTTGGTAGAAGTTCCAGTTGTGATTATTATGTGAATGGCCTGTATTAGAACTCTAAAAAAGAATAGGTGAAAGAGGTATATCCTATCGATAGGGTTACCAGGCCTCTTTGTTGGAAGCCTAGAATGATGTCCAGGAGGAGTCTTGATGTTATCATGGATCACGTTAAATTTAGATGTTTGTTCTTTGTAGTTCATCAGATAGGAAATATGGGAAAATTAGACCAGTATAGAAGCACACTCCCGGACAATAAAGTCATTATCTGGTGGATAGTGTGTGTGGGTGTGGGTGTGGGTGTGAGTGTGCAGAAAATGAGGAAATTAGTAAAGGAGGAGACAGGAGAAGTAAAAGAAAAAAAACTCCTAATGATTCCAGAATCTTTCCCAGATCCAATGACTCAGCTTACACTCAGAACCAAGAAACTCTGGTCTTGTCATATGATGAGAGATTCAGAACTGCAAGGAGTATTATAGCAATATAGTGCATTTCCTCTCATAATAATAATACATCAGTATAGTTCCTACTATGTGCCAAGCACTATGCTAAGTGCTTTATATATATATATTATTTATATATATATATATATATTTAAAATCTAATTTGTTTCTCACAACAATTCTTTGAGGTCAGTGCTATTATTACACCCATTTTATAGATAAGGAAATTGAGGCAAACAGAGGTTGTGACTTGCTCACATGGTAACAAATGAAATAAGTGACAGAACTAGTAACTGAACTCTGTTATAAAATAAAGAAACATAGATTGAGAGCTGGAAGGAATCTCTGAGATCATCTATCTAATTTTACAGATGAAGAAACTGAGGCTCAGGGATATTGTGACTTGCCCATGGTCACAGAAGAGTATTTTAATCCAGGCCTTCAGACTCCAGAGTTAATGTTTTTCCGTTGCACTGTTTCCTCTCAAGATTCTTCCTTTCTGAATGACTAAAATCATTTAAACTAATTCAGCCAAGTCTTGTTGACTGACTAGTCAACAAGTATTCATTAAGTGCTTATTATGTGTCAGGAACTGTCCTGAGCACTAGCAATACAAAAGGAAGTCAAAACCATAATACCGGCCACAGTAGATATATTGTGGGAAGATGACATATAAACAAATATGTACATGCAATTTATAGAATCTCAGAGGGACGGGAAGGCTCTAGCAGTGTGAAAAATTGGAAAAGACTTTTTGAAGAAGGTAGGATTTGAGCTGAATCTTGAATGAAGCAAATGTGGGGACGTAGAGTATACCAGGCATGTGGGACCAGCCAGTCCAAGCAAACAAAGCAGGGAGATGAACTATCTCGTGCAAGGGTAAACAAGAAATCTGGTATCTCCTTATTACTTCAAGCATAAATTGGGAAATTACTTCTAATATTCTTACATTATCCCCCACTAAATCATTGCATGGGCAGTGCTTTGCAAAAATCATAAAAGGCTCAAGAAATATGAGTCATTATTACTATTAATAAATGTTTTTATGGAGAATGGCAGACAGGCATAGCTTAGCTCTTCTGACATAACTGATTTTTAGAGTGAAGAAGACATTTCGTGAACCTCTTAAGGAGTTCCCTTATACAACTTGGTCCAATAGTGTGTGGGAGTCAAATGCAGTAAAATTCATGGTTTTTGAGATCAAGGTCTTTTTGTTGTCTCATACATATAGTAAGTGGTTAGCAAATGTTTATTCAGATTCATGAAAAAAAATTGATACAAACGCTATTTTCTCTCTAAAATATTCAAAATGATTTTATGTATCAAAAATACTCACATGAAAAGACTTTGTATGAAATATGGGCTTCATTTTTTCTATTTTGCTCCCCCATTCTCAAATGTTTCCCAATCCTTTTCTCCCAATGATATTCCATTTCCCCAGCACTAATAAATGAGCCTATATTAGTTCTAGTAATAGCCTTCAAGGCCACAATGCTCCATGGCCAAAGTACTTTGGGAAATTTGGAGCTAACCTGAAGGGGAAAGGGTAAGAGAGGAAAATACCATTGTCTTAACAAAGAAAAGCTGGAGATGCCCATATATAATTAAATAGGAAGGCATACATATACACTTAAGCACTTAATTGCTTGGTTTTGAGGTAATGAGATTGTATACACAACCCCATGAGAGTCAGTTTCATTACTATGTATATCTTGTACAGTATAATCAATCAGTCAACAAGTATTTATTGAATGCCTACAATAGGGGGTGGCCAAGTCATGACCTTACGACCTCCTGAAGCGATTGAGAGCTTCATGTGTGGCCCTGAAAATACGAGAAACTGGGAAAGTGGTGGGAGTGGAATGCTACTCGGATGGACACTGATGCTGTGTTTTCAGAGCCCTAATGATAATAATAATAATAAGCTAATAATAAAATGAATATAATATAATAATAAATACCTGAGGGTATTTAGCCAAATGGATAACAGAGGAAAACATTTTATAACAAAGTTAGCTTGGCTGTTTTTGTTTTCACTTAGTGTGTCCCAAACCAATGATTCCAACAAATTCTGTCCCAGTCCCCTTGTCTGCTTGACCATTCTTGTTCTATTATATGCCACTGTGCCGGTTTTTATAGAGAATATAAGAGAAAGGGGGAGAAAACAAACTCACATGGAACAATCAGAGAATAACAGAAGACAAGGTAGATTAGATGCACTGATAAATATTTAACAATTGGCTCTCTGCAACCCTGCTGTCCCGCTCCCCCACCAACGAGGAAATATTTAAATTGTAATCTGTATTATTAATGTTTTCTCTATTACTTTAAGGCTAAGCAATCAACAAAATAATATATCAACCATTGATTTATAGTAATATATCAAGCTTCAATTGCCAAGATTGAATGCAAGTACTGAAAATTTAACAATCAACTCAACATTCATGTGCAAGGAATTGTGCTAGACGATGGGTGTGCAAAAAATGAAAAAATGACCCAGTTACTGCCTTCAAAGAATATTAATATCTGATGGGAAAGATAAGAATATATAGTGGTGCCATCTTCAGCAATTGGAAGAGTTTGAGAGGTTAGGAAAGGGAAAGATGATGGATTCAGTTTGGGACATTTTGAATTTGGATTACCGGCGGGATATCCAGATGAAAATGTCCAGTAGCGATATGGGCATGCAGGGCTAGATTTGGGAGTCATCTATATAAAGGTAATTAATAAAATGAATTACTAAGGGAGAGTGCATGTAGTGAGAGGAGAAGGAAGCAGAGTCCAAAGTTTGAGGGACACCCATGCTGCGGGAGATGAAGGAGAGGAACCTAGCAAAGGAGATTGTGAAAGAGTACTTATACAGGTGGAAGAAGAAAACAAGAACTGGAAAAGGAAGAGAACTGTGTAGTTTTTTGTTTGTTTTTGTTTTTGTTTTGTTTTGTGAATGGAGCAAAGTAAGAGGATATGGTTTTGAAAACAAAGATTTTGAAGGTATATAAAATGCATAATGATGGAGCTAAGGACTAAATGCCTCAATCTTCTCATTTAAGTAGATGGCAAGGTCTATACTGAAGAGAGAGAGAGAGAGAGAGAGAGAGAGAGAGAGAGAGAGAGAGAGAGAGAGAGAGAGAGAGAGAGAGAGACAGAGAGAGACAGAGAGAGACAGAGAGAGAGACAGAGAGAGAGACAGAGACACAGAGACAGACAAAGAGAGAGACAGAGAGAGAGAGAAAGAGAAACAGAGACAGAGAGAGACAGAGACAGAGAGAAAGAGAGAAAGAGAGAAAGAGAGAGAGAGAGAGAGAGAGAGAGAGAGAGAGAGAGAGAGAGAGAATGGAATTATGGGATTGAGGGTTTAAACCATTGTCAAAAGGACTAGAAGTGTAATCAGAGATGAATATAGGGATTGCTCTGCAGCAATGAGGGTGCAATTGGGATTAATTTCTTTTAGACAGGCTAGTTGGTAATTGAAAGAGAGAAGACAGATAGTAGAAGTAACCCATGACTAAAGCTTAGAAGTCTGGGAACAAAAAAAAAAAAGGCATGGCGACAAGGAATTCAAGTTTTAGGACAGTGCCTTAGGATCAATGTTGTAAGGGAGAACAATGAGATCAGAACAGCCATGATGAACTCAGAGAAGAAGGAGGTATGGAGGGCTTGGAGATAGAGAGCAAAGTGAAGATTAGGTTGATGAGGAGTGAGCCAATGAGAGGTTAGGAAGGCAGGAAGAAATTCTGACTTGAGGAAATAACAGAAGACAAATAGAATAAAAGTTCAGAGAAGGAGGCTTGCCAAATGTCACATGGCCAGTTACTTGTCAGAAGCAGGACTGGGAGCCATGAGTCATATAGTCAATAGTGACTGGAGCCAGTACTGTAGAGTGGTTCAAAATGAGACATCCTTCCTATATTGGAAGGAAGAAATAAGAATAACATATTAATAGAGCATTGGAAGAATGGGACAAATCTGAATTCTGCCTGAGATTTTGGCCCTTGGTGTGATATTAAAATAGATGATAGTGACTTTTATATATGTTTCCTGGTTCCAAGGCAAGACCTTTACCTGCAATGTCACTATAGAGAAGGTAGAGAAGGAAAGAATCTAGAACTGAAAATAAAATAAATTTGAATTTTTTTTTTAAAAAAGGAAAATATAATATTAAAATGTCAGTTATTTAAAAAACTATACAAAACTGAGACTAAGAGGAGGATATTTCTTTATTCTGTAGAAGTGGTATAAGCTTCACAAATTTATAGACTCAGGGCTAAAAGAGACTTTAGAGAAAAGTGATCTAGTTTAAGACCCTCATTTTACCAATGAGGACATTAAGAGCAAATGCTGCGGACATGCTAAAGTCCTATAACCTTTTCTTTTTCTGCTCTTTTGGTTAGAGTAAATAGAGAAGTTAGCTACAAAAATCACTGACATAGACATGCTAATTCTCTCCAGTCCACCCAATCAAATGATTGTAGATCCAGTTCAGATCCCACTTCTTGAGTGAACAAGGGTCAGATCACCTCAAATTGAAGTGATCTCTTTCTTCCTGATTCTGATAGGTTTTATTGTCTGGATATCTGATTGGGCTCGGAGACAAGATTATGTCATTTTTCATTGTAACTTTGAATGAAAGACCAATCTGAGTTTTAAATATCATCTAGTCTAATAGCATTATTTTACAAATGAGGAAACTGAGGTTACTCCTCTGCTCACACAGCATCAATGGCTACCTGTTGCCTCTCACATAAATTATAATCACCTCTACTTGACACTCCACAAACTGAGTCTAAGCTATATTTCTAAG
Organism: Sminthopsis crassicaudata; assembly: GCF_048593235.1. Taxonomy (NCBI): domain Eukaryota; kingdom Metazoa; phylum Chordata; class Mammalia; order Dasyuromorphia; family Dasyuridae; genus Sminthopsis; species Sminthopsis crassicaudata. The sequence continues at coordinate 171,553,026 of NC_133619.1, read as the reverse complement.
CTGATTCCTCCTCATGAACCCTAAGTTTCAGCCATATTGTCCTACTTGCTGTATTCCCCACATGACAATCCATCTGCCTCTGGGACATTGTACAGACTACCCCAGGACTGGAGTACCCATTTTTCCTGCCTCCACTTCTTGAAATTCCTAGCTCTCTTCAAGTGCCATATCATACTAAAGGATTTACTGATTCATTTAATTTTCAGTCCTTTCATCTCACTTGTTCTAAAATCCTTTTATATTTAAAGAAATAGCCAGAGTTAGGAAAACCTGTGTTTCAGACTCATCTCTTATATGTGCTGGGCAAATCACTTATATTATCAAGTCAACAAGTATTTATTAAGCTTCTACTATGTGTAAAACACTGCTAAGTTCTGAGTACACAAATACAGGCAACCCCCCCACTCCCCAATAAGTTCTCAAGAAACTCACAGGCTAATTAGGGATAAAACATGCAAATGACTATGTACAAACAACTACATACAGGAAATTGGAAATAATCTTGGATGAAAGACATTAAGATTAAGGAGAATTTAATCTTTTAGTGCTAGGCAACTTTCTCTTTTTTGTTCTTTATTATATGGGGCTTTTTTCAGGGAGGGATGGAGTAGGGAACAATTAGTCATACAGTGGAAAACGTGTGATAAGTGTGTTATAAAAACAAAAGCCCATGATAAAAATTATTTTAAACAAATCTCAGATTTGGTCAAAAACAAAAACCAAATATTTTGCAATGGTGCTTGGTGTGCATGGGTGCATGCTGTTTCACTCTAGTAGAATGAAAGAAAAGATCTTTTCCTTTTCAAGAAAGTCTTTTTCCTTAATGAAAAACCATTTCCAAAAAAGTCTTTGTTATCTCCACTAACCATAATAGTACCCAGCATGTCCAAGATGTTTAATAAATGCTTATTGAATCCCTTAAAATGATATGGTCTCTAATGCTTTGTGGAAGCTTGCTAACACCAGTTTCCCAAATATCAGGAGATGGCACAAGGGAACTATATCAGGAAAATAGTCTATAAATATCCATGATGAATATTCATTAATTTTGAGTTCCTGTCCTGACATTAACCTTTTTGCTATATAATCTTAGGATTATGATGTATCCCATCCTCATACTTAGATTTCTGCATAGAGAGAATAATATACTAAGCTGCCATATTAGTTGGTCATGAGAGAGTTAATGAAAATGATTGCAATGTAATGTATGAAATGTGAATTACTAAAGAAATGCCTAGTTATAGTCAATGGTCTATGTAATTTGAAGTATTATTAGGGACTATTTGTGACTTTTTTATAACATTACTCTAGGGGGTCCAAATGTTGAATAAGAGAAATGCCAGATTGTGGGCACACTGGTTAAAACATGCAGAAGTTATATGTGATTTAGAGAAAAATAAATCAAAATAGAGATTTTAGCATTGTGAATATTAGCAATTCAAAAACGTACATTATCATATTTGTTAGTATATTCCTCTTACATATTCTTTTTATTCCTATCCCCTAGTGTGGAGGAAAGGATTTGAAAATTTGGTCTAAGAATTAATTGTGAACAATGTGAGGAGCCAATCTGAAGGATTGGTCAAAGAAGCTGAAAAACTAGGCTTGCTAATAAAAGTACTCAAAGTTATTACAAGACTTAACTGTTTCATCCATCAAAGCTACAAATCTTCTTTGGGATTGGGGGTGAAGATGAGGGAGGAATTACAATCCTGGTTACAACTGTGCTCTATACCTTAATCAAATGAGATATTAATTAAATGTGATGTGTAAACAGCTTTTCAGATTTGAAAATGCTTTATGAAAGAGTGGCTATATCCACACTGCATTTTGGGGGGGAGGGAAGGAAGGCAGGGAGATATAGGAACTTTGCTTTATTTATTTCTTTTGATACAAAAGATCCAAGAAGAAAACAGAATTGGGCAAAATTCACAATCCCTCAATCTAGATGTTCTCTGCTTCTGCTTCCTGGCTCAGGACCTTGGTCAAAGAATGGGATAGAGTGCATTCTAATTAACATTGCCTTTTTGCCAAACTTTATATAAGAAAGCAAAAACAAAGTAGGTTGCCCCTTTCTGATGAGTGGCAAGGATGGTCCTGTGCTACAGATATAGTATAAACAGATATAGTCTTTCAATGCTAAAAAAAAACGGAGAATTGGTTCCTGGTTCCTAGGTTTTGGGTACTAACAGGTAGCATCAAAGGATGATGATATAGGACCAATATGGTTATGAATTATATACAGGTGCCACCATTTCCCATTCATACCACTGGGGATTAGTCTGTTCTTCATGAATGCAGATGAGTCACTTGAGAAGAAAGAGAAAATGAAACCAAGTGAATAGCCTAGAAAATGTTTTTTTAAAAGTTATTCAACAAGGAAAAATTCTATTTAAGCCACAGAAATTAGAAGGATTCTGATTCATCTATCAAGTACTATACTCTTAATTGCCTTTATTTTCTTTCAGTACTCAATACCAAGTACATAAAGGTTAAGGGACCAGATGGATCTGTCCATAGCAAATAAAATGTTTTCAGCAAACACAGATTTCCATGAACATTAAACAGGTTTTTCACTGCCTTCTCCCAATGTTAAACTAGCATACTGTTTATAATGAGAATGGATTGTTTGAAAACATCCCTGAGAGTGGTGAGAGCATTTTCATTTTTGTGTCCCCAGACCATAAGACTGAGTTGAGGACACAGGGATAGAAGATCACTAGATAATAGCTTTTAGAGCTGGAAGGGTCCTTAAGAGACCAATCTCCTTATTTCACATATCAGGAAACTGAGGTACTGAGTGTCCAACTGATTTGCACAGCCTTGAATATTTTCTGTCCAAAGCATGGAAGCTAGGATTTACTAGTTCCAAGTTTTGTTCCCTATATGTTACATCATACTGCCATCAATTATCCATCATTTTACCAAAGCTATTCCTGGCTTCATCTCATATCACCTACTAATAATATGACCTCCAATTCGCCTTCATCCAATCCCAGTGGCATATCATAAAGAAGCACATTTCTTTTAATTTTTATTTTTTAGAAAAGCCTTTTGTTTTTAAAACATATGGATAATTTTTCAACATTGATTCTTACAAAACCTTCTGTTCCAAAATTTCTTCTCCTTCTCCTTACCTCTTCCCCTAGATGGCAAGTAATTCAAAATATATTAAACATGTTAAAATATATGTTAAATCCAATATATGCAATACACAATAATCTTACTGCATAAGAAAAATCAGATCAAAAAGAAAAAAATGAGAAAGAAAACAAAATGCAAGCATACAACAACAAAAAGGTAAAAATGCTATATTGTGGTTCACAGTCAGTCCCCACAGCCCTCTCTCTGGGTGTAGATGGCTTTCTTCATCACAAGATCATTGGAACTGGCTTCAATCATCTCATTGTTGGAAAGAGTCACATCTATCAGAATTGATCATTGAATAATCTTCTTGTTGCCATGTACAATGGTCTCCTGATTCTGCACATTTCACTTAGCATCAGTTTATGTAAGTCTCTCCAGGCCTCTCTGAAATCATCTTGAAGAAGCACATTTCCTACAAGCCATCCCAAGCTCCAAGAAGAAGAGTGAGTTGATAGCCACAGCTTTTTGCTTTATTCCAATGAAATGTTGCTAACAAATTTACTAAATGTGTTGTTGTTGTTGTTGAATCATTTTAGTAGTATCCAACTTTTAATCTCATTTGAGGTTTTCCTGGCAAAGATATTGGAGAACTTTTGTTATTTCCTTCTCCAGATTATTTTACAGATGAGGAAACCAAGGCAAACAGGATCAAGTGACTTACACTCCAACAACTAATAATTGTCTGAGGCCAAATTTAAACACATGAACATGTCTTCCAAGCTCAGTGCTTTGTCTACTGTGTCACCTAGATTTCCTTTTGCTAAATATGAGAATGTAAGCAAACAAATATTCATTCATGAATAGTGGTTCTCACAATAGCAAACACTTAAAAGTACAGAAATGCATAAAGTCACCATTAAATTAATATTGTTAGGGACTAGAAATTATTAGAACTTCACTTGTAGAAGTCATATCTTTGTAAGTTCAGATAGTGAATAACTAGTCACTATTCTTTGCAATGCTTAACAGAATCAGAATAGAGGAACTCTCAGAGTTGGCAGGGAACTCAGTGGAAATCTTATCCAATAGGAAAATGATCCCTTCTACATCAGACTCAACAACTGGTCATATCATCTTTACCAAAGAGCTCTAGCGAAGGGAAAGCCACTACACCTAGAGAGAGCCCATGGCACTTCTTGGAAAATTCTAATTGTTAGGAAGTTTTTTCCTTTCATAAAATTTTGATCTGCCTCTCTGAAGCCTTCACCCAATAAAGAAAGCAAGAAAAACTCTTTTTTGGGGTAAACATGTCCAATTGCTTCAAACATACTTCACATGACATGTTTTCAAGGCCCTTCATCATCCTAATCACTTGTTTAGATGCTCTCTAGCTCCCAAATACTCTTTTAAAATGTGGCTCAAGAACTGAACACAATGCCTCAGATGTGGTTTTTGACCAGGACAAAATATTGTAAGACTATCACCTCTCATCAGGCAATCCTTGCTGACTAATATCAACAATAGCTGAAATGTTGCCTTTAGCCATATGTGTGAAAGTATTTAATTGTATTTTCAGGCAAGATCATATTTATATTATGTAAAATATGCCAATGTGGGATTTACCTGCACTAGAATATCAGAATCTCAGATAGTTCCCACTAAAATATTCACTAAAGAAGAGTGGCTCCTTATTTTTCTGTGTATTCACACATATTTTCTGGACAGTAGTATTATAGGCACTTAATAAATGCTTATTGATTGAAAATCAGTGGAGCCCTTCTTGAAGAATAGTATTTTTTTCTGAGCTTCCCATTTAGAGGGAGAAGCAGTAAAAGTTTATTCTGTCTCTGATTTATTCATTCAATAGTCATAAAAGTAAGCCACTCTCTTTCAAATTCTCTGATATCTCAGTTTAATTCATGTGAAATAGATTCTTTTAAATATAAAAACAAATGAACAACAAAAAGACTGCTCCAGTTACTTTAATACAATTATTCTTGCCGCATTTGCTACTTGAGACAATTCAGCTAGAGAAACTGGTATAAATGAGGAATGCTCACAAAGTTTAGACTTCTCTTTAGCCAAAAAGGAATTACAGGGAAAGTATAATTAATTTCTCCTCTCCAGGGGTTTGTGAGTCACTTTAAATCTTTTCTTGTGTTGACCACTGATGGGTAGTCGAGCATGGGAATATTGAGTCAATGCTAAGAGCAGCGTACTGTTCAATGGAATTTTTTTAAAGATAAAATTTGCCTCAATTGTGAGGAACCATCCTTTGAAAATGAAGGGGCCATAAGAGAAAAAGACGTGAATCTCTTCTTCAGCAAGGGCATCATGTAGCTTCCATCCTCACTCTCAGAAGGGGGTGCTATTACCTCATTCGACTCCTGAGAAGGATGTTTGTAAATCATCAACATGACTTCAAAGGGGGGGGAGGGGAGAGGTGGGGGAGAGAAAGTGATGCACTTTCTCCCTCAATTATTTTGTTCTTTTTACTGATTGGAACCTTTGATTCTCAAAACTAATATAGATAACCTTTACATTTTAATGTAGATCTGGTGTTATTCTGAGGCCCTATACTCTATTCCTTGAGCTGGCATGAGAATTCTGTTTTTCTCATTTCTACAAAGTCTGGAGATGGAAAAGCTTCCAGAGAATGAGCAAAGGGGGCTCTGTGATGTCACTAAAAGTTTGACTATTGTCACGGGTCTGGATTTATTAAATCACCTTTTCTATTTCTAACCCTTTTTGTTGACGGAGTCCCTCTCCCCTTGCCAATATTTGCCCTTCTTTTTTAAAAATTCAAGTGCATTAATAAGTAAAATTTGATTCTAATTGTTCAATGTTCCCTACCTCATTTAAATTTTTATGTTGCATATGTTCCTTGGTATTTATGAAGTCTTCTGTGACTATTTTATTATAAAAGTTTGAAAATCAAGGGCTGCAGTTTTGTTGCCAATAAGAGGAATTCCAAATTAAAGAGGAAGTTTATTTCAAAACAAAGTTAACCATCACCCGAAGTTGCTATAATAAATTTTTTTACCCTGATTAAAGCAAGCCATTTCATTTTCATGAATATTAATTTACATGAAAGCTGAAATCTTGTATTGGTAGGTGTATTTAGGATAAAAGGACTTGATTTTATGTTAAGATTTAGTTTATTTAGGCTCCTTAACTGGTAATATTCTAGTTAATTGTGCTAACCGTTTAGTGCCAAATATATATTTTTCATTAGTCTTTCTAATGCCATCTTTGAGCCCATTAGTAGTGGAGTTGTTTCATTTGGTATTTTTTTTTTCTTCTTCTTCTTTAGCTAGATATACTGTCATTTATTTATTGGGTTATCTCAGATAAGTAACTTAATCACTCAACCTCTAAGCAGTTCTCTAAGACAAGAAATTACAGAGGAGTTTTCTCACATAGGAACTCCTTATCAATTAAATTATAGATTCAGTTCTTTTCTTACATTTTTAAACTCATGAGAATGTTTGCCAGAAACTAGTCCTAAAAAGATTGTTAGGATTTTAGCATTGTGATTTCACCAATATGGGAAACTCTTGTTATGAACCTCCATCAAAGCAAATGAGCAACTCATCTGTAATTTATAGTTTTAGCTCTTTGAAAGTAGGGAAATTTTAATTTTTATCTTTGTATCTCTAAGACTTAGCAGTATCAGGGCACATAGTAGTCACTTAATAAATGCTTTTTGATTAATTAATTGGAATTTCCTGAAAATATTGAGAGATTTTCCTAGGGTTAATGGATGTCAGAGATAGTTTTTTAATTCAGATCTTCTTGACTCTAAAGCTGGTTTATTATTCACATACTGTCTTTCATGCATCCATGTGAAATCTCAATTTTTTCTTAAATTTTCTTTTCACTTCCAATTCTCTCCCTCTCTCCCCTCTTACCTACTAAGGAGGCAAGAAATACATTAGTCATTACACATATGAAGTCATACAAAAATATTTCTACATTACCATTTTCTTTAAAAAAAAAAAAAAAGAAAAGAAAAAAGGACAGATTCTGGGAAGATGGAAAAATAGGTGAGAAAATTCCATCTTCTCTAAATTTCCCCCACAAGCAAAACAAAATTGTGCCTCAGGACAAACATACACAAGTGAAAAACAAATAAAAGGAGACAGAATTAGGATCTTTCTGGGAAAATCTCAAAAGACCCAAAGAAAGACTATAGGATTAAACTTAACAGGTGTGAAGTATAAACACCTCCAGGTTAGCTTTGCCATAGGGAGCCCTGGAGCTATTTAAATTCTGAGGAAGTCTTAGTCTGAACCACAAGAAATTTCACATCCTAGATATCATGGTGAATCTGAAGTCTAGGGAAACTAAGGTAAATTCCACTGATTAGGAACCTCCAGGCTCAGCTGTGCTTCAGAGATGAAGCCCTAAACAAAAAGATATCAGCATACCCTGGTGAGTACAGAAGCAATGGAGCAGGGATGCTAGAACACTTTCAGAATGATAGAGTTCTTAGTTTTGGGTTTCAGGACAGAGGGGAAAACTGAAGTAAAGTCAGAGGCACCCCCTCTCAAACCATAGGATTAGAGGTGGATACACTAATAATTTTTTATTAAAAAAATCAGTTAAAGGAGAAAGAATCTAACCCTAAAAACTTACAATGAGAATAGGGAAGACTGGGGTATATCCTCACAGGAGGACAGTGAAATTAAAAACAAAAACCTTTCCTTCCCAAAGAGTAATGTTAAATGATTTCCTATCCAGAAAGAATTTACAGAACTCAAAAAAGATTTTTAAAGTCATATGAAACTGAGGAAAAACTAGAATAAGAATTATCCAAGAAAAACAAAAACAATATGAAAAAGAAAGTCAAATAATTAGAAAAGGAAATGCAGTCTTAAAGAAGAAAATGATGAGTGGGAATCATATCCTTCAGACTCACTGGATGGTAGTTCCAACGAACTGATGCAACTATAGCCACTCTACAAGATATTCTTTACAATGGTATTGGAGACATTCTTTGAAATGTAGAACTGGGCAAAGGGAAGACAGTGAAGCCATAAGAGAGCATGAAATAATAACACAAGATATAAAGAATGGGGTGAGAATGTGAAACATCTTATGAGAAAAGCAACAGACCTAGAGAACAGATTAACAAAGGTTATATAAGAATAATTGGACTACTTGAAAGCTGTGACCAAAAAAAGGACCTTGACACAATAATACAAGAAATAATTAAAGAAAATTTTCTGTAAGTTATAGAACAAGAGAGGAAAGTAGAAATAAGAAAAAAATCCACCAATAACTACCTCCAAGAGATCCTACAAGGAATATTATTGCTAAATTTCAAAGAAAAAGATTAATAAGAAACAAACAAATAATTCAAATATGGTAGAGATACAATTACAATTGTACAGAATTTATTAGCAGCTGCAATAAAATTCCACACAAGTCTTGAAATATTATGTATCAACAGTCAAAATAACTAGGCCTATAGCCAAAAATATTATATTCAGCAAAATTAAAGATGATATTGAATGAAGAAAAAATATTCAATGAACTTGCAGATTTTCAGGATTTTATTTCAACCAAACCTGAATTCCATAGAAAATTTGATATATAAAGACTAATTTCAAGGACAAAACAAGGGAAGACTGTTTATGTTTTATATGTAGAAACATAAACCATATGTCTAAGATTGACATCAGAAAGTGGTTAGTCCAAAAGAAAAACTAGGCCAGAACTGAATATAATCTGATTCTAAAAAAGTAAAACAGTCAGGAAGACTCATCTTTAGACACTAGCTGTATAAACCTTGGCAAATAATTTAACCTTGTTCACCTCATTTTCCTCATCTGTAAAATGAGCTGGAATGAAATGACAAATCACTCCAATATCTTTGCCAAGAAAACCCCAAGTGGGATCACAACATAGCTCAAATAACTGAACAATAACAACAATACTATGTAAATATTGCTGTTGTTATAAACATTGAAGCATTTCTGTTTTCAAAATATTTTAATTTATATATTTTCTTTTTATGGTACTGACATTTCTCAATGTATTGTACCCCTCCCTTTCTTCTTCCTAGAAACTCATCTCTTAGCAAATTAAGATAGCTCTGAAGTACCAATATATACTTCTCAGATTGGCTAAGATGACAGGAAAAGATATTGACAAATGTTAGAGGGGATATGGGAAAACTGAGACACTAATACATTGTTGGTGGAATTGTGAACTGATTCAATCATTCTGGAGATCAATTTGGAACTATGCCCAAAGGGCTATCAAAATGTGCACACCATTTGATCCAGCAGTATTTTTACTGGACTTATGTTCCAAAGAGATCATAAAAAGGGAAAGAACCCACGTGAGCAAAAATGTTTGTAGCAGTACTTTGAAAAGTAAGTGGATGTCCATCAATTGGAGAATGGCTGAATAAGTTATGGTGTATAATGTTATGGAATATTATTGCTCTATAAGAAATGACCAGCAGGATGATTTCAGAGAGGCCTGGAGAGACCTACATGAATTGATGCTAAGTGAAGTGAGCAGAGGAGATCATTGTACATGGCAACAACAAGATTATTCAATGGTCATTTCTGATGGATGTGGCTCTTCTCAACAATGAGATGATTCAGGCCAACTCCAATGATCTTGTGATGGAGAGAGCCATCTACACCCAGAGAGAGGACTGTGGGAACTGAGTGTATATCACAACATAGTATTTCCACTTTTTTGTGGTTGTTTGCTTGAATTTTGTTTTCTTTCTCATCTTTTTCCTTTTTGATCCAATATTTCTTGTGCAGCATGGTAATTGTGGAAATATATATAGAAGAATTGCAAATGTTTAACATATATTGGATTACTTGCCATCTAGGGGAGAGGGTGGGTATGAGGGAGGGAAAAAATTTGGAATACAAGATTTTGCAAGGGTGAATGCTGAAAATTATCCATGCATATGTTTTGAAAATAAAAAGCTTTAATAAAAATAAATAAATAAAAACAAGTCATCTCTTATCACAAAAAAATTAAAAAAAAAACTAAAAAGAGTTTAGCAATACTGTAGTGTTTGACATTTATAATCTGCTTATCACTGGAAAAGGAAAGAGGGTTACTTCTTTTTGGGGGGGGACAGGCTTGGTCATTATAATTCCATAGCATTCAGTTTCAATTATTTTCATTATTCTTCCACTTATGTTACAGTCATTGTGTGTATTTTTATTTTGCTGTTTCTACTTACTGTATCAGTTCATATAGATTTTCCCGTGCTTTTCTGAATTCATTTGATGAATACATCAGAGAAGCATGCTACCTGTACCACAATTTTAATCATTTGCAAATCAATAGACTGGTATTGGCTTATAGAATGAGCTTTCTTAAGGAACTTAGCCATAGGTTCCTGTCTGGTAAATAATTATTTTGTCTCCTATTTCTACTTATTTACCTATACAGAGAATTCAGGGAAAGGAGGGTTTAATTTTGTTTATATTTTCAATATCCCCTGGATCAAAAATTTTAGAGGATTTCCACAACTCAGTACTGACTCTTGTGCCAGTAACAGAGTGTCGTAGAATATGGTTAGTAATTGTAAACACAAGCTTTTGCACTTGTACTTTTTCTCTTAAGGATACTTGTAAAGAGAATGTCCCAGCTATTGTTTTGAGAAGACTGGACCTAGATAAAGGCAACAGGAAGGCTGTGACTAATTATCACGGTGTTTTCTGAAACTGCTACTAGGCTACCTACAGAATGGGAGCAGTTACCAGAGTGAGAGAATGTTAGAATCTGAGAACTGCAAGGTTTCTTTGGAATAATAGTGCAGATGGCAGGCAGCATGGTACAGTGGTACCTTTGGTCAGAGAACCTAGCTTTGGTAGCTATTTCTACCAACTTCAACATGTGTGAGATTGGGCAAATTATTTTATCTCTTAGTTTTCTCATCTATAAAAATGAGTAAGGGAAAAGACTATCTTCTGAGATCTCTTCCATATGTATACCTATGATCTAACTCAACTCCGTTATTTTTCAGAGAGGAAAACTAAAGCCCAGAGAAATTAAACATTTTACCTGAATATAGCACATACACACACACACACACACACACACACACATACAGTGCCTCCTATGTGCCAGACACAGTGCTAAGCATTTTATAACTGTCACCTAATACCCTAAATTAATTTGATTTTTTTTTAGTGACCTTTCTTGTCTTATGCCTATGCGAAATTACTTCTTCCTGGCCTTACACACCATCATGCAATGAGATAGAAATTGGCTGCTAAAATGTTTAAGTGTGTGAGTCTGTATTTCCCACATAAATATATGTATGTATATGGGTGAAGTTGGTTCAGAGAAGGGGCACATACCCAGGGGAAGATTGGCAAATAGACTTTACACATATGCCCCCTTGTAGAGGTTTTGAGTTGCTTGTGGTCTTTGTTGACACTTTACTAACTGGGTAGAAGCTTTTCCCTGCAGGACTGAGAAAGCTCAGGAGGTATCAAAATGCTTACTAAAAGAAATCATATCTTGTTTTGACCTACCTAGCTCCTTACAGAGCGATAATGGCCTGGCCTTCACTTCTCAGGTACCCAAGCTGTAGCCAAAGCACTCAAAATCACTTACCACCTCCACTCTGCCTGCCTCCTCAGGCTTCTGGGAAGGTGGAGAAAATGAATCATTCCTTCAAGCAAGTCCTTACTAAACTGTGCTTAGAGGATTGGGTGGAGAACCTCCCCTTAGGGGTTCTTAGAGTCCTCATTGTGAGTTGGGAGAACATTAAGCTGAGCCCCTTTGAACTTCTGTATGGGAGGCTTTTCCTAAACACTGACTTTTTTTTGAAGATCCAGAACAGCATCTGGTCCCTCAGTTTGCCACACAGCTCAGTGTAGTGCAGAAGGCCTTTTCTGAATACGCAAACAATTCTTTTTGCTCTCTCTATTGAGTTGAAGATTAGGCCAGAACTATTCCCGGTAGTTTATTCAATTGGAGATCTCAACCTGATAGTCAGCTCATAACTGCTTCCCGAGCCCCCAGGCATATTTTTTCAGACTTGTATGCTTCAAATTGAGAGTGAGATTTAGATGTAGCAAGTATTAAAAAGAATACATCTAAATGAAGATATCTGTCCATACAGAGGTATTTATTCTTAACAGTTTTTAACTTTGTGGCTGGCCAGTGAATGTGATTTTAGGACCTAGATTATGCTGTGAACCCTAGAAATGTCTTGTTTTCATATGGGTTTTGGCTATGCAATTGGACAGGGTGGAGCACTGCCCATCCAAATGTCAACCTTCACCTAGGGACCTAGGGCCTGAGAAGAGATGGGTTAGGATTAATAGTGTCATTCACACTATATATGCATCTTGGTTTGGGTACTCTTCATTGAACAATAATAGCTAGTATTTATGAAGTGGTTTGGAAAATACAAATATTTCATTTTATTCCAAAACAACCCTGAGAAGTAATGCTACTATTACTCCCATTTTATAGAGGAAATGGAGGGAAAGAAGGAGAAGGAGGGAGGGAGGGAGAGACGGAAGAAGGAAACAAGGAAGAAAAACAGAAAAAGAAAGAAAAAAAAGATTACACAACAAACATTAAAATTTAAAAAGATGAGATGAAATATATTTCAGATAGTAATTGTAAAAAAAAAAATTGAAGCAAGTTTCTCTGATGGAATATTATTGTTCTCTGGAAAATGATGAGCAGGATGCTCTCAGGAAAAAAAAAAAAAACTGGAAAGTCCTCCATGAACAAAGTCAAATATACTGTATACAAAATAATAATAATGTTTTGGGATGATTAGATGTAAATGACTTTGTTATTCTCCATAGCACATTCATCCACACCTACTCTGAAGGACTTATGATGAAAAATCCTATCCATGCCAGAGAAGGAACTGATTGAGTTTTAATATAGATCAAATCATTCTTAATTACTCTCTCTATCTCTCTTTATTTTTAATTTAGTTTTTTCTTGAGCGTTTTTATTTTTATTAGTGTGGGAGATCTATATTTTCTTTCACAACTTGATTTTTATGAAAATGTTTTGCATAACTTCACATGTGCTTTCTTAATTGTAGGTGGTGAAAATAAAGCAAACCTAGAACTCAAAAATCTTAAAATCAAATATATAAAAAATTATTGCAGGGAGGCATTTATAAAGAGTCCTTAAAAAAGAATGTAAAATTTGAAAGTAAAATGACACAATTTTAAAGAACTACTTAGTTAAAAAAGGACAAATTACATAAGCTATAGAAAATTTCATCAAAAAAGCAAAATTAATAAAATATTAAAATTTGAATGATAAAGCAGTTCTGAAGGGAAATTTTATCTCTCAATTATTTCAGTGACAAAAGAAAGAATAAATACATACATTTGAAATTAAAAATTTCTAAATATTAATTTAAATAATTTAAGCATTACTGCTTTTTGCAGATGATATGATGACATATTTTAGAGAACTCTAGAGAGTCAATTAAAATTAATTGAAATAGCTAATAATTTTGACAAAGATATTGGATATAAGTTATATCCACATAAATTATTAGCATTGTAAATATATATATATATATACAAATTAAAGTCAGCCAGAAAAAACTAGAAAAAACAATTCCTTTGAAAGGAACTACAGAAGCTATGGGATATTTAAGAATCTACCTTCAAAGGTCACTTAGGGAGTATATGTATAAAATATGCTTTGCAGAAATAAAGGAAGACCTAAATAATTATAGAAATATTAATTACTCATGGGCAGGGTTCAATAAAATAAGAAGCCAATACTACTTAAATTAATTTACTTAACCAGTACTGTGCCAATCAGATTCTCCAAAGAATGTTTTAGTTATATAGAAATAATGAGATTAATATGGAACAGCAAAAGATCAAGAATATCAAAGTAATAATGAAAAGAAGTAAGCAGAAAGGTGTCTTATTAATACCAGATTTAAAACTATACTACAAAATAGTAATGATTAAAATGATTTGGTATTGTCCAAGAGGGAAGGAGACAAATAGACACACACACACACAAACACACACAAACACACAAATTCACTAACAAAGCTGCTAGGTAAACTGAACAGCAGCCTAGCAGAAATTAATTTTAGATGAAGACATCACAATTTGTCAAAGTAAACTCCAAATAGATATATGACAGATATTTAAAAATCATATCATAAATCAGAAAAGGAAGAAAGAGATTACCTTTTGGATTTGTTAATAGGGGAAGAGTTGATAATTAAACAAGTGATAAACTTATATAAAATTAAATTTTGATTATATAAAATCTAAAAGATTTTGCTCAAACAAGTTTATTGTGATAAAAATAGAGTGGAAGAGGTCAATTTGGGGAATCTTTGCAATAAATATCTTTAATGAAAGTCTTATTTTATACACAAACGCACATATATATATATATATATACACATATGAATAATTCCAATTTATAGAAGTGAGAGTCATTTCCCAGTAGATAAATGGTCAAATTATATGAACAAGCAGTTTTCAAAAGAAGATATCCAAGGCATTGACAATTATATGAAAAATGCTCTAAATTACTATTAATTTTTAAAAGGCCATTTAAAGTACCTTTTAGATTCCACATCACAAGTATCAAACTTTTAAAAATGATTAAAAAAAAAAGAAAAGGAAAAATGTTAGCAAGGTTGTGAGAAAATAGGTACACACATCATCCAACCTTTTCCTCTTTAGTCAATGGTGGGTTTGTCTCCAATACAATTACACCATGTGTTCTCCCAGGATTGTGCAATACTCCTCAGCTTTAATCTTCATTACCACTCTCCTCCGTGGCTGTGTTGATGTCAGCCTATTAGTAGTAATAACCTAATTTCTTTCCCCTCTGTCAACTGAGCTGAACGATCTTCCCAATAACTTCCTACCTCCCTGAACTCTAAGTCAGATCATTTTGTGGCTGCCCTGGAACTCCTCAATAGGTGGGCTGTGTGCTCTGGAACAGCACTTAATAAGTAATATTCCCCAACACATGACATGCATTTCAGGGTGGAGTTAGGTTTTTCAAGGGATAGGAAGGGAAGGAAAGAATAATAATAACAGATTGGATGCATTGTAAATCTCATTTTACTATAATTCTCTCCATTAAATGCTCTTCTTCTGACATTCCCAGTTTTCATTGAGGTCACCACCAATGTTTCTAGTATACCATGTTCTCAACTTCCTTATTTTTCTTGACTCCTCACTTAGTTGAAATGGCTCTTTTAAAAGTTATCAGTGGAAAAAAAAAAGTTATCAGTAATCTTTTTCTTAACTGCTTAATCTGATGACCATGCTCAATCTCAGTCTTCCATGGCTAGCAACATCTCTAACATGGATAATTTTGTTTCTCTCAGTTGCCAAAATAATGTGTTGCCAATGGAAACTCTCATTTCAGCACACTTGAAAAAATGGAAACAGTTTTCTAATCTGTTTTTAAATATTTTTAATATATTTTTTAAATATTCCAAATGAAGAGAACCAATGAGTTTCAAACCTATGTGGTATTTAAATTATGATATTAAAATAATAATAGCTTTTTTTTCAAAATACACACAAAGATAGTTTTCAACATCCACCCTTGCAAAACCTTGTGTTCCAATTTTTTCTCCCTTCCTCCCCTAGACAGCAAGTAATCAAATATAGGTTAAACATCTGCAATTCTATTAAAAATATTTCCATACTTCTGCTGCACAAGAAAAATAAAATCAAAAGGGGGAAAATGAGAAAGAAAAACACAAGCAAACAACCAAAAAGGTGAAAATACTATGTTGTAATCCAAATTCAGTCCCCATAGTCCTCTCTCTGAATCCACATGGCTTTCTCCATTACAAGTCTATTGGAATTGGCCTGAAAAGCTGTTGAAAAGAGCCAAGTCCACCACAGTCGATTATCACATAATCTTGTTGCTATATACAATGTTCTCTTGATTCTACTCACTTCACTCAGCATCAGTTCATGCAAGTCTCTCCAGGCCTCTCTGAAATCACTCTGCCGATTATTTCTTTATAGAGCAATAATGTTCCATAACATTCATATATCATAACTTACTCAGCCATTCCCTAACTTATGGGCATCCACTCTGTTTTCAATTATTTGCTGCTATAAACATTTTTGCACATATGGGTCCTTTTCCCTTTTGTATAATCTCTCATTGATCACACACTCTTTTGGGTCAAGATCTAGAAGAATGGTCTCCAAATTGTGTGTGTGTGTGTGTGTGTGTGTGTGTGTGTGTGTGTGTGTGTGTGTGTGTGTTAGGGGTGGGGAGTAAGAGAGTGTGCCTGATCTCAATGGGGTTTAATGGTGTTTAATCTCTGCTTCTCTGTAGCCATAATGGTCTCCATAGTTCTTTTCTTTCTTCCCCTCAATACTTCTTTTTATCACATATTCCTATTAGAAAAAAAGTTTTGACCTCTTCAAAAATAAAAACATTTGTTAATTTATAAATTATAAAATATCACATGTAGTATGTACATTATAAAACATACATAAAAATAGAAAATAAAAAGGATAAGATAAAGGCTAAATATATTAGTTTCATTTATTAATGGGATAAAACAATTTGCTTTCATGAAATTATTCATAATTATCATATAATATATATACATAAAATATTTCAGTGAAATAAATGTAATTGAACATTTTATACTATTTTTGAAAAATCTTTTATATGCTCTGGGGGAATAGCAGATATAAATAAAAACTGTTTGCCATAAATTAATTCTGGAGAAGGATATGGCAAACAACTCCAATATCTTTGCCAAGAAAACCTCAAATGGAGTCACATAAGACTCAAATATGACTGAAACAACTCAACAACAATTAATTAATTATTCAATTAATTTAACCAATGTAGCTCACCAAGCAGGTGATTTTCATTTATATACCTTTACTGAAAAACACATAATAATCCCAAGAAATAACATTCAATGTCGTTAGCAGTTTTTTTTTTATAATCAGCCCATTTTTTCTTGCATATAGATGGATATTCTTCATACATAATGCAAAAACAAGCAAAAGTGAGTCATCTCTGATTTTACTCAGCAGACAGTTTTTGGTACTAATTCATTCTTCTTCATTTGATTCTGCTTAATGGATAGTATCAGGGCATAATTTCCTATCCATATTTATATATTTAGGTTATTTTTAAAATCTGTGTGAAGAACAATAAAAAATCCAATTTAGCTATAGTGGAGAGAGGGGTATGGAGAGAGTTATAGTGCAGAGAAATATCAATGCATAAGGCTAGTTGAGAGGTAGGTTGAAACCAATTGTGAATGGCTTTAAATACCAAATAAAATAATTTACATTTGATCCTAGGGTCATTATAGAGAGCTACTGGAGTTTACTTAGTAGGGGGTGTTATGTTCAGCCCTCTGCTATAGGAAAATCTCTTTGGTAATTGATTGGCAGACAGAGTAAAGTGCTTAGTGACTTGAAACACATTGACTAGTTAGAAGCCCTTTCAATAGTCCAGAGTAGAGATGATGAAGGCCTGAATTAGCATGGTTGTTATAAGAGCGAAGAAATGGGTATAGAGGGAAAGATGAATGAATAAAAAAGCATTTACTAAGAACTGACTATGTGCCAAGTTAATGTGGTAAGTTTTGGCAATACAAATACAAAGTGATCAAAAGTAAGGGGATGATAACAAGTATAACAGCAAGAATAGCACCAAGGTTGTGCACTGGAAAGCCAGAGGGATGGCACACCCTAGAAAGAAACAGACAAATTTAGAAAAGAAGTATATATTGAGGGAAAATAGTTTAGTGAGATCTGCTGATCACAGCCCATCCGTGCCTTCTTACCCTGTATGGCTCAATCTTCCCTTTCAAAATGTAAAAGGAATAAGGTGACTTTTTTCCCTCTACTACTAATAGGTCACTACTCAAAAGTGCAGTTGGCTTTCCAAGGGGTGTCTGCTGAAGTCATAAAATTATCTGTGGATAAGAGAGGACATGCTAAGTAAAGGGAGCCTTTTCTCAAGGACATCTTAGGTTGAAACTCTCCTGAGAAACCAATATCCAGCTTGGAAAGGGGTGAAAGAAAAGTTAGGAGCTTGCACGGGGTGGGGGGGGAAAGTGAAAGATTGTTGAGGAATAGTGTTTAGAGGGTATGAGTATCTTAAAACCCTATGACCTCCTATTGTAGGAAGTGAGATGTAATTAATGGTGGGCTAGCAAATATTTAATAACAACCAGATCTCTGAGGAGAGATTTTTTTTAACTTAAAAAACGCTTTTAAGTTTATTTTGCATTATTAATATTTGCTTCTTCACCTTGTTAAGCCTATACAATCAACAAAACAACAAATTAAGCCCTAATTTGTTGTTTGTTAATTCTCAAGATATAAATGTTCACAGAGAAAATTGAACAATCCATTTTCTTGACTCATTATATCCTGGGAAGCAACCCTTTTCTATTTTCCTATTGGGTGATCATCTTCCCCTTGAGGTTATGCTTTGTCCCTTCTTGACTCCCACCATGGGCTACAGAAGTTACTTTGGAGACTATTGCTCCATAGGACTATCATTCTCTTTCCAATAACCCTAAAGCAAATAATTCAGAAAGAACCTGGAAGATGTACCCAAGACCCTCTGTGTAACCTTGAGATAACACTGAATCAGATTATAAGCTCCTTCTGGGTGAGAATCATGCCTTATTATCTCCACAGGTATTTGTAATACCCAGCACAGTGGTGGACACACAATAGATCCTCAGGAAATGCCTGTTGATACTTGCTTTTTCCCTACAGCTCAGCAAGAGGGAATGTTGAGCTTCTAAATAATGAGTTAACTTGTGTATGCAATTTGGGGAACGAAGGTTTTTCAGGATCTCAAAGCTCAGGCTGAAAATAAATGTTATTTGGTCTATGTGCCCACATTTTCCTATTTAGCTTTAAGCTTACACTGAGAATAAATGCTATTTTCTATGTAGGAAATACTTTTTCATTAAGTTTAAATTGATCACTATGCATATTAATATGTACAATAAATACCATATATAGATGTATATGTTACATACACATACACACATGTATGTGTGTAAGGTAATATTGTAGAGATATTATCATAGAAACAATTATATATTAATTTTTAAGGTGCCAAAGCAAAAGTCATTGCTCAGAAAATAAGTGTCTTATGCACAATCATGCCTTAGAAATGAATATCCTAAAGCACAGGTCAAATTATGTCACTTCCACACTGTCACTCAATAAACTCCAGCAGCTCCCTATGATCAAATACAAAATACTCTACTTAGCATTCAAAGCCCTTTATAATCTAGCCATCTCCTACTTTTCTGGTCATTTTATACTCTACTTCTTAACACATACTCTTTGATTCATCTATTCTGGACTGCTGAGACCCTCCATCCTTGGGGTCATTTTTCATCTCTCAGGCCAAGTTTTTCTGTCTGTGCCCCTAATCTGGAATACTCTTTCCTTAATTCTGCCTGTTGACTTCTTTGGTTTTATTTAAGTCTCAACGAAAATCTCATCCTTTAAGGAAGTTGCCACAAACCCCTCTTAATTCTAGTATCTTCTCTCTGTTAATTGTTTCCTATTTATCCTTCATATAGCTTTTTTTGTAAATGTTTGTTTGCAGTTTCTCTCCCCTATTAGATTGTGTTCTCCTCAAATTCAGGGATTGTTTTTTCCATCTTTCCCAGTGCTTTGCACAGAGTCTGGAACAAAATAGACGCCACAAATGTATATTGAATGAATGATTGATAAAATCATAGGAGCAGAGAGCTTGAAGGAATCTCAGAAGTCCTCTTGTGAATTTCTGTTCAAATCCCTTTTACAATATCTAAGCAAGGCTATTTAGACTTTGCATAAAAGCTTCTAATAATGGGAAAATTATTACCCTAAAGAAACTCTTTCTAGTTTTGTATAGCCCCAATTGTTTAAGAATTTTCTCTTTTGTTGGCTGAAAAAAATCTCCTTATAACTTCTACTCATTCCTCCTCCTATATCTGTTTTTGAGGGCCAAGGAGCACTGGTCTTGGGGAAGGAAATGACAAACCATTTCAATGTCTTTGCCAAAAACACCTCAGATATGGTCACAAAGAATCAGATGTAATTGAAAAACAACTGAACAAAAATTAGAGCAGGTCTTTTCTCTCTTCAGATGACAATAGCCTTTAAAATATTTGAAAATAGTAATTGGATATTTCTTGTCTTTTTTTTGTCAACCTAACCACTTCAACTAGAGTTCGTATGATATAGATGTCCTTTTTTTGGGACACATTCCAGTCTATCGATGTTTCTTCTAAAATATGATGCCCCAAAGAGTCCATCACAATACTTTAGATGTGATTTGACTGATTGCTAGCTAGCATTTACATAATGCTTTCAGGTTTGTAAAGCATTTTACAAATATTATTTCTTTCTATTCTCACAACAATTCTGGGAGGTAGATGCTATTGTTATCCCCAGTTTACTTCTGAGAAAACAGAGGTTATATCTTACCCAAGGTCTTATAGCTAGTAAGTATCTGAAGCAATGCTGGATCTCAAGTCTTCCTAAATCCAGGTCCAGTGTTCTATCCACAGTGACACTGAATAGAGCAGAATACCTAGGTACTATCACTCAATTTATTATTTATTGTCATTGTTGAATTGAGGTTTGACGAAGATACTAGAGGAGTCTGTCATTTGTTTCTCCAGCTCATTTTACAGATGAGAAAATTGAGGGAAATAGGACACCCAGGATTACACGGCTACCAGGTGTCTAAGGTTAGATTTGAACTCAGGAAGATGAATTTTCCTGACTCCAGCCCAGTGATATCTGCATTATAGCGCCATCTAGCTGCTTCATCATCATTAATACTTTCTGCTTTTTAAAATTTTTTTGACATTTTTTATTTTTGGTGTCACATGATATGATGTGACAATATTGTTGGTACTTATGGCACTTCGGTTCACAGAGCTCAATGACTATTCTATATATTCTATAAATGACTTTTATAAATAGTCCAACTAACTTTTATTAAATGAACTACTTTTTAGTCGTATTCCCCTTAACTTAAGATATGGTGGGTTTTTTGTTTTTTGTTTTTTGTTTTGTTTTGTTTTATTTTACACTTCAGACCATCACTCCAACCTGTTGAGATCTTTTGACTTGATCACTGTTACCATCTGATCCTTCCCCCAAGTTGGATCCCCCATAAATACAAACAAGCTTTCTCAAAATTTCTGTATAGTTAAACAAACAAATGACTGGTGAAGACCTTGCATAATAATGCTAAATATTAAAGACACTAATTTTGATTTAGAGTGCCAGCCTAAAGTAAGGAAGACTGAGTTTAAATCCAATCTCAGACACTTACTAGCTGTTTGACCCTGGACAAATCACTTAATCCTGTTTGCCTCAGTTTCCTCATCTGATAAACAAACTGGAGGAGAGCAAACTATTCCAGTATCTTTGCCAAGAAAACTCCAAATGGGTTCATGAAGAGTCATACAGGACAACAAAACAACTTCAAATTATTTGGATAAAATTTGCATGAGAAAGAAGTAGGATTCTATAGTCAAATAATTGGTTAGAAAAGTTTTTGCTTCACCCAGAATTTAGTCATTCTAATCACAAGCTCATCATTCTTCAGTACTGGAAGGGAACATTTCATTCCAACACCTTATTTTACCAAAGAAGTCTATAAAGATTAAGTGATTTGCTCATTATCACATGGCTGGTGGATAGCAGAAGGTCTTTTGACTTAATTGCAGTATTCTTTTCAATAAAACATACAGCAATTATTTTTCTAAGTGTGGCAAAAAGAAACCCAAACCCAACATTTTAGTTCAAACTATTCTGAAGGAGTGCCCCATAACTGTTAAAAATGTCATTGTCTTTATTTGCATCAATAAAAGCAGATGAATCTTTTCTCTGGCATATCTATTATATGCTATACACACAAATGAATGATAGTGGTTGAAAAAGGAATGAAACCAGGATTTGACCAAGAGCATGGCTGTTTCTTAAACACTCCAGACACATTCCTGGATTTCAAATGAATGCTAAAAGTGATGCTTTTATTCCCTCTTTTTAGTGACCTATTTATTTCACATGTAATTTTACTGAAGTGCTATTAAAAGTGTCCTTTAAATTTTATGGTTAAGAGGTGAGTCACTTACCCTTTCTATGTTAAAAAAAAACACACACATATAAAACCCCAATAATAATACCTTGTTGTACACTAAGAAAAAAGGGGTAGATGATAACAACAAGACACATTTCTATGTGCTTTAAGATTTTGTTCAGTCATTTTTCAGTTGTCTAATCCCATTTAGGGTTTTCTTGGCAGATGTTGGAGTGGTTGCCATTTCCTTCTCCATCCCATTTTACAGCTGAGGAAACTAAGATTAAACAAGATGAAGTGACTTGTCCAGATTCACACACACAGATTAGTAAATATCTAAAGCCAGATTTGAATCCAGGAAGATGAGTCTTCCTGATTCCAGACCCTACCCTCGATCTACTTCATCATCTAAGCAGCAGATGTTTTAAGAATTACTAAGTATTTTTCTCACAAAAATCCTGTGAGGTCAATGGGTATATATATAATTTTTTTTCCTTCCAGAATAGACTTGGAATTTAATTTGTTTAGAAAACCCTTCCACCAATATAGATAGTTCAACTCATAAACAACTTGGAGTCTAGATATTCTGAGAAGTTAAATGATATACCTCACTCAGCTAGTATATGTCAGTAAGAAAATGTTAATTAATATTTATTCTACCTATCTGTGAGGTCTTAAGTAAGACCAACCTTCTATCAACTATGCTATATTGGCTACTAGTGTAAATATTATTATTTTAATTTTACAGGTGGGGAAATTGAGGCTCAAAGGGCATAAGAGTTTTATCTCTCAGAGTAAATCTATTAAAATTTTGAGCTAGAAAGCAAATCTAGAGTTGGTGTGTTGTACTAGATAAGTACTTAAGATTCAGGGTTGCAGACCTTCCTTAGACGTTTACTAATGGAGTAAGAATGGACACATTTGTGCCTCAGAGGGCAATTGCTGTTAACTTCAGATACTTATCTGTTAATAACAGATAACAGACACTTATATTGGACTCAATGTCCTTTAAGGTACCTTATACTTCTAAGTCTATATTACTATGAAGGTTTTGGTTCTATTATATAACAGCACAAAAGAAGGAGAAGATATTTGGTAACAGTAAGATTTGTTCTGATTTCTTATATAAGAATTTCATAGTCCTTTACAAGTATTATCCTATTCATCTTTGCTGAATATGTATAGGCAGAAACAAATTCATTATATGCTTTTTCTGGAAAAAAAAGTTACTAATTTCTCTAACTAATGACTAATATCTCTAATAGATACCATTGTTATTTGGACTATTTTTAGAATAATCATTATAGAATAGGCTATTTATATAATAATTAGACTATTTACAAAATACTCATTTACAGAATATACAACAGTGGTTGGGCTCTGAATAGCTCAAGGTGCTTTTAAAAAATCTAAGTAAGTAAATGGGCACGAATCCTCATCACTCTCAAATCAAAACCAGAGGCAAAGGTGGCACCAAAATGAAAATGAGGAAACCCTGAAAAAAGTTTCTGTCAAAATGTGGAGTTTACTGTCTCTGAACTTGCTAAAGATTACAGGAAAGAAATGGTAAGATTTTTTTTAATAAGATCTCTGCGAAGTAAAAGAAGTAAAGGGGGAAGGAAGCACAATTCTAAACTAGATGATTCAAGGCAAATGTTGTGTATAAACATAAATTTAATAAGTTGGATTTAATTTAGGCCCATTTTAGATGAGTCCTGGCATACTCAATTTGCTTTTACACTCTCTTTGTTCCTGGATTTGTGAAAACAGAAATAAATTAGGATATTTCTGGGCCTGACTGTTCCACAGATTGCTCTCTTCCCTATGAGGCTGAATTTGTTCTCTGATTTTCCGTATAAGTTGGATTATACGATGTTATAAAACTCTACATGAGACTTGGCAGCAACTCGTTTTCAAAATCTACCAGACATTCTAGTGGAGCATAAACAGTTAGTGACAATTGGGAATTCCACACTATAGAAAGCAGGAGATGGGGGCCTCCTCGGCCAAGGATTTAAAATTATAGGATCATTGACCTTAAATGATTTACGTAGCCTGGGAATTCTACAGCTAAGCAGGGCTTGGAAAACCATGAAAGCAAATGACAAGTAGGGAGGATTGAACCCTTCTTCTGGTTTTCCTGCTGATTTCCAGTGTGGTTTCAATCAAAGTACAGGTAGCAGCTTGAAGAATGACAGCTCATCGGAGCTGTATGCCTTTGTATAATGAGATTATACTTCACTACAGCGGTGAATTTGACTTTCACATTATGGGATATGAAGCATGCATTGCAATATGAACAGGGAAGAAACAAATGAAAAAGATGGGAAAAGTAGAGGTTTTTTATATTAATTTTCCCAAGGAATCAGCATCTTTAGAAGACAAAAAATTCAAATGGGAAATTTTAAAAATCCAAGTACTAATTCCCCATAAATATTGTTGTCCATTAAGGGGGGAGGAAATAAGCTTTAAAATATCATGAAAATCTCAGATAACTATTTTCCTTGCACAAGACTTATTCTTATAATATTACTGCATTTCAAAAAATACAATTTTAGAAAAAAAATGAACTATAGCTTTTTGCAGTGATAGGCGACAGGTCAGAAAAGCATTTCAGAATAATTTTACACCTTTTAACCTTAAAAAATACTTTGCTGACAATTGAGAAAAGGCCTTAAAAGAAGCTCTGATAGGCATTCTCACAGCAGGGTTGCCATGTCCCATCACATAGCAGAGGGTTTCTGCATAATGTATCCTGTAATAAGAAGTGTACTGCAAATCACAAAGGTTGAGTAGCAGTTTTAAGAAAGTAATCCTTGGCATGAACTGCCATTAGTCATGACACTGAAAGTTTGTTATATAAAACTCTTTAGAAGACATCAAAAAGGTAAACTGCTTAAAATTTTGATTTGAGCTGGTAAAATAACTACTTTGTCATCAGAATTTGTCTGCATTTAAATATATATTTAGTATTCTCTGTTTTTCATTTTTGTACATGCTTGGACAGTCTCATTAAATGAAAACTCTACACAGTTTAGTTAAATGAATGGCACTTTCCCTCAGTCTATTGCTGAAAAATGGTAATTGTTAGAAAACTGGTGTAACAATTACTGGTGATAATTATGAATGCTAATACGATGGTTGATAACTCCACGTTTTTCCCAGTTGTGAATCCTATTGAAAATTCAGTAGAAATTCAACAATATTGCAGTATAACAAAGAGAAAAACCATCTATCATAAAACGGCTTCCTCTAATTCATCTCTTCTTCATGCCTGTTGGAATGGGAGTCAGTGCTAAGGCAGGCAAAACTCAGTCTCCCCTCTCTGCAGATGATAATTGGAAGTGGCCTTTTTGTTAATTTCCCCAAAAATATTATTAAAGGGGAAAAAAAGACAGAAGCTTGTTTCCAGCAAGCTCATTTTCTGAGCTCAGAGTGCAATCAGTGATGTCTTCAGTGGCCCTAAGGATTGCTGTTAAGCTCTCCTTTCATTAAGAATGAAAATGTTTCAAAATGGGGCTCTGTTCTTTTCTTGTGTGAACTAGGTTTAATTAAAATAGAGCAAATGTTTAATGTTCAAGTCTTCCATTTAGCCAGCTATCCAAATATGTCATATTTATTTGTTTATAAAAGATAGACTAGGGCATCACATTTTGAATTTATTTTTGCTTTTTTAGCTTGAAAAGTCTAGCAATAGGATGCAAAGATAAAAAGTTTAGGCACCTTCCTAATTACTCTATTCCTTCAGCTGTCTCTTTCTCCTCCAACACATCCTCAGTTTAGATAATTTTTTTTTTATTAAAAGTTCTAGGAATGTGTTCCAAATTGTTTTCATTCTTGCACTGTGTATTCTTCTGAAAACCTTGCTTTTTACAAACATGTTTCATCCTAATGGCTTTTCAGCAAAGAGATTTTTCTTCCTTTCCCTTCAAAGCACCCCCTCATCCCCTCCAAAGTATTTGTTAAACAAGAGAGAAGCTTTAAGCATGCGTGCAGAGCCTGA
Source organism: Sminthopsis crassicaudata (assembly GCF_048593235.1). Taxonomy (NCBI): domain Eukaryota; kingdom Metazoa; phylum Chordata; class Mammalia; order Dasyuromorphia; family Dasyuridae; genus Sminthopsis; species Sminthopsis crassicaudata. The sequence goes on along the minus strand of NC_133619.1, from coordinate 171,526,859 downwards.
CTGCTGGAGGACCCTTGCCAGAGTTTGGCTAACAGTATTCTATTAGCTTGTGCTCTCAGGAATTAGAAGCTTTTCTTTCTTTCATGATTAATTCATTTTTTGGATGGGTTTGCCCTGAAACTCAAGGAATAAGAGTTGAAGTGTGTGTGCTTATGGTGGTGGGGGAGATGCGCTTGTAGAAGGGAAAACAAAATATTTTTATGTGTTTTTAGGGGATGTTGTTTCTGGTTTTAAATTATTTTGTATATCTAGCTTTCTTTTTTGCTACCAAGAGATCAAAATAGTTTTATGTGCCTGAGGATTTATATTAATTTTTAAAAGGAATCAACTTAACAAGCATTAATTGAACACCTACTGTGTGTCAGGCACCATAATATGCATCAGAGATAAAAGGATAGGAAAATACCCCTTACCCTCAAGGAACTTACAGTTTAATTGGGGAAACAATATAGAAACAACATGTAAACAAACAACTGTGTTCCAAACTAGATATATACAAGATAAATTAGAAATGTTAAATAGAGGAAAATTCTCTTTCTTACTCAATTTAACAAGCTGGTTTGATATGATGTTTTGTGGATTCATGCTTCATCATGTATAAAAGAAAAAAAGTTTGGATGGGTATAAAGCTCTTTCCTTTTATGTATGTGTCATCCCTCACTATTATACATACATACTGGGCATATTGTATTTGTTTATATTCTAAAACTGGTAAAATATTTGCTTGTCCCCTCTGGGCAAAACCATAAGTTACATTTAGTTTTAAAATAAAATAAAATTGCCTACAGCTCAAGTAGGACTAATTGGTTAGTTTGAGGAAATATAAAATTAGATATTGAAAGGCAGCTTGAGTCTCCTAGGCCAAATTGTTGATAAAGTAGAGATCTGTATCAATGAAGTGACTTTCTTTCCTAGGAATTCTCCACACTAATAAAGTTATGGGTCTATTCAAATAAAAGAATAGGTATCATGCCAGTTAGGTGGAAAAGTAGAGTTATTTGTAAACAAACTCATTTTAGGGGGAGAAGAAATCCTTGATTATGTTGACTATAAAAAATGTAACTGTTCCCTCCTCTAAACAAAATTTCTTCTTGTAGAGTTTATGAGCCAGAATATCATATATTCCTTTTAAGGCAAATTCTTGTTTTCAGCCAATTCTCAATAGAAGAACTACTAATATAATTCATTTCCTGGACAAACAGCACTGGAATATTCTAATCACTTTATATATGCATCTTCTTAAGTTTTTTCATCAACTTCTCTAAATTGAGGCTAATGAGAGCCAGTAGCTTCTCTCCAATGTTATTATTTCCTTGGTGGTCTTCATCATTCAATATATTTCAAATCTATCATCTTTTCCTCCTCCTTCAACTTAATTATTTCATATTTCTGTCAAGATTTTCCTAGTATTGAGATGCTAACTAAATTGCCAGTATCGTGAAAATATAAAATACTGTGTAATAATAATATTTTTAGCTATCAAATTATATAAAATACTACAAATCAATAATAAGATCAGATTGACAATAATAGTAAAAGAAGAAAATGAGAAGTATTAGGGGACATGGGAAAACATGCACAGTAATGTACCATTAGTAGAGCTTCCAGCCAATTTGAAAAATTATGGGAATTGCTCCCCAAAATTATTAAAATTCATGTCGTAAATTTGTTTTGCTGGATTATGCATATTTGTTATGAGGGCTTTTTATTATTCAATTTTGGGGACAGGAGAGATAATGCACGTAAAAATCAATACTAAAATAAACATATGACTAAATAAATAAAAATGTCAAAAAGTAATATATAACACTTTAAAGTTTGCAAAATAGTTTTCATATAATATCTTGCTTCATCCTTAAAGCAGTCTTTTGAAGAAAGAATTCTTGCTTTATGAGAACTGAGACAAGGGAAAGCTATGTGATTTGCAGATAGGTTACAAAATTAGTAATATCTTCTGTACTCCAAATCTGCTGTTCTCCAATAAATCACCAGGGAACCTCATGTGATGGATCAAATGTATCCTTTCTGGGAAGAGAAAATCTGGAAGTGCAGTCTGGAAAGGAATAAGATCAAAGGCCATAGGGATAGAGGATATTTCTAATGTGTGAATTCCAGGAAAAGTTTATTTCCAACGTGTGGAATACTAATTGGCTAAAGGAAGGAAATTCAACAAGTAAATTAATGAGTTATTTACTGTTTTTATTCTTGTTACCAGAAATAATTATATAGTACTATGTCAAAGTTTAAAAATGTTTCCATGTGAAAGTATTTACTTCTAAATATAAGACTTTTGTAATTTAATAATTCTTAAGAAATCTTAAAAATTTATTTTACTAATACTCTGTAATCAAGGTTGAACTTTTCCTACAATAATCTCTGGAAATAGAAATAATGCTTGAATTGGCTAATTGTTCTCCCTTATCATGGGCAGGGGACAAATAGATTTCCCTGCCTCCCATTTCTTTCTCTTCTCCAATCTATCCTGCACAACTGAAATAGGTTGATATCTCAAAAATATAGCTTGTATCATGCTACCTTCCAATTAAAAAAATCCTTATTAACTACAAAATAGAGTCAAAATTCTTTGGCTTGTTATTCAAGGGTCTTAACATCATGGTTTTAATTTAACTTTCCAGCATCAGCTTCCATAATTTTCTGACATTCTAGAAAACAATGCCATATCATGTTTCATGCCCTGGATACCCCCAAGTTTTTATTCTTAAGTTTCCTCTATTAAGTTTTTCCCTTAATGATCTTATCTATCCTTTGGCTTCAATATCTACTCATATATATGCCTTTGATTTCCAAATTTACATCCCCATTTTTTTTCTGCTGAACTTTAGTCCCATACTTTCAAAAACCTACTAGACACATCTACTTGAAAATCCTGGTGGCATTTCAAAGTTAATATATCTAAAACTGATTCTATCCCTTCCCTATAAAATCTCTCCAGAGTATACAACTAATAAATGTAAAACTCCAGGAACAGCACTCTATCCAATGCATTATCCCCTTTCACATCACTGTCCTTTACAACTTGACTCCTACCTTTCCAGGTTTTTTTTTTTAATAGTTACCTTCCTCAGAATATAATTTAGCAATATTGACCTTTTTGCTTGTGCTCCATCTCCTGACTGTGCTTTTTACTTGTTATCCAATAGTCCTAGAATGGTTTTTTACCTATGGCTTCCTTTAGGACTCAGTTAAAATCTTACCTTTTTTTCTGGAGGCTGTTCCTAAAACTCCCTCTGTACTCCACTCTTACACTGCTAATACCTTCTGTCTATTCTGTATATATCTTATATGTACAGAATCATTCATTTGCATGATATGTCCAATATTAATCGAGATCCTTAAGGAAAGTAGCAGATTTTCTATTCTTAGTGATTAGTACAGTACCTAGCACACAGACTTAATAAATGCTTTTTGACTGATTGAGATCCCTCTTTTGATCAAATGTTTCCAATAACTTTCCATTATTTATAATTAAGAATCTGGCTCCAAAATACATTTGCAGTTTTCTTTTACAGCACTCCCTTTTATTCACTCAACATTTCAACGAAGTAGTTTCATTGCTATTTCCCAATCCAATACTAAATCCTCTTGCATCGATATCTTGCCATGTCCCTATCTTCTCCCCTGACCCTCCACCCAGAGACTAGACCTCTAAAGCCCAGGACTCGACTCTTATATGGGAGAATTGGAACTGCTGCCTTTGAAAATGAGTAGTATTTACTGATGAATTGAGTGATTTCAAAATTAACCATTGTATCTAGCCAATTTACCTTATTTCACATCCCACCTCAATGAGTTCAGTTCCTACCTCTCCACCCCCAATAATGAAATCAAGTGCATGATAATTGCCACTTACACACAGTTCCTGTGACATCTGAGACATTTCTTTTCCTGGCTACCACTCCCAAATATGTCTCTTTTTGAAGGCAGGAACTATTTTTAAAATTATTATATCCCCTCTATCTTGAACTATATTTGAAACTCACCTTATAGGTGCTATAGGTGCATTATGTAAATTCTACTATTCATTCATCCATTCATACACATAATCCTTCAGTCCTGGAAGGACTATTTCACTATTAACAGTGAAAAGGGAAGGTTCTTTTAAATTCATTTATCTTCCTTCAAGAGAAATGTGTTTTTGTTATGGCAGAAATCTAGGCTACTAATCACACCAATGCAAATATCAACCTTTCTCTTAGAATAGAAGCTTGTTGAAGGAAGGAACTGGTTTTATTTTGGAATTTTTTCCTAATAGCCTACTACACCACCTAGTAAAAAAAGAATAATTTAATTAATGCAAATAGAATAAACAGAACAAAATAAAACTGACTAGAGTAGAATAAATGAAATAAATTCCTCTTTCACTGATCTTTCATTTCATTCTAGATAACCTTGTCTTCACACATTATATATTTTTTTTTTACAGAAAGTAGTATTTAATTTAATTTATTTTTTGTTGCATTTTAAAGTTGTGAACTGTTTCCCTCCCTCCTCATCCTTTACTAGAGGTCAGTCATCACTTGAAAAATAGAAAGATATATAAATCTATAGATATAAATATAAAATAGATATTCATGACCCCATTTTGGGTTTCTTAAATATATTTCTATCTCTGTGTCCATCTCTGTATCTATATATCTATCTGTCTGTCTGTCTATCTATCTATCTATCTATCTAGTCTATCTACCTACCTACCTATCTATTTATCTCAACCAGCACAAATTACATTCTCATTTGTTTCTGTTCCTATTGATTTGGAACTAGATCTCTTTTACCTGTTTTTCATATCACTTACCTTTACTTTTATATTTGTTTATCTTTTGAACTTCTCCAACTAACTATAAGCTTTCCAACTAATTACAGGGAAAGGATAGTGTCATAATTCTTTGTGTACTCTTCATAGTGTCTAGTTCTATGTCATGATTTGTTATTTTATAAATGTTTTTGATAAATTAATGATAAAAATCATAATCATGGTATGCAATTGTCATTTTCTGGTACCACATTATGAAACAAGTTTGCCATGCAGTTCTTACTGAAAGAAGTCAGTGTCTTCTTCATGGTCTTATAATAGAGCTATGAATAGAAAGCAAGTTTCCTAAATATGTCACTAGTCATCACTACTTGTACTATTAAACTAACAATTCCCTTCCCATTTGTGTGTTACATGCAATTTTTTAAAATCTCTATTTTGAATTCACAGGGACCTAGTTCTAAGGAATTTTTTTTTCAATTTACTTTAATGATATTTAAAAGATCAACACACATGAAATGAACTCTGTTATTAGAGTAGAAAGTGAATTGTTGTAAGATGTTTTTTTTCCTTTAGATTTCAAAAAAAATTTTGTAACCCCAGAGAAACACAATGAGGAATGATAGAAGAGAAGTTGTACTTGTCTCTTTTCTTCTTCAAAGGATGACCATGGTGATAAGAAACTGATTTCCTTCAACTAAGATCAAGAACCATTCCAATAATAAATTGTAGCTATAAATAAAAAAATTAATCAAGGACATCTGGCTTCTGGTTAATTGGGGATAATTAGTACCCATCTTGATGAGTTAGATATTTAAGGCACTTCAGCATAATGTCTACATTCATCCTCATACAGGTCACCCCTACTTTAACCTGATAGAAAGGATTACTAAAACAATTAACAATTATTAGCTAAGTAAGACATGGTGCTTTCTCCTGCATTATCCAGAGAACTGAAGAAAAACCAAAATGGTTTTGCCTGAATTGTTTATATATTTATTTGAGTTCTTAAGTTTTGTTTCTAAACTTGTTAAGACTTACAAGTCTAAGATCTTAGATCTTTTGCAATACTTCTGGTAGATCCTCAAATGGATTTTAACCCTGGTTTTATGTTATTAAATACAAGCAGGCCTTCTTTGGCTTCTATGATACAGTTGTTCCTTGTTTCTACTTCTACTTATTTGATGATTCCTTCTTCATTTCCTTTCATCATTTATCTTTCCTCTCTTAGCCTAGTTTTGCCTCTGACCTGGAGTGCTCTTCCTCCCCCACCTCTTCCTTTTTCTCCTCCTTTTTCTTTTTCTTGTCATGTGTTAAATTTTATCAACTCTACTTCCATATCACCTCCTCTCTTCATTCATAGTCACCATACCATTTCATCTTTATCAAATTTTGCTTGGACTGTTTTAAAAGTTTCTCAATCCATCCCCCTGCTTCCAGTCTCTCTCTTCTCTAATACATTCTCCACATTGTTCCAACATAATCCTCTTAAGGCACAGGTTTTACCATATTGCTCCCCATTCAAAACCTTTTAATGGCCCCCTATTGCCTACAGAAGTGGCTCCCTTAGTAATATGCAAACCTCTTGGGGGGTTTATGACAAGGGTCTCAGGGATTCATGCTGAAAAACTCATTCATAGTGCCTTAAGTAAAATATTATGAGAAGTATATTAAATTTCCAGAACTGAGGGTGCAAAACATATTTTAGTTGTTTTTTTGAAAGAAGTTCATTGAACAAAACTGCTGTGACCCAGTGGCCAGGATGAAATATAAATTTAGATTAATATTTAAGGAATGTCACAATATGGCTACTTTTAAATATTGTCTCTTATCACTTACCCTCACAAATTCTATGCTCCTTTCTCTAAATTGGGCTACTAGGTGTTCTTCAAACTTAACTCTCTACCTTATGCATTCTCATTCTCAATCCTGATCTTCATAGCTTCCTTCCACAGCTGCCCTTTCTTCTCACATGTAGACCTCAGATTTACTGTCTTCCTTAAAGGTTCAATCATGAGCCATCTTCAGAGGTATGCTAGAGCCAGTTCAAACTAGTTTCTGAGCACCATTGCTAAATTTTTAGGATGAGACTTTACACCTTGTAAATAAATAAAGGCTACATATTATGACTTGATTTATGACATTATTGATTTCTAGCCTTAAGAAAGTAATGGAGAAATGCTAAGAATTCCAATTAAACTTAAAATTATATTTTGCATAATTTTCCAGAGATTCACTTCAAAGACCCCTCTTTAATTTCTTTTATAAATTTTATATATTTTTATTGTCATAATGTTTATATATTTTGTATATGTTTATTATTATGCTGTTTTAATTTTTAGTATTATATTTTATTTTAGAGCACTCCCATTAGAATATCATCTTCTTGAGGGCAGGGGCTTATTGGGTTTCTGACTTAAGGACATAATAGGTATTCAATTAATATTTATTGATTGATTCATTGAGGATAGAGACTTTTTCATTTGTCTGGCATTTAATAAATGTGCACTGAATTGAATTCAATTGAAAGGGAAGGAGTTTTAAACAAAACTGACAGTGCTAAATAGCATGTATATCTTCTTCTCTCATCCATTTATGTCCCTTTCTCTTAATGGATTTCTCCCACTTGGCATCCCAAGGGAAATTCCAGTGGGAATCCTTTCTAGAGCTACAGAATTCTGAATAGCTGTATTTTGGTAGCTGGTGGCAGCTATGTGAAGATTGTGAGTTAACCTCTTTCGTTAGATGATGGGCATAGTGGTTAGAGAATTGAACCTGGGTGAGTGTCAGTCTCACCTCAGTATTACTTGCATGACTCCAGATGAATCACTTAACTTCTCTTTATTCTCAGTTGTCATATCTGTCAATTGAAAATAATATCGGGACCATCTATCTCACAAAGTTATAGCAAAGAGATAATGCATTAAGAGTACTTTACAAGCTTTAAAATGCTGTAACATCAGTAAACATTATAATTTAAGACCCTTCCATATACCTTTTCCACTTAAGCTTTTAAGATTTATTGCTAAAACAAGATGTGGAGTGGGATGCAGTGTTGGTTGTTTGGTTGGTTTTATTGAGTTTCTTTGGCAGAGGTATAATAAGTTTCTGGCATAAAACAATTGGGAATCAGTGTCCTATTCCAATCATCTGCTATAGATAAGGTAGCTCACTAGAAAACAGTAAGACATGAAGGCAGAAAATACATCTTCTCAGATCAAAAAAAAGTCATTTTTACTCTTAATTTTACTGAAGAGGGAGAAAAATTATAGGAAGTATAAGTTCAAAAGAGTCTTCTGGAGGAAATACCATTAAGTTACATGTGGATGGCCTTAGTGAATTTGATTTTTTGGCCAACTCCGGGTTGCCAGCATCTGTCCTGAGCTGCTTCAAACTTTATAGTTATTGCCAGCATAGCAATTCTCTCCAATAGTTTTTAATATATGCTGTAGAAGTGAAAATGGGATTCTTGCATTGGTTGTGGAAAGTAGAGGCTGTATGAGTGGCAGGGTTGGGGGTGACTGGGATGTTAGAGACAGAGAAGGGGATGATGGAAAGGGAGGATGGTCTCTGGAAGCAGCCCCAACATAACATTGTGAGCTTTGGGTGACAGCACTGCAGGCACCTGATTTGGCTGTCTTGGGGAAATGGTACAGTACACACCTGGCAGGGAGCAAATGACTGACACAAGACACAAGTACTTTTATGTCAAGACTTGATCACGTCATTCATTTGAAATCATATTCTAATCAATGCTATTTAGACATATCACTCACTGCTATTGAGGAATGTGTCAGCACCTTTACACTGAGCTACTTGATGACTAGGGCTAATTATTGGTAAGGAAATGTCACCCCTTTTTCATGCTACTGAATAAAAGAATTTTTAGTTTTCTCACACAAAATCCACATAAGCTTTGTGTTGTAAGAAAGAGGTTGATGGTTAGCATTGAAGAGAGACTTTCATGCTATAGCAAACTCAAAGCTAAGAAACATTTACACACAAAAGACAATTTACTCTGCCAGTAATTTTCTTTACAGTACTCCCCTGGCTGAAGATGTATTGCTAAATGAGCTTGCTCTCAGACACAAACCTCTTTCTGGGCCTTCATTTTCCCATGAGACAAGATGTGTGTGTGTGTGTGTGTGTGTGTGTGTGTGTGTGTGTGTGTGTGTTTGCGTGTACACGCGCATATGCATGTGCACACACATTTCAGAGAGACAACAGAGATTACTTAGACATGAAAGATATATGCCAATGATCTTATGATCCAGCTTCATACCCCTTAATGATGGCTTTAAGAATGAAAGCTAGTTTCTAAGTATTGGACACATTTGCCATGAAGGACAAAAGTCTTTCATGGGAACTATTAATCTATTCCCCTGCCTCTAAGCATCCCGTTTTCCCAAATGGAGGGAGCAAGAAAAAGAAACACAACTTTTCATAGTTTAGAAAGCATTTTAAACATGTTATATCAAGAAATAAAACAAAATAAAAATATAAATAGATCATTTCACAGTAATCTATTTTATATTCTTATGAAAAGGACTTAGATAAATGCATGGTTAAAAGATCCAGAACCAGTGATAAAGGCAGGAGATTATGGATACTCAAGGTTTATACCTTGTTTTTCCAAACTAAAGTCAAGGAAGGTTATTATTACTCTTTTCTATAAATCATCTTTTGGTACTGTTGGCTATGAAAGACCGCATACTGGAGTCAGATAGACTTTTGCTTTAATCCAGTGTACCATTTATTTTGTTCTCATTCATTCATTCATTCATTCATTCAGCAAACATTTATAAAATGGCTTTGTATACAATATTTCTTCATGCAGAATTACATTTAGACTATATACCTTTTACCATCTGCACACTCATATGCAACAAATACACAATCCAATTTCAACATTTTTCAGCTTTAGTCCATATTGATGGTATCCTCTTCAGTGATAAACATGTTCCTTAGAACAGTCTTTCATATACTTGAAATTGGTGTCAATAAAAGGGTTTCCAAACACTCAACTTAACCAGCACATCAGTGTTAACACAATTTGATGAGTTTAACAACTGATTAGTACAATTCCTCAAACAGTTATTTCTGTATTTATGTGATCTAAATCAAGTCCCTTTACCTCTATGGTCCACAGTTTCTTCATTTGTAAAATGAGAGAGTTGTATTAGATGATATTTAAGATTCTTGCTCGTCTCTAAATCTATGCTCTAATTCATTAATTTATCCAGTGCACTCAATAATCAATCAACAAGTATTTTTGAGCCCCTAGTATATATCTTGTGCAACATAAGATGCTTTAGAATGCAAAGCAATTTCTAAAAAAAATGTAACTCCTGCCCACTAGAATTATATTACAATATAATTAGGAAGTAATACTCATAAGAAACAATGAATGGAATATTATTATAAATATATATATGTATATATATATATATTCAGTGTAATGACTCACATGTTTCTAAATGTTTATCAAATGTGTATACTTCAAATGGCTATATAGATGTGAGTTCTTATCATTATATTAATATCAGACAGACATCCATAAAGGGGAAAGATGGTGTATTTAGATGAAGTTTAGTATGTGTTTATTTTAGTTGAAGATAATTATTATCCTACAGTATCCTACAATATAGCTAATGGAGGGGGGAAGATAGCTTAAACCAGATCAAATATAAAAGAAAGGAATAAAATACATTGTATATTTATTGTATAAGTTCTATATTTTCAAAGAAATAAAATGAAGCCTTTCTTTGGCCAGTATTTCTCTAATTATTTTGGGGAACCACTGGAAAGAGATTATTTTCTCTGTATAAAAATATCCAAAAAGATATTCAGTGAAAATTCTTTCTTCTATCCAAACTATTAAAGGAACTCATTATCAAGCTGCAAGAACTCTAGAAGATTTTAAAGAAAATTCTAGAAAGATTTTTTAGGACTTATGATGTAAAAACTAATCCCAGAAATAGTGTTATAATTATCTAGTGTTTCTCCATGATCTATTCAACTGCACTCCTTTCTACCCAAATTGACTTAAACCCATACCCAGGTTTATTTTTAGCAAAAATTTCAAGTAAAACAAAAGGGAAAGTCATGAGGTCAATAAAATTTTTAATTTTTTACTTAAAAACATCAATAATTCTAATTTAAGACAAAGAAAAAATGAAGCAAAGCCTGTGATAAAGAAAATTCCTCTGATATAGTCAACATCATGTATAAAAGAATCACAAAATCACAAAATTGGAAAGGAGTCCCCATAAGAAGTGAGCTCTAGCTAATTCATAAATCCCACCTATAATATTCTCAGTAAGTGATTGTATGGTCCTTCACTTCAAGACCTCCAGCAAATAGGAACTTACTCTTTCCTGAAGTTTCTTTTCATTTTAGGTCAGTGACATTTCATTCACATAGAATTCAATTCAGTGAGCACTTATTAAGTGCTTACTGTGTGCAAGACACTGTGCTAGTGTCTTGCCCCTTGAATAAAGGGGCAGAGCTTTCAAAAGCTTTCTGAACATGTGCTTGAAAAGCTAGAGTGGGAGTTACAGAGTTGGGTATAATCAAAACTGAACTGAAACCTGCTTGAACAAGCTCTCAAGCATTGGTTGTTAACTTTTCAGTATGAGTATTTACACTTTGGAAATCCGCAATCACTACAAAAAAGGGTTTGATTTATTGTTTGGTTGATCATATATTCTTTAGTCATGCAACCATGTCTGACTCTACTGACCTCATGGACAAAAGTCCATTCTTTGGCAAAAATAATGGAGTAGTTTGTCATATCCTTTTCCAGCATAGATGTGCAGCTGAGGCAAATAAGATTTAATTGACTTGATCAATTAAAGTTAGTAAGTTCTGAGATAGATTTGAACTTAGATATTCTGGGATTCAAGTCTGGTCACCTATCCATCTAGATGCCAGTAGCTCTTGATAGTACAGACTTAAGAAATTGATAGAAGAAATTTTAATAATGCAAATTCAATTCAAAAGTTTAATATATACATTCTTTTCCCCACAAAGAGTAAATTGCTAAACACTTACTGGCACAGCTTTGAGTATAATTGAATTTGAAAAGTGAGGAAATATAAAGTTAGTGCAATTGGTTTACTAGAATTTTGGCACCCTCAGTTTGGGGATGAAAACCATGTAGCAAAATGGTGGGAGAATATGGGCAAGAGTCACCCAAGATGAGCGTGTATAGATGAACTGTGATCTGAATCATTGGATGGAACATCCACATGAGTAAAATCATAAATCCATTTGAGTAATCATGTTTGAAACAAGAACTGGAGAATGTGCTATTTTATCATATCTGCTCTTGGTTAACTGAAAAGTCTTAAGAGATTAATGGGTATATGTGTATGTGTACATATAACATGTAAATATGAACATATACATATAGTAAAATTTAGAACATTATGGAAGTAGAAAGCAAATAAATAAAGACAGACAAACATCAATTTAAATTTTGCCTGAAGCAGCTTCATATACTTAACAGTATATTTTTAGCCTGAATTTTCTGGGTAACTGCTTCAATTCTTCAGTTCCTTGGTATGCAAAAATAGACATTTTCTGAGTATAATCTCTTTTCACCTCCCCACATATATGATCTCTTTTTTTCCTCCCTGTCTTTTTCTATTTCATCCTTTTGTTCTACATTGCAACTCTAGGAGAGTTAGGAGAGTGAAGTAAGCATAGAGGTAAGAATCAATAAAAGAAGAAAAACTCCTTGAAAAACTCCTAAAAATAACCATTATGGTCTATAACATGAACACCCAGAAAATTTGGTATGACTCCCTCCCTCATTATTTCTTATACCTCCATGTAATTCTGGTGATACATTAGACGATACCATTGATGTTAGAAAAAAAATAGTTGGAAAATTCTATTTCTATTTTTATTGGTGAAAAAGTGAAGTATAAGACATTAGAAAGATTAATTAATGAGAGAACTAGGATTAGCGTCTGGGATCCCAGATCTATTCCTCAATACAACATACCCTTCAATCTCTCACTTACCAGCTATTAATGTAAAAGTGAAATTTTGGAGTCTGCTTCTGTAGCTTTTTATTTTCTACAAGGTAGCCCATTCAAAGTTGGATCCATTTGCATTAAATGAGACTATTCGAAATGGTTTAACTTGTATTATAACTGTATGAAAATTTTAAAAATCTTTTTTCCATATAACCCAATAGCTATACTTCTGAAAAAAATCAGAGCATTGCTTCAGTTTCAGCTTACCTTGTTCCTTGTACACTGAAACACTGATTTGAAAGAAACCCATACATAATTAATAAGAATCAGATCCATTTTCTTTAACTTCTGCTGCTTATTTTTATGGTTCTGTTTTTCTCTTCCATTTTTTCCTCCTTTTAGATATTTTAACTTATTTTCCTGTCTATAGCAAAATAATCATCAGGATTAGAAATCTGACTGATATCTTTGTAGGTAAATACACAGTGGGGGGAAAATTAATAATATTTCTCAGTTTATTATTTCACCACGTTTAGGGGTATGCTTTCTGTTTCCACATAATATTTTAAACTGATAATAAACATGTAAAATGTTTATTTTAAACAAATGTAAAACAAATATTGGGCATATGTATTTGTCTATTCTCTCAAGTTTAGAACAATGAAAAAATTTTGGTGGAGTAAATTTTCTTTTTAAAAATAAAATGTCAGTGATTTTATAGTTTCATATTTTAAATGAGTTTAGAAATAGTAATGGATATGCTTTAGTAATTCATATCCAAAAATTCAAAAAGTAAAGAGCCAAATATTTTATAAATATGCTAATGCCTAGAAACTATGAAAAATTATTTTTATCTAACTAAAATAATTCTGCTGCCTTAGACCTTATAGTACAAAACAGTTATAAAAATGTAGCTTTTTATGCTAAAATGTACTTGAGGTTAATTTAGGTGTTTTTAAAGAACATATAAATTGCATTAAGATTCTGTTTTTTAATTCTAGATTTGTTTACAAAGAGAAATTTATTAACATCCCTGGCAGATCTCTGTTCCACCCCCCAAACTCCTTAAAGGAATGTGAAAGAGAGCCCATCAGACATGCACTACCTCCTACATAAGACATCTGGATGAAATCGGGTTATTTCTTTTGTAACTCAATTTCTCTTTAAATTATACCTGAATGCAGACTAACATTATGCTGTTTATCAGCTACACAAAGCACACTTACATGAAACAGAGATTGCTTAGCAGTGAAAGAACAAGAGCATATGTGTGTGTGTGTGGAGACATACACTGTAGCACTATTAATATTTTTAACCATTCATGATCAGAAGATGCATGTTAATAATCCATTATATACAAGAGATACAGCCAGGACATATATTTTGAAAGAAATTATCATTCATTAAGGAATCATTTGCCATATTACTAAATTTTGAGTAGAAATGACTACTAGTTGTCAAAAAGATTTCTTTTGTTGGAGGGGGAGGTGAAGGAGGAGTTAAATATGGACCCTTTAATGTTTGACCAAGTCTTACTAGAATAAGGCTTTTGTTGTCTTGAAAACTTGTACTAGGTGAAATATAGAGAAATCTGTTTAGTTCTCATTGACACAAGCCTTTTTTATTAACCTCTCCACAAGTTAGGGTAGAAATATGACCTCCTTTTAAAAAGCTGAAATGACAGATAAAAACATACTGAAGAGTTATTTCCTACTTATCCAAATCATTATTCTTATGCATATTTTTCTCAGTGCTTTTGGAGAAATGCTTTTTATTCCTATAAGAAAACTGATGAACATTTCCACTTCCTATCATCAGGCATATAAGAAAGACAATCTCTCCTGAACAGTGAATTAGAAACAAGAGTATCTTGTTAGAACAAGTTGTGAACCTGAAGAAGGATCTTTCTCTTTGGAAGGTGATTAAAAAGAGAGGCCCCCCCTCTATCAATTTTGGCTTGATACTTACGAATGACTTTTTTTAATATTTTCTTGAAAATTTGCATCAAAAATGGAATTAATCAGCTAAACCAATTGATAGCCCCAGCTGGAGACCATTGTACTGTGTTGTCTTGTAACAACAGGTTCCTGATCAAGTGCTATTTATTTCCCTGTAACCTGAAATGATCTCTGTGTCTGTCAGGTTTGCTTCAGAGTAAAAATACTAATTTCCACTAGAATTCCAATGGTCAGGAGCCAAAAAAAATTGACTTTCCAATATTAGAAACCATGCTACTTTTACTATTCAGAGCATCTTTTGCTTTAGAAAACCACACATACATAAACACACGCAGAGAGAGAGAGAGAGAGAGAGAGAGAGAGAGATTCTCCCTTTCACTTGCTCTTGCTTAATTCTGTAACAGAACCCATTGTTTTTCATTTGTACAACATAAAAGAGTTAACTAATGGATTGCTGTGGAGGTGTGACTAGGATGATGTCAGAATATTTGCGGGCAGAAGAATGTCAGCTCTCCCCTGGCCAGGAGTAGGATCTGCCACTTCTGTGCTTTTTAACTCTCCCCCACCCCCATTCTTTTTGTCCGGTTCCCACAGACAGAGAGTGGCACTGGAGGTCAGAGTGGACGGAAACAAAAGAGGACCCCCTGCTGCCAGGGCCATCGTGCTGAGCTGTCACTACCACTAATTCATGACTCCACCTTTAATCTCACAGATCCATTAGAGGTTAAAAAGAGACCCATTTTACAGCTGACAAGATTGAAGGGGAGCAGAACCTAATAGGGAGGGGGAGAGTAAAGCATCCTAAACTTTATATGATTAAAACCACCTGCAAAAAATAGATGTTTGCCACGTATTTTTCAGCTCTATTTTTTGAAAAATCTCCACTAAATAATGCAATATGTATTAAAGGAGATCTCATATAAATAGACACTTCATGATCTGAGAGATATGTTCATAATAGTTGCTAG
Source organism: Sminthopsis crassicaudata (assembly GCF_048593235.1). NCBI lineage: Eukaryota > Metazoa > Chordata > Mammalia > Dasyuromorphia > Dasyuridae > Sminthopsis > Sminthopsis crassicaudata. The sequence goes on along the minus strand of NC_133619.1, from coordinate 171,511,177 downwards.
TGAAGGAATCAAGTAAATCAAAAGAAAAATATTCAAGACAGTAAAGGGTAAGATAAGAGTTCAGCTCTTCTGAAGAGGATGGCGATGTTTTAAGCAACATCTTGTGGCATCTTGAAATGTTTTGTGGTTCAGAGGTACATTGTATTTGGGATGCAGTATGAGTAGAGGCTAATAACTTTATGAGATTACTGGTGTTGAAATGAAAGCCAATTAAAACTTCATTAACAATATCAGGCCAATAAGTGCTACATAGACTTGCCACATCGACAGTGGATGGAATAGCATAATAAGTGGTGACATATTTCTTTTAAGAAGATTAAATTTGTTGTAGGTTTTCCCGAGGGACACATCATTTGTCTGCTGCAAAACTAGTGAATGAATGAACTCAACAGCCTTTTGAAATCAAAAGGGATACTACACCTTCCAATATAATTTCATTCTTTTTTTTAATCAGTAGGGAAATCATCCTCTGTAAGAAATGATCATTAAAGTATTTTTGTGTGATTGTTTATGCAATTTGGAAGAAGCATTTTTATAATGAATTTCCTTAAAAGTGTAATTTGTAAAAACAAAACAAAATAAAACAACATCAAAAACATTTCCAGTTTCATCTCTCCTTGCCAGTTTTCTTCTTTCCTTCTTGCTTTTTCTTCTTCTTTGTCTTCTTTTTTCAAATCTAATCGTGGAGCATAGGAAAATGTGTGAATGCTCTAACTCTTATGTTTTGTGGGGACTTTTTTTGCTTATTTTGTTTTTGTTTTTTAAAAGTGATTATGTTCTGAAAACTAGGTGTTTTTCTCCATTGAAAAAGACACTCTCATTAGTAGTACAATATCCTATCAGTCTAGGATATTATTTGGATATCTCTGGGGTGTAGCCACCAAGTAAAACTCACCATTTTCAGAGTTCAAAATGCAAAGTAGCAAATAATCATTTTTTTTCATTTTATGTATTGACATGGAACTCAGCTCATTTTTTAGCTTCTTTTTTTTTTAATTTGAGGTCTAAGGGCAGCTAGTTGGTACAGTGGATAGAGTACTGAAGTTGAGAGGACTTGAGATTAATTTGAGGTCTAATAAGATAGCAGGTATAGTAAATAATTGTCATACATCCCTGTTTTAAAAAGACATAGACATTTTTGTACAAGAATATTATTTATTGCTGACAATTAAACTGGAACGGGCTAGAGTAGAAGCCTCTCATGGTAGATCCAGTGATCAGGAAGATATAGATTCAAATCCTGTCTCTGAAACTTATTGTATTATCCTGGGCAAGTCACTTAAATTTTATGCTCCTCATTTCATTCTCTAGATTTATTTAAATCATAGAATGCTTTAGTGAAAGGAGTTCTGTACTGATCAATAAAATAAAATAAAAATTTTAAATACCAGATTCTTAGCTTACTGCCTATGATATTAGGGAAAAGAGGGCCACAAACTTTACACTGGGTATGTAATGTCACTACCCCTTCTACTATTGTCACTATTCATCCCCAAGAAATAAAAGCTCCCTTCTTTCCTTTTGTTCACAGTTCTCTTCCACCAAATTCTTCCTATAGGAAGTGGTCATGGTTCATCTTTAATAATCCTACATGTATATTATAATGCCTTGTGCATAGAAGGCACATGTTTGCTAAATTGAATGTATTTTCTCTCTCTTTCTCTCTTTCACTCCTCTATATGCATATTTAGCTATGCACAGAACAGTTGATAGATATAAATATGCACATCTCTATTTGATTATATAAATTATATATGCAGATATAATTTTACAGAAATACATCTATATCTCTCTATCTACATCCCCCCCAGCAAATACTCACATAGGATATCTATACATTATAGAATATCTTTGCGTAGGAAAATAGAGATAATTTTAGATGTTTAGGTAGGAGGATAAGTAACTATAGAGGATGCCACACACTATGTACATGTTAAAAGCAAATGGTGTCTACCAGAAAGAAAGGCAAAGATAAAATAGTAAGAAATTAATGATGTGTACATAAGCCTTGGGATGAACCACTTGTGCTCCCATGAGATTTTTAGGGTCTCTGCTGAGCCTGGGCTTTAAATTGGACCAGATTTCTCATGCATCTCCTTTGTCCAGAGGCAAGGTTCTCTAGCCTGACACAGAGGGCGTGGGATGTGGTACCTTCTGCAGCCCACCCCCCTTTTTTGAAATCAATAAAATCCTTAGTGGTTGCTTGGGGCAGCATAGTTTTAGGGGTGAATGCCCAGGGCTTGGATTCGGTGATCTGGAGACTGAAGATCAAAGAAACCACATGCTGTCCTTTGCTTCCCATCCTAGCAGAGGAGTATTCTGGGTAAATGGTTGTGACCCCATTCCATCCTACCTCTCTTCTCTCTGTATTATTGACAATTCAGATCTAGAAGTTTAAAATATGGAAGCAAAGGAGTGGCCAAACAATTGTACTGTTTAGGACAGTTGAGTATTGGAAAAATCCTGCCTCAAGTACAGGAAATGCTAGGGAATCTTTTTCTTTTTTCTCTTTAAGTCCCACTAAATTATATTCATCAGGATATGACTACTTAATAAGCAGGATAACACAATGGGGGTGAGCAAAAGCCAGGAAGAGACATCAACATGTATTGTTAGCTGGAGTGGCATTGGTCACTAGGGAAGCAAATCATTTCTGTATCTCAGTTACTATATCTGTAGAATGGGACTAAACAATACCAGCTTAGGTCACAAAAGTAACCAAATGGAAAGAATTCAAATGATTACTTGAAATAACTATCTAAATATTTAAGAAGCACCCACCATTCAACCAACTCATCATTCCACTGGCACATCTTCCTGGTGTGCAAAGTATTCACTTTGATAATTTCCATTAAGTAAAAAAAATGTGATTTATTTTTTGTCAAAAGTATTCACAACCTAAAATGGAAAAATTATTATATACCTTATTATAGTCATCTAATCATTATAAATAACTCCATTGTTTAAGTTTTTTCCTCCTCTTTTTGGAAAGTCATCTCAATTTTTTTTTGCTTTAGGACTCCATCATGGTGGAATAAAAAAGATTTTTAAACTTCTTTAAATGTCTAAAGAGAAATAGCATTTGTGAAATCAACATGCTTATGTAAAAATTATACACTCTTTCAACTCAGTTGACCCATCTTACCATGTGTTGAATATATTGCTGATACAGACTTATTCAGGAAAGATCCCAGGTATTACCCATGAATTTTTATGCCCTCAGCTAACTGTAGAAATAGAATTGTTTTTGAGTGTTCACCAGCAAAAAGCTGGAAGAAAAATGATGCTTAGCAATTGGAGAATATCTGAACAAATTGTGCAATTAAAGTATTAGACTTTGTTAAGAGAAATGTGCTGGTAAAATATCTAACAATTACTTCTCCCCCTTAAAATGTATGCATTAAATTTTTGGAGATTTTATTAAACATTTTAAAATTTAATCTGTTTAAAACCTAACATTTTCTCCTTCACTTTCTCAAATCTAGTCAATCAACCAAACAATAGATCAAGTCCTGATTTTTAGCATTTTCTAATTTCCCTTCAATTAATCAACATTTATCAAATACCTAATATGTTGCAGACACTAAACACTGAGGATTCAAAGAGAGGGAAAAGACTCCTTGACCTCAAGGAGCTTGCAGTCTTTTAAATGGTCGCACAGAAAATTTAACAATCATTTCTTATGAATCAATTGAAGCGGGTTTGGGGACACTGATTCAGAAAATCATGGATGTACTTGAAGATACTTGTGCAGAATGAAATCAACAGTAACAGAAAAAAAAGAATACAGTGATGTCAAAGAAAGTAACACTCAAAGCAAGTTGAATTCTCAGTACTAGTAATGACCAATTTTGATCAAGAAGAACAGATCATAAAATACATCTCCTTTCTCTCAACACCAATGTGGTAGTAGTGTCTTGTGGTACAAAATATTATATACACTTCTTGATGCAATTATTGTATGATTTTACTTAACTATCTTTGTTCCAATGGAGACCCTAATGAAGGAAAGTAATTTTATTCAGAAATAACTTTTATGTGCACACAAAAAATTGTGGTAAATTTGTCATTAGTATTTTATTTTTCCAAATACATGCAAAGATAATTTTTCAACATTCACCTTTGCAAAAATCTTGTGTTCAAAATTTTTCTCCCTCTATTTCTCAATTCCCCTTCCCAATCTGTGATAGGTTAAACATGTATCCTTCTTCTAAATGTGTTTCCATATCTATCATGCTAAACAAGAAAAATCAGAACAAAAGGGGGGAAAACATGAGAAAGAAAAAAAGCAAGCAAACAAGCAATGACAACAAAAAGGTGAAAATACTATGCTTTTATTCACAGTCAGTTTCTATAGCTCTTTCTCTGGATGTGGCTGGCACTCTCCATCACAAATCTATTGGAACTGCCTTGAATCAAGTGGTAAAAATTTTAAATTAGGGAATGGGCTGCTTACAGCCTATTTGATGATACACGGGGCTCTCATGTCTCCTGGAATTCTCCAAGGAGGAGATCAATATAACCTCATTGCTTTTTTTAAAAAACATTTTATCATTTTTCCTGGACTAAGCATAACAGTAAGGTATCTATACCCAAGAGTTATGCTTTCAAGGATCCTGGGAAGAGCTCCATTTTCTTCAAAATCTCTTCACTATCTTCTTTTCCTTGATTCCTGAAATCCACTGAGCAGAGTACAGATCCTTTTATTCTACCACTAGATCCCTAATATATATACAGTACAATACAATACTCACACACAAGTGAGAGATTGGGGGGGTAGAGAGTAATTGTCATTTTTAAGAGTCTGTGAGGTACCTTGAAAGAATGAATTTCTTGCCTTTTGAGAGAGAATCTATGAATTTAATATTCTCAAGAAAATTCTTGAGTTGGAATTGAGAGATTTTAACTATTATCCTAAAATAAACTCAGGCAACTGTTAATTTTTGAGCATAGATTAACAGTTAATTGACATTTCTGAGGAAAATTAAATAAATAGTATTAGATGAATTAAGCTAATGACTTTTTTGTTTCTTAAAAAAAGTTTTATTATGAACTAGAAAATCACCAACAAACATGAATATTTCTATATTCAAAGTAATAGAAAAAAGGGTTGCATGTGAAACTGAATCTATTACATAGTTTGTTTTTTAAAAAAACATACATTAAATTTAACATAGTACTATGAAAAAATAAAAAAAAGAGAGAAGAAAAGAGAGAAAGAAAGAAACAGAAGGAAAAACAGAAAAGAGGAAGTGAGAAAAAAAGAGGAAGAAAGGGAAAGAGGAAGGAAAGAAGGAAGGGAGGAAGGAAGAAGAAAGGAAGGAAGGAAGGAAGGAAAGAAGGGAAGAAAGAGGGTGAGGGAAGAAGTAAAGAAGAAAGGAAGGGAAGAAAAAAGGAAGGCAAATGGTGCTATTTATTGATACCAGACTACAGATGTGCAGATACATGTTCAATGATTGGATTTCTGGAAAATTTCTGATACACTTTTAAATTTACTTTGAATTCTTAATATTTACTGTATCTCTTTCTAAAATCTAGAGAGTTAGTAAAACAACAAATCCAACCCTGATTTGTAGCCATTAACTATTTCAGAAGTATAAATATTCACACTGAAATGTTACCAATCAGCTCTCATTACTCCCTAAGAGTTGATTCCAGCCTATCCCTATATATCAAACCTTTCCCTAGGAATCATTTTAGATTGGGGTAGTGCAAATAATATAGTACAAGTTCATTAGGTATTTGGAGGGGTGAAAATTGGTGACACAAAAGGGGAAAGGAGGTTGAAATGGCTCCTTGAAAGCAAGTTTTGGACTCTGCCAATGTCCTAGAAACACTGAAAGGAGCGGGAAGTAAAATATCATTATTTGCTTTTTTACTTCAGCAGAGTATTTTCATATTCGTGACCTCATATCTTTTGATAAAGATCTGGAGAGATTAGCAAGGCAAATATTCCCATTTTACAAAATTAAATGACAAGCCACTGGTTAGTGTCAAGGCTGTTAACTAGAATCCACAATTCTATATTTTCAATTCCAGGTAGAAGATGCAGCATGGAGAGAGTCCTAGATTTGTAAAAATTTGGGTGTTCACTAAGTGATTCCAGTTTCTTAGACCTGGCTGATTACATATAACTCTCTCTCATGTGCCATACATTCCCTTTCCTTATATACAATATCCCACACACTGTTAAAATCATCACTCACTCCATGTAGTTGGGTCAGAGTTACACTCTGAAGAGATCACTGAAAACCTTAAGGGGAAATTTTTTCAGACAAGAAAGACACACAGTTTTCCCTTGAGGTCCCTGGTCCTTGACTCTCTCCTTTTTCCCAGCTGTGATCATCATCTCCACTATTAGTCCTGGTCAGAGAAAAAGTGATCTCACTTCAGTCCCTCTTTTAGAAAACAGGTGAGGAACATGGTATTACTTCTCTAGGCAGTATCTCAAGGATTTCTGAATCATATTGCTTTGTTTCTTCTTTGTTTTTTTAATCATCTTCCTTCTCAGGTGTCCTAAATTTGAACATAATGAAAAGCTAAGGATTTGAAGGCTGTGATTTATTTCTTATCCTGCTCCTGGTACAGTACCTGTGCACAGTAGGCACTTTGCAAATGTCGAATTGACTTGTAGCGAACTGACCTTTAAGTGTGTGAGGGGCCCTCACTATTGAGAGGAACCCTATGGTGAATCTCTTTGTCAAGCGAGAAAATCCTTTTGTAGTGGGAACAATTGCCCATAATGTATCTGTTTTGTAAGTTTGGGTTTTCTTATATTGGATTTTCTTAAAGTAGGCCACAGCCATATAGATGTTCCAGAAGGGGGAAGGGCTTTGCAGGGTTTTATTGGTTAGGTCCTTGTATCCATCACAAATGCTGACTGAATACAAAAATCTCTGATTTTTAAGCAGAAGAAAGAAAGTGCTTACACCTACTTCTCTCCTATTTCCTTTTCCTAGCTTTCGTATGCTAAAGTCTTAGTCCACATAAACAGCAAAGCCAAAACCAACCAAAATCATAATTCTAATAATGTCAGAATGATAATTTTTGCCCTGTGCATTACATTTTTTCCTTCTCTGTGGTAATTAAATTACTTGTTATCATGTAATGTTAGAGATGCACACAGCACTTTGCAACTGATAAAACAGATAGGAAGCAAACATTAACCCCGAGGCATTGTCTATCCTTGAGGCCTTGCTTCCTAGCAGCACCATAATAGACCCTTTAAAGATAATGGGATATGTGGAATAAATAACTATACTAAATATGTGGAATAATGGGATATGTGGAAGTGAGGACACATGCAGGCAAAACAGGTGAATTATATAGAAGATGTGAAGTAGCAGAGATTATCCCAAGTAAAAGAAGGAGAAAAAAAGAGCACAAGGGGCCTATATTTAATTTTTGGAATTGCCAACTCTTTTCTGACTTTCATATTTCCCTTTAAGATTATGGGATCCCCTTGGCCTTATTTGCTGATCCACAGATTGAATAGAATATTATTTTCATTCAATATTTTTTGGGTTAAGGGTTTCTGTAAAATCTCAAATTTCTCTTAGGGAGATGGCTCTTGCCATGTTGGAAAAGGCCAGTTGTTAAAGCAGATTTTTTTTTCCTGGTGTCAGTTTGGACATGTTTGACATTTTTTCTGTAGCCTTCTTCTTTATGATGCAACATTACTCTCCATAATTTCCTAAAGGATACAGCATTGAATTCCCAAAAAAAGATTAAGAAGGATTGTGATTAAATAATGGTTGTTGTTTCCTTCCTTCAAATGTCTAATTTAATGATTATTTTACGATTATTTAATGATTTTATCATTATTTAATGATTATCACATAGCAAGAGTGAAAGATAATATACTTATATGCCTCATTTGTATCTATGCAAGAAGTCTAGAGAAAGACACCCTTCTTCCAAGACTGGCTATAGGATGTAAATTTTTTAACCCCAAAAGTTTTCAGATCTCTCAAAGGTTATCTTCTAAATGATATATTGTAATGCATATTGATAGTAGAACTATGGAATGGTTGGATAAAAACAATTTATTTCAAGGACCATGAAGGTGGCATTGTGAAGTGCTTAAAGCTTGCTAAGACACTGAAGATGCCAAAATTATCCATTGTATCCTGAGCCATTACCAGTTGTCTTGACTTTTGTTTTGCCAATGGACTTTTATGACTGAAATAAAGAATAAAACTGATGTCTTTATGCAACTCAGTCTTATTAAAATCCAATTCATGACCAAGACAAAACATTAGTCAAATGACAGAGTCTTTAAAGAAAAGTCTTTGACAGAAGCCTTGAAAATGAAGGGTGAAAAACAACACCTATCATTAATAAATTTATGAAGCTATCATAAACAACTGAAGAAAGAAGTTTTCAAGGTACTAAAATCATAGATAAATTTGCTTTGTGGCGATCATAATTGAGAGAGGGAGTGAGAGACAGAGAAGGAAGGAGAGAGAGAGAGAAAGAGAGACAGAGAGAGAGGAGACAGAGATAGAGAGAAGGAAACAGAGACAGACAGAGACAGCAGAGATGGAGACAGAGACAGAAGTAAAAGACAGACAGAGAAAGAGGGAGAGATAATGAGAGAGACTGAGACAGAGACAGAGACAGACAGAAACAGACAGAGAGCACAATGGCCCCTACATTTTCAAATATTCATAGATAAGATAAATCCCAGTACTTGAGAGCTAGACAACTCTATGGATAAATTCCTTTATTTTAGATGTTGTGGACCAAGACACTGGTAAAATTGGGGAAGCATAAATTAACAGTATCTCCTCTCCACCCCCCTCCCCACATACTCCCATAACAATAGCCAAATTTGAAAGCAAGAATTCAGCAGCTTTTATCTGTTTTTATCTTCCTGAACTGCTTTTAGTTACTTTATGAACTGCTTCTGTCTGAGGATATTAGAATATGTTTTTAGTAAATGGATTCTTTGTTTAAATCTTCAGATTCTGAGTAATACATTGTACCAGAGAGGAATAGCAACAAGGACTTTAGGAAGAGAAAATTTAAAAAATTACTCTAACTTGTCTGAGGTCACACCTGAGCAGCAGATCGGGGATAGAACTGTTGATTGTGAAATTGACATAAAAAGGAAAATGGCAAGTGTTGGTGGGGCTGCAGGAAAATAGGCATGTTAATATATTGCTGGTCAAGTGATAAATTAGTCTAGCCATTCTAGAAAGCAAAATTTGAAAGCAATTGAAAGCAATTTGAAATTTTGCTCCAAAAATTATCAAACTGGACTTTTGACCAAATGATACCTCTATTAAGCCTACAAAAGATATAAAAAGTAGGGAAAATATCTATAGTTGCCTTTTTCTTTAGTATCAAAGAACTAGAGATTAAGAAGGTACCCATCACTTGGCTCTTCTTAGCAATGTAATGATTCAAGACAATTTCAATAGACTTGGGATTCAGAGAGAGAATTATAGATATTGAATGTGGATCAAAGCATTACATTCTATTTTCACCTTTATTTATTATTATTTTTTTGGTTGGTGTTTTTTTTTCCCTCATAGTTTTTTCCTTTGGTCTGATTTTTCTTGTACAACTTGATAAATATATTTAAAAGGATTACACATATTTAACTTATATCAGATTGGAGAAAGGAGAAGTAAGGGAGGGAGGGAGAAAAAAATTGGAACCTGAAGTCTTATAAAAATGAATGTTGAAAATGAATACATGAAAACATATATTTGGAAAAATAAAATACTATTGAGAAAAAATACTGGAAAAAAAAGTACCCATCATATGAGGAACTGAACAAATTATAGTATATGAACATAATGGGATATTATTAAATACAAAAAATAACACAGTTTAAGAGGAACTTAGATGATTCTCATCTGTTTCTCTAGTGCATAGTAAATACATGTTTTGTTTTGTTTTGTAATTGAATGACATTGGACTGAATTGATACCATGTTTTAGCTTCAAAAAATCATCCTTAAAATCAAGTGGCAATAATAACCTCAATAATAATAAAAGTGATAAATTGCCAAAACATCAACTTGGGGAGGTCTGTAGCTTTGAAGGTCATTCCAGGAAATGATTGGTCATAAGGTGAGAATTTTTTTCCCAGTGTTTTCTGCAGCAAACCAAACTTTCAATTTTGTGTCAATGGTAGAGTCAAAAAAAGTATTCAAAAGGCAGACTGGTGGTGGATGTCCTGCTCTCCCCACCCCCACTCCCACCCCCTGACAGCTTGCCCCAGTCCCTCTCACACTCTCCAGACCCCATATGCCACCCTGTTCAAGGGGAATTTTCAACAGCAGCATCTGGCTGTGTGGCAGACTCTGGCAGCAGTTGGTGAGGCAGCTTTGGAGTTGCCGCTGTCTTTGTCATGGGTGTAGGCTGGCGTTGGGCTGCCTTGTCAACCTGCAAACCCCTTTCTTTGAGTTCCCCTTGAAACTCAAACTGAGTTTCCAACTGAGAAACGGGTAGGTTTTATGCCTGTAAGCTCCTGCTTAAATCCCTCGTGAAATCTCTGTCCCATTCCTTTATGGGGAAAAATGAGAGAATTTCTTAATGCTCATGTGTGTTTTTCTGCTGAAATGTGGACTAGATTTAAAGTAGAACTCATCCTAGTCCAACCTTGGATTTCTTTCTAAATTCTCTTTCAAAAACTCTCTCCCTCTCCCCTTTCCCCCCCTCCTTCGCTCTCTCCTTCCCTCCCTCCATCTCTGTCTCTCTCTGTCTCTCTGTCTCTCTGTCTCTCTGTCTCTCTCTCTCTCTCTCTCTCTCTCTCTCTCTCTCTCTCTCTCTCTCTCTCTCACTCTCTCTCTCTCTCTCTCCACACACACTGGGTAAATAGGACTTATAATGTACAATGCCTGGAGATATTTGAGATGAAGCATATGGCCCACTGAATATGCATATAAGCAGGAAGGGAGTGGGGGGAGCTATGAGTGACATTAGGTAAGCAGGAGGTATATGGGGGCTAGGAAGGGAATGTGTCTTTGAAGACATCAGGAATTGTGATGTTTGTAAACTCCTAACTGAGGCTCTTGACTTTAGCTTCACTTCTAGGAAGGAGTTAACATACCAAAATGAAGACTAGTTATCATTGTGGAAAGTCTACCATGAAGCTAAAGATTGAGATGCAATGATGCCATGATGGAAGATACTCCTTTCCCTGTGTGTGTGTGTGTGTGTGTGTGTGTGTGTGTGTGTGTGTGTGTGTGTAATAGAAAGAGAGAGAGAGAGAGACAGAGAGAGAGACAGAGAGACATAGAGAGACACACACAGAGAGAGATTTGATTGAGCTATAAAATTGCAAGCAATTTCTTGGTAAATAGTTCAGTTTATTGACATTTCTATCATTACTATCACAAGAAAGATTGCCTAACTCCCAATTGTTTTCTATGATCAGATAATAAAGACTAATGAATGTGTTCTCTCTCTCTCTCTCTCTCTCTCTCTCTCTCTCTCTCTCTCTCTCTCTCTCTCTCTCTCTCTCTCTCTCTCTCTCTCTTCCCCTCTCTGATAAATATGTATGGTTGATTGGAAGGGGAGAAAGGAATCAGAGTCACCACCAGTGAAAGGAAGATTATAAAGTAATGGATCTGACTTACTTAGGAAAATTTGGAATATTGAGAAAGCAGAGGTAGAAAAAGATGAAAGAGTTAAAGGGGAAAAGATGGGGAAATGATGAATGAAAGAAAAGAAAAACAATTTTTTCCCCCTGGAAATGGAAGAAGCAAGTTGTAGAAAGAAGGGTAGTATATGCTGAAAAGAATTTCAAAGAAGCAGAAATAAAGTATTTCTGAGACTCCTCCCCATGAATTTCCTAGTACAGAAATAACACACACACACACACACACACACACACACACACACACACACACACACACCTCCAGCCAGAAAAAGTGGCTATAATTTGGAGATTTGTGTTCTTCCTCTTTCCCTATTTACAAAACAAGAGCAAAAGCCAATTAATTGGTTAATTATTTTAAAAATGATTTTTTCAAGTAAGAGCAAAGAAAGGGGGACTCGAATACCATGGTTGAAATGTACATTTTTCTAGTTTCTTAGGAAATTTTAAGAAGGTCTGAATTCTTTCTGAATATGAAATTTATCTTCTAACTTATACACAGGAAATAATAGTATAGCACTACTTTTCTTCAGATATGGAGCACCCACATACTAATCCTATTAGCAAGAGTGCAAATGGAAAAAGGCAAGATATTTCATCTCTATAGTGCCTGGAAAAGTTAATTGAAATCAATCTGTCATAATTATAATCCAAACCTTGTGGTTGTTTCATTTTTGGGGTGGGGGCTTGCCATATACATACATACATATATAACACAATATATACATATATAGTATAGATATGTATGTATGTGTAGATAATCCCTGTCTGTCTGTCTGTCTATCAGTCTGTTTAACTATCTGTCCATCCATCTATCTATCTATCTATCTATCTATCTATCTATCTATCTATCTATCTATCTATCTACTTCTGCAGGAACCTGCTCTTCTTGGTTCCTCTTCAAGTGAGATAATCTCTTGTCAAGAAAAAAAAAATCTTGATGGAAAGCTTGTGAACCTCCTGCTGGCTTTAAGAAACAGGAATGAATTACCTATGTTCCTAAAGGCTTCCCCAGGCCCTAAGTTACAAATAGAGACAGAGCTACACAGGATCTAGAAAGGCACATTTTCCCCAAACAGTGATGGTAAAGCAGTAGCAAAGGTGGAAATAAATTTTGTTTACATTTCACTGAGGATACTGCTCACAATAACTAACTTCTTGATATTTTTCTAAGTTATACTTAATACTCAGATTTCTAAGGAACATCTGCATTTTCAGAGGGAGACAGATGTGTAGTACAGAATGAATGAAAGTGGTATAAATGAATGAAAGAATGAATGAACATTTATTAAGCACTTCATATGTACAAGTGACTAGTATAAGGGGACAGATATGGGTTTGCATTTCTATTAGGTTGTATTCAATAATTGTGCTCTCCTTTCACATCTGACTATGCTAATGTTGAATAACCAGATCTGAAGCTCACTCCACAGCAATGTTAAATCCTTGGGTAATAAATTAATTTTATTAGGAATTGGACAGCAGCAGAATGAGTTTATTATTGTCTATGATTACTGATTGAACCTTTTCTTTCATAAATGTAACATCTTTTCTTTTCTTTTTTTTTTCCCTTTTGGTAATTGGGGTTAAGTAACTTGTCAAGCATTACACAACTAGTAAGTACTGAATTTGAATTCAGGTCCTCCTGACTCTAGGACTAGTGCTCTATCCACTGCATCATTTAGCTTCCTCTAAGCACAGTTTCTTAAACCTGAAACTAACTACAAATATATCTCACCTCCTTTAATAGTCTAATTTTTACAGATGATTAATCTAAGCATAGTCTCCTCTATAACATTATGGTAGATCACATTCAGATATTTATATGATCGTTATTATCAACAAGAATTTTTATCATTAACGAAGTACTTACCATGAGTCAATGATAAACTGATAATAAAACAGGCATTGCACTAATCAATAGAGTTATAAAGAAAGGCAAAACCACAGTTCCTGCCCTCAGAGACTCTATTCTAATAATAAGGAAATAAAGACTAACAAAAGTTCAATGATTTAAAAGTCATGTGGTTAACACAAATAACATAAAAGTGCTAGCATTTTTTTTGTAAAATATTAATAATAAAATCTAAGTTTATCCTTACAACAGCTCTGAGAGCTAGGTATTATGACTACCCTGATTTTACTAATAATAACATGCTAAAATCCTCACAACTCTGAGAGCTAGGTGTATTATTATCCCTATTTTATAGATGAAGAAACTGAGTCAGGTAAGAGTCTGAGTTACAGAAATTGAGTCAGAGAAAGTAAGTGCCTTGTTCAGGGTCACTTAGCTAGTAAATATCTGAGGCCACATTTGAATTCAGATCTTCCTCATTCCAGGTCCAGCACTTTACCTGGTATAACATCCAGGTGCTAATATATGTCTAATTTATCTGATTAACCTAAAGCACCTAAGAAACAGGGATCTATAAGGTTCAGCTTAAGCCCTGAAGGATCAGGTAGAATATACAATCTAATAAATCTCTTTCCTCCTCAATCCTCAGATGTTGCTAATTAGCAACATTTATCCTAGATTATCTGCAGACACGATCTGTGGGTCTCAGATTATGTAAGAGGTATGAATCATGGCTGAGAGTTCTAGTTGCCTTTAGGCATTGTGGTATGGATGACATATTCTTTAGGGAAATGCTATAGGTAATGGTCAGAGGGGGGAACTGTCCCCAGTCTGCATCCTGGTTTATTCCTCTTTCCCCAAATCCTCTTCCACCAGTATCCTTTTCTTTGCTTCCTCTCCTGCCCCTGCAGGCATTTTCAGCCTTCTTTTACATGGTTCATATCCCTCAGGTTGGAAAACTACTTCCCTTACCTAGACTGTTCCCCACCTCATCCTTCCCAGCTTGCAATAGAATTGCAAAGGGCTACATATGATCTGACACTATGGTGTCAAAGCCTGGCAGGGGGCCGCCCTGATTTGTTCTACTTAGAGATAGCATCAGGTAGAATCCCACTTAAAATCAGATCACATAATGAGAATCTGTCCTATTTTGAAAGATTTCAAAGGAGTTTTCATATAGTCTCCTTTATTGACCTAGTCCACTCTTCACTTTCAAGAAATAATAAAGTGTTCCTTATGTGGATAAATACATAAATAAATAATAACAATGATACTTTATATAGTACTTTAAGATTTGCCAAAACACTGCAAATTTGTTTATCTCATTTGAGCCTCAGAATGATCTTGTGAGGTAAGTGTTATTATTATCCCCATTTTACAAATAAGGAAACAGAAAGAGAAGTTAAATAACATTTCCAGTGATACATAACTAGTAAAAAATGTATTAATCACTTTCTATATGCCAAGTACTATCCTAAATGCTTTAAATACAAATAGGGAAGTAGATATGGCTCTAAATCTCAGTGAACTTACATTCTAATTAGAGGGGCAACATTTAAATAACTAAATACATACAAAACTTTTAGTTATCTATCTATCTTCTATATATCATCTATTTATTTATCTATTATCTCTATATAAGTATATATACACATACAAATACATATACATACAAACATAAATACATGAATATATACAGTATAAATACAAGTAATCTCAGAAGCGACTAGCAGAGAGGAGGGTAGGAGGAGATCAGAAAAATTTTTCTGCAGAAGATAATAAATGGACTTTTCCTTAAAATAATCTGTAGCATCTATTTAAAAACATCATCAAGCATCCTATATAATGGGGACAAACTAGAACCATTCTCAATAAGATCAGGGATGAAACAAGGTTGCCCACTATCACCATTCACTATTCAATAGTGCATTAGAAATGTTAGCTTTGGAATAAGAGAAGAAAAAGAGATTAAAGGAATTAAACTAAGTAATGAGGAAACCAAATTATTATTCTCTGCAAATGATATGCTTAGAGAACCCTAGAGAATCAACTAAAAAAACACTAGAAACAATTCACAACTTTAGCAAAGTTGCAGAATATAAAATAAATCCACATAAATTCTCAGCAGTTTTAAATATTATCAGCAAAGTTCAGCAGCAAGAGATACAAAGAGAAATTCCATTTAAGATAACTGTAGATAATATAAAAATAAAATATTATCTACCTGCCAAGACAAATCCAGGAACTATATGAACACAATTACGAAATGATTTCCATACAAATAAAATTGATATAATCAATTAGAAAATATTAGTTGCTCATGGTTAGGCCAAGCAAATATAATAAAAATTACAATACTACCTAAATTAATCTAGATATTCAGTGAGATACCAAACTGCCAAGAAATTATTTTACAGATCTAGAAAAAATAACAAAGTTCATGTAGAAGAACAAAAGGTAAGGTCAAAAATTTCAAGGGAATTAATGAAAAAAGATGTAAATGAAGGTAGCCTAGCTGTACCAGACCTAAAACTATATTTTAAAGCAGTGATCATCATTTGGTACTGGCTAAGAAATAGAGTGGTCAATCAGTGGAATAGGTTAGGTTCACAGGACAAAATAGTCAATGACTATAGTAATCTAGTGTTGGACAAATCCAAAGACCCCAGCTTTTGGGATAAGAATTCATTATTTGACAAAAACTGGAAGTTAATAAGTCAGAAATTAGGCATTGACCCACATTTAACACTCTATACCAAGATAAGGTTGAAATGGGTTTATTATACAGACATAAAGAGTGATATTATAAGCAAAATAGAACAAAGGATAGTTTATCTCTCATAACTGTGGAGAAGGAAGGAATGTGTGGCCAAAGAAGAACTGGAGTACTTTATTGAATACAAAATAGATAATTTTAATTATATTAAGATAAAAAGTTTTATACAAACAAAACCAATGCAGACAAGACAAGATTAGTTGGGAAGCAATAAACTAGGAAAAATATTTACACTCAAGGGTTCTGATAATGTCCTTATTTCTAAAATATATAGAGAATTGACTCAAATTTATAATTCAAGCTCTTCTCCAATTGATAAATGGTCAAAGAATATGAACAGACAATTTTCAGATGAAGAAATTGAAATGATTTCTAATCATATGAAAAGGTACTCTAAATCACTATTGATCAGAGAAATGTAAATTAAGACAACTCTGAGGTACTACTATATACCTCTCAGATTAACTAAAATGACAGGAAAAGATTATGACGAACGTTGAGGGGATGCGGAAAAACTGGGGCAGTTTTGTTGATGGAGTTGTAGCTGATTCAATCATTTTGAAGAATAATTTGAAACTTTGCCCAAAGGGCTATCAAACTATGCATACCTTTTGATATAGCAGTGTTTCTATTGGGCTTGTATTCCAAAGAGATCATAAAGGAGAGAAAAAGACCCACATGTGCAAAAATGTGGCAACCCTTTTTGTAGTGTCAAGAAATTGGAAACTAAGTGGATGCCCATCAGTTGGAGAATGACTAAATAAGTTATGAGTATATGAATGTTAAGGATGAAGGATAATCTTTGTAAGTATAAAAAGTAAGGAAATGAAGAGTCATACATGAAGAATAGCAAATATTAAAATGATGTCACTCAGAGAGTGAGTTTAAGTGTAAGAAGACTGGAAAAGTAGGAAGAGCATCAGGTTGTGAAGGACTATAAATATAAAATCTGAAATCCAGAGAGTTTGTGCCCAAGATCACACAGATGGCAAATACCAGAGCCAGAAAATTCTGTGATTATTTTGAATGATTTTAAAATAATTTTATTGATATTGTTGTTCCGTAATTTTAGACTCCTCACGACAATATTTGAGATTTTCTTGGCAAAAATACTGGAGTAGTGTGCCATTTCCTTTTTCAGCTCATTTTACAGATGAGGAAATGAAGGTTAACAGAGGAAAGTGGCTTTCTCAGGGTCATATTGCTGACCCTGGAAGACTCCTTCCTGACTCCAAGTTTGGCACACTCTATGCACTTAACTGACACTTAGATGCTCTTTTATTGTTATTCATAGCCAGCACATATCCTTGAAAGGCAGGGTGGGATAGTGGATAATAAGGCAACTTTTGAGTCAGGAAGACTTGTGTTCAAGTTATACCTCTAATATATACTGGTTATGTGGATAAGTCACTTAACATCTTACTGTTCCCACCTGCATTTTTTGGGAAGGATTTTCTTGATGGGAGTCATCTAAGCCAGGAAACCATACATTGTATTCTCCAAATATAAACAATACTTTAAAAATACTGAACCAAGATTTACTTTCTTGTAAAGCACGCCAAGGCCATTAATAATCTTCTCTGAATACAATCTTGTAACCATTTATGCATTGAAAGCATCTCTCCAGTCCATTAAATGAGCATGATGTGTTAAAAAAGAAGAAGAGGAATTGAAAGCCTTATTAAAGTAGAATAGATTGCATCTCTTGCTTCCTCTTGATCTATCAGGCCTGTCTCCCTGTCACAGAAAATTAAATTTGTTTGACAGGACTTAATCTTTGTGATGTCATGCCAGTTGCTATCCAGAACATTGCTCTATTCAATATACTTGAAAATTAATTTTATGATGATTTTTCCTCCTGATTCTTTCTTTGTATACAAGGAATTTAAATCACAGTGGGTATATATATATATATCTACAACTGAGAAAACAAAAATGTTTTATAATTAGGCAATAGCTTTTTTTCACAATAAATTATTCTTAACAGAGAGTTGGTCAGTATCTTTTCTCATCCCCTAAAGAGCAATGAGAATTTGATTGATGTCCAGTTGAATGTTTTTGTAGCTATAAAAAGGAAAAAAAAAGCAACCAGTTGAGAAATAAGTTGGTTCTATCCCTTTCAAAGCTAAAATTTGTTGTTGTTGTTTAGTCGTGACCCTATTTGGGATTTTTTTGGCAAAGGTAATGGAGGATTTTGCCATTTCCTTTTCCAGCTCAAGAAATTGAGGTAAACAGGATTAAATGATTTGCCCAAAAATCATACTAGGAATTGTCTGGGGCCAAATTTGAACTCAGGAAGAAGAGTCTTCCTAACTGCAGGTCCAGTGCTCTAGCCACAGTGCCATGTAGATGTCCTAAAATTGAAACTAGGACATAGCAGTGAGGTGCCAACATGAGATGGGGAATGGTGTTTCCACTTCTTTGCAATTCTCTAAAACCTTATGCTATGTGGTATAACCATCTTTCTCCCTTGCCTAAATCTGGCCTCATGGCATCCCTCATTTCCCCATTGTCAGTCTCTCTACGTTTACTATCTCTCCCAGCTCTGCCTAGATGAAGAGATAGATCTGATACAATTCCCTACAACTGATCAAGAAAGACTATTCTCTACAGCTTATCACAGAATTCTGCACCCCCACTCAAATAAATTTATCCCAAGTATAAAGATTACTAGTTTCATTTTTGATCTGACCTCTTTATTAACCAAATTGTATGGTCATGGAACTGAGTATAATAAAAAAGGTATTGGCCAAATGAAAATGAAGGTATTGGCCAAGATGATTACTAAGATCTCTTTCAGCTCTATTCCTTTGATCCTTCAGATTTCAGATTTCATGCTAATAATATTTCACATTTACTAGGAAGGATTGCTCCTTGGATCAGCTCCAAGAATTTGACTATCTCTTTAAGATAATTTTCTTTTTAACCAACCCATTGTTGCCACTGTGAGTTTCTTTCTATATTTCTAGAAATTTGTATAGCTATGTAACTTATAGAATTACATATGCTAGAACACAACATATTTATGTTAAAGCATAAAACTTGAAATCAGGAAGACCTGAGTTCAAATACTGCTTCAGAAATTTACTGTGTAACTCTGGGCAAGTCACTTAATATTTCTAAGCCTAAGTTTCCTCATCTGTCAAATAGAGACAATAATAGTACCTACATCCCAGAATTGTTGTGAGGGTCAGATGAAACATGTGTAAATCAATTTGCAAGACACTATATAAATGTTGTTGCTACACATTCAACTGAAGAAATTCTTGGATTTCCACTTCCAACCTCAGACCCATCTTCAAGTCAGACTCACCCTGACCTACAAATCAAGGGAGATTCACTTCACAGGAAGCAAAAATTGAGAGAAAGAAAAGATTGTCCACAACTTGTTCAGAAAATTGCCTCAATCTTCTGTTTAGCTCTTTGCCTATGGAGATATGTCCTTCAGCAAATGAGCTCAGGTGATGCTGAATCCTTTCAGGTCTCCTCAAAGTGAAGCTAAATTATTGCACTTATGAATGTGTGTTGTGTCAGATATTTCAGGGTGTGGTAGCCACCTCCTTTTCACCCAGTCATTTCTGTTATAAAGAAAACAGCCCCAGAGTTATTTTCTCTCCCCCACAGTCTAATGTATTCAACCAACCTGGGGTGGAGCATATTTGGAATGGGTGCCTTTGTATCTTTGAAGGAGGGGGTGTGGGAGTGGGGAGGAGAGAGACTAGACAAAAGTGACCTGAAAACCAAGAGGATCCTTTCTCTTGGTTGTGAATAAATTCTTCACCCCATGAGGAACCATCACTTCCCATAGGCAGAAATGGGAGGAAAGGATTTCCCCTCAATACAAATGTGATTTGGTATCTGCTCTGCCATTAAAGGGCCATCTCAGGACAAAATTATACCATTTGAATAACTGAGCTCTTTGATAAAGGTAGAGCTCATCTTCCTGGTTAGCTTTGGAATTTGTTGGAGGGGTCTGTATTGCTACTGGAGAAAATGTCAGTTGCTTTCAAAAACTCACTTGAATTTCCCAGGGGAAAGTTCTTGTTTGGGTTTGTTTTGTTTGGTTGTTTTTTTTTTTTTTTTAGTGTTTGAATTTGTTTTTGTTTTTAGCAGCCTCTGCAGCATTAAAAGGTTATATACATACATGTGTACTTTAATTTCTGTGGAAATTCAATTTAATTAAATTCAACAAGCATTTTTTGATTCCCTGTTATGAGCTAGGCATTTATCTAGGTGCTAGAGATAAAATTGCACAAAAAGAAGCAGTCCTTCCCCTTGAAAAAATTACAATCTTACTGAAAGGAAGCAACATGTTCACTGATACATCCGTACATCTATATATGGGTGTATACATATACATATGTGTGTGTGAAATAATTGTAGAATAATTTGTGAAGGAAGAGGAAATTAACCCCTTTTTTAAGGACCAGAAAAAGGTTTCTATAGGAAATGGAAACTGAACTGTTCTTTCAATGACACTTTTAAGCCAAAGGTGAAATGCATTCTAACTGATAGGGTCACAGTCTGTAGAAGAGAATAGATATAGCAGGTCAGTGGATGCATAAGGAACAATAAACAGAAAAATTTGACTGACACATAGAAAGTGTGAAACACAGTAATGTGCATTCAGCCTGCAAAGAATTTGGAACCAGATGGTGAAGAGCTTTAAATATCAAAGGGATAGGTAAGGAATCTGTGCTATACAATATAAGGCACATTGGCCCTAATATCATAAGACTTGGATTTAAATCCCGTTTCTGGGATGTGTGACTTTGCATGGGTCACTTCAACTCCTGGATCTGTTTCCTCAACTATAAGATATAAAGATTGGACTAGATGTTTTCTGAGTTCCCAGGTCTTGGTCTTATTTTAGCTAAAAGGTTATAGGGAACTTATTAAAATTTGACCTTCCTGAGAGTAATGATTGTCTCATTTTTTGTAATTGTATGCTCAGTGCCTGGTACTTATAAGGAACTTAACAAATACATGTTGATTATTAATTCTTGAGTCAGAGAGGAATTTAGTCAGGCCTCTTTATCACTTTGGTAGTTATCTAGAGTATAAAATGGAAAAGGAAAGACTAGATGTAGGGAGACCAATTAGAAAGCTATTGCTATAGTTGAAGTGGCTGTGATCAAAAGGTGAACTAGGATATTGACTGTATAAGTGGAGAGAAGGGGATGGTTAAGAGAGCTGTGTTTTAAAAAAATTGCCTACTGATCTTATTGCCTTGGGGAAGAGTGAAGACTCAAACATGATTCCAATTTTACAAAACTAGGCGACTGAAACAAGGAAGTAGTAGATAAAAAATAGAAATAAAGAATTATAATAAGAAAGGAAATGATCAGAAAAGTAGATTCCAAGATGAGGTTGGAAGAATGGTATCAAAGTCACAAGTAAAGGGTGACAAAAGGAACATCTATCTCTTTCTCTAAGATGAAATATTGAATGAGAGTAAGGGATGATGGAAATAGGATATGAATTGGGGAGAAGTGAAAGTTTCTGATGGATAATTTCAATTTTTCTAATAAAATATAATATGACTTTCTCTGTTTATAGGAAACCTAAAGGAAAAGGAAGGAGTAACCTAGAAAGGGAATGAAGCCAAAAGAACTCTAAAAGAAACAATGCAACTAGCCCCTGCTATGTTATTGCTTTATGATGCATTCAAGAATTAGTACCGAATCTATTGGTAATCTCCCATAGCACTGATTTAAGAGTTATGGGACTTTCCTTCAAAGTCCTGAGACTAAAACATCCTTTAGCTACTCTACACCTCAATTCCCATATTAGAAAATGACTGATACATATCCTTATCACCTCCCTTCTAAGAACAGCTGTCAGAGAGATTATTTTGTAGTAGTTAGTAAACAAACATTTATCAAGGACCTACTTATGTGCCAGCCACAGTGCTAAGCTCTGGAAATACAAAAAACAGTCTTTGCTCTCAAAGTTCTTACAGCTTAATTGGAGAGAAAATATGAAAACAACTATGTACAAGCAAGTTATAGATAAGAAATCAATAGGGAAGACACTAATATTAAGAGAAATTAAGAAAAGACTTCTTGCAAAAGTCCTTGCTAGAACTTAAAGGAAGCAAGGGAGATTAGGAGCCAGAGATGAGAAGCAAAAGGGTTCTAAGTGTAAGTAACAATCAATTAAAATCCTTGGAGTTGAGAAATGGAATGTTATTTGCGAGAAACAGCATGGAAGCCAATGTTATTGGATGCAGAGTATGTGAGAAAAAATAAGGTATAAGAAAATTAGAAGGAGAAAAAATAGACTTAATTAAAAGGGAGACTTGTTTTAAAAAGGGAAACTTGTTTTGCTAAATGGTGCCATAGACATTGAAGTAATAACAAAAAGTTTTACAAGTTTCTCTTTATAAAGACCTCATTTCTCAAATACATACTGAATTTAGAATTGAGTCAAATTTACAAAAATAAGAGTCATTTCCTAAATGATAAATAGTCAAAGGATATGAACAGATACTTTTCAGAAGAATAGATCAAAGATATCTATAGAATGAAAAATATTCTAAGTATTAGAAAAAGGCAAACTAAAACAACTTTGAGGTGCCACCTGTCATCTATCAGAAATGGTAAATGCTAGAGGGTTTGAGGGAAAAACACATACACTAGTGAATTGTTTGGTGGAGTACTGACCATGGTCCAACCATTCTGAAAAATAATTTGGAACTAGATCTAAAGGGTTATAAAACTTGCATACTCTTTGACCTAGAAAAGCCCCTACTAGATCTGTATCCCAAAAAGATCAAAGGAAAAGGAAAAGGACCTTTATGTAGAAAAACATTTATAGCAGATTTTTTGGGGGGATGACAAAAAATTGAAAATTGATTGAATGCTCACCAATTAGGGGATGGCTAAACAAGTTGTGGTATATGATTGTGATGGAATACTACTGTGCTACAAAGAGGGTAGTTTCAGAAAAACAAGGCAAAGCCTATATAAAATGATGCAAAATGAAACAAGAAGAACTGGGAGATCATTTTGAATACTAACAGCAATGTTGTGATGATCAACTGAAATACCTGGCTGCTCTGATCCAAAATAATTCCAAAGGCCTCATGATGAAAAAATGCTATCTATTTCCAGAGAGAGAGAATTGATGAACAATGAGTGCAAATTGAAGTATAATTTTCTCATTTTATTTTTCTTGCTTTTTTTGGATATATGGCTAATATGGAAATATGTTTAGTGTGATTCCACACATAACTGATATCATATTGCTTACCTTCTTAGTGAGTGAGAGGGAGAAAGAGAATTTGGAACTCAAAATCTAAAAAGAAAAAAATTAAAAATAAGGAAACAATGAAAAAAATTTAAAAAAGAATACTGGAAATATAGTAAGGGGTTATGTTATTAAGGGTTTTGAACACTAGATACATGATTATTATGTTTTGAGCCACTGGAGTTTTGATAACAGATTGTATACAGGATACATTCCCATTTCTAAATCAAAATTTAAGCAGTATTAATCATAACAATTATAACAGCCTCCTCAAAGTCTGATCCATCATCAGGACAATAAGGTGATATACACAGGAGACTCAATGTGCTCTAAAATACTACAATAGCTGCAGAACTTGAAGGAATCCTCAGAAGCCTAGAAAATTGGACTCAGTTGATACTGCTGATTAAGATAGCATCCTAGTCAATGTAATAAAATTGTTTTTGTGTTTGTTTCGATGAGGCAACCAGGATTAAGTGACTTGCCCAGGGTCACACAGCTAGTAAGTGTCAAATATCTGAGGATGGATTTGAAACCAAATCTTTCTAATTCAAGGGTACATTCTCTAATCATTGCACCACTTAGCTGCCCTCATGAAACTATTCTTAAGATTTGTATCCCAAGAATTCTTAAGAGTCAAAGAAATAGTCAAGGCAGCAAATTGTCCCTGCTTGGAAAGGTCACAATCATCAGTCTTTCATAGATTGTAGTAGAACAAATGATGTTTCTTCATATTTTATTTTTACAAGAAAACAAGATAGACTATGACAAATCAAAAACATCAATATCCCACCTGCCAGAAATACAGATGGCTTTGACCACAAAAGCAACCTAGCCACAAACAGGAAATGGAATGAAGATAGGAATACTTTCATTATTTGCCAAGACTATGTCATAACAAAATTGAAAACATATCTTGCCACTTACAGGGCCTAAAATTACTTCTGTCAATATTACACTCTAATGGAAATCATAAGACAACATATTATTAACTAGTGCAGGGAAATAATAAGAAATAACCTTATCCCCAAGTCTAGATAAAAGAAAACAAAAGATGAAATCAGGGAACTACAAGAATCTCATTAGAAAAAAGTTAATGAAATTTAAGTGATTGAAATTTGCCATTGATTGCAAGCTCTAGAAATTGAACCTAATAGATAAATGTGTGACAAAAAAATTCTGATGTCATTTCAAAAAGGGGATGTACCTACTTAGAATGGAAAATGCTTTACGAGTTTGATAGCATAAAATTAACAACCATGGAATTATACCAAAAGAGAATCATTCAGGAAATCTGAGGTTCACTATAACCAACAAAAAGGATGAAAATACTTCAGGTTGACTTAGTATATGGTGGTATCACTGTAGTAAGGATTATAGCCAGAAGAGTGAAGATATCAAAAAAATTGCTAAAGATAGGTATCAAACATCTTCATGTCAAAAATAACTTGAGAGAGCTATTAAAAATTTGCAAAAAAAATTGGGAAATGGAAACAATGTTTACTTGGCACATGTGGTTTAAAAGAAAGAAAGAAAGAAAATACTCTGCTCACTGCACTGTCCAATTAAAAGCAACAAAAAAGAAAAACTCACAGAAAAAATTCTTGAAAATATAAGCATAACATATTTTCTGAATTCTCTTAGTAAATAATTGAAAGCAAAAGTCTGGATTAAGATGATACAAGGAAATCAAGGCAATGTAAAGAACAGAGTAAACAATTCACCATCAAACTTTACTATGGAGCCAAGAGAAGCAATGAGGAAGACAAAGAAATGAAGAAGAAGGAGGATGAATAAAATCTTCAGTTGATTATATGATCCCAAGAAGATCAATACAACAACCCCCCCCCAAAAAAAAAGAGCAGCTTCTGTGCTGTTGATATGATGAATAGCAAAAGTTTCATTAAGGAAAGTGACCAAGGCTCTATCTTCTGCATAAAACCAAAAAGTTTTAGGGCTGAATAAGATATCTACTTATTAATGCAAACTTTCATAGTAGAATATGAATTTATATCTTATTACTTTACCAGTTTCCTTCCTTATCCCCTTTCTTAACAGAAGGCACAAAAATGATAAAACTTAGTGAACCCTTCAAAACTAAGCTATTTATGTGTTTATATATTTTATATTAAAGCATTCATATCTTTTATCACTAAACACACACACACACACACACACACACACACACACACACACACAAAACAATTAACCTATGAACATTTAAAGGTGTTTAAAGATGGCTCAAAAGTGGAAATAGTGTTTTCCAAAAAAAAAAGGAAAGAAAAAGATATATTAATTCTGTATCTATTGGATAAACTTTCCAAATACTTGGAAATATTAATGATAGTTTTACTGATTATTAGAAAGTCTTTGACTTCATTCCAAACTTATGAGTTACTCATGAACTGCAAATATATCACATAGAGCTGAATGTGATGAGAGAATTGGTTGTTAACATGGAAAACAGTTCTCTACTTTAAAACACTCATCAACTCAATAATGTCAGAGAGAATTGATGTTAAATGTGACCTTTTTTTCAGGGATAAAGTATTAGCCAATTACATTTCTTCAAATCTATTATTACCTATTCTAAATAGAGTTTTGAATGGCTTCCAAATCAAAGAGGGCAGCAACCAAATTATCTTGTTAACAAGTTGCAGGAAACAAAAATATCTTATTAACAAAGTGATACACATGAATGACATTAAGGGACATGATTCAGTTGAAAAACAAATACATCAGCTCCTTCTTCTTGTGAAATCTTTATGCAATGATACAGACATTTACTTGGACTTTATGAGTGCAAAATTCCCAGTATACACCAAGGAGAGAGCGATACTGAAAGTTTTGAATCTAAATCCATAGATCAAATTGAACCAATAGATGTAGCAAATAGTTACAAATAATCCTGATCTCTTCCAGGCAAGATGCATCAGGAATAAAGCTATCAAGAAGAAAGCTGTAGATAGAAACTAGTATCCTGAAAACAAAGCTCAGTGGAAAAAGATATTTAGATTAATAAACTCCCACATAATATTAATTTTAAAAGTATATTTTTGGAAACCATAACAAGTTTTAACTTTAACAAAGTATCCAAGAAAAAATGTGTACAATAAACTAGTAAAACATTGTATCTATCACTTGAAGGCAGGTATGTAAACATTAATTCTTCCTCTCTGAAAAGGAGGAAAACTGAAAGATATTTTTAGAACAAATGATAAACAGGTCAAAAAAACTTGCTTTTGGAATAATCAGATGCAACTTTAATGTGGCATTTGTAATGTCACATTACTAATATTAGTAATATTAATTAGACTGATAATAGATATCCACTGCTGGATTTGTTTTTTAAAAAACATTTTTATACATGTGGGTCCCTTTTAGAAATAAATATTTACTATCAACCCTTTTCATAGTGGCAAGAAGTTGGAAACTAAGTGAATGCCCCTTAGTTGGAGAATGGCTGAATAAGTTATGGTATATGAATGTTATGGAATATTATTGTTCTATAAGAAATGATCAGGAGGATGACTTTAGAAAGGCCTGGAAAGACTTACATGAACTGAT
This sequence comes from Sminthopsis crassicaudata, assembly GCF_048593235.1. NCBI lineage: Eukaryota > Metazoa > Chordata > Mammalia > Dasyuromorphia > Dasyuridae > Sminthopsis > Sminthopsis crassicaudata. The sequence goes on along the minus strand of NC_133619.1, from coordinate 171,484,115 downwards.
GCTAAGTGAAATGAGCAGAACCAGGAGATCATTGTACACAACAACATCAATATTATGCGATAATCAATTCTGATGAACGTGACTCTTTCCAACAGTGAGATGATTGATTTCAGTTCCAATGATCTTGTGACGAAGAGAGCCATCTACACCCAGAGAGAGGACTGTGGGAATTGAATGTGTATCACAACATAACATTCTCACTCTTTTTATTGTTGTTCACTTGCATTTTGTTTTCTTACTCATTTACTTTCTTTTTTTTATCTGATTTCTCTTGTGCAGCAAGAGAATTGTATAAATATGTTTACACATATTGAATTTAACATGTATTTTAACGTATATTGAATTGATTGCCAGGGGAGGGGGGTGGGATGAAGGAGAAGAGAATATGAAACACAAGGCAATATAGGCAAGAGTCAATGTTGTTCAATGAGATGAACCAAATCAGTTCCATTTGTTCAATAATGAATAGAACAAGCTACACCCAGTGAAAGAACTCTGGGAAATGAGTGTGAACCACTACATAGTGTTTCCAATCCCTCTGTTTTTTTCTGCTTGCCTTTTTGATTTCTTTCTCAGGTTAATTTTACATTATTTCAAAGTCCAATTTTTCTTGTACAGCAAAATAACTGTATGGATATGTATTCATATATTGTATTTAACATATACTTTAACATATTTACCATGTATTGGTATTGGTCTACCTGCCATATGGGGAAAGGGGTGGGGTGAAGGAGGGGAAAAGTTGGAACAGAAGGTTTTACAAGGGTCAATGCTGAAAAATTACCCATGCATATGTCTTGTAAATAAAAAGCTACAATAAAAAGGTCAATGTTGTAAAATTGTCTGTACATAAAAATAAAATAAAAAGCTTTATTAAAAATAATTACTTCTGAGTAGGAACTTTTAAAATGGCTAAGATTCAAGAGTAGATTCATTTCATTACATAAAATTTCATTTACACAAAGACAAAATAAAATGATATAACTGAGATAAAGGTAAGGATAAATGAATAATTGAGTTTTGTGAATTTGTTTATGGAAATGAAATGTCTCTTAATAACCATTCTGGATTAGATTGCTGACATCAGAAATTAAAGAGGGTTATTCTTTTTAAAATTTTCTAGTTAAAACTTTTTATTTTCAAAACATGCATAATAATTTTCAATGTCCACCCTTCAAAACCTTGTGTTCCCATATTTTTTCTCCCTCCCTTATCCCCTTACCCTAGACAGCAAGTAATCCAATATATGTTAAACATATGTAATCTATACATATTTCCACAATTATCATGCTGCACAAGAAAAATCAGATTAAAAGGAAAAAAATGAGAAAGAAAACAAAATGCAAGTAAACAACAAAAAAGCTAAAATACAATGTTGTGATCCATACTCAGTTGCTACAATTCTTTCTGGGTGTAGATGACTCTATCACAAGACTATTGGAAATGGCCCGAATCACCTCACTGTTGAAAAGAACCATGTCCTTCAGAATTGAACATCATATAATCTTGCAGTTGCTGTATACAATTTTCTCCTGGTTCTACTCACTTTACTTAGCATTAGTTCATGTAAGTGAGAGGGATTATTCTTAAGGATCTTGGAATTAGTGATTAATGCAGATTATTATAGGCAATATTAAAAACTAGGCAATACATTACAGCAGGTTGTAAAAATGTAATGTTTATTGAGTACCCAATAAGAAATGATTTGATAGATATAACTATATATTAGACATTCAGCATCTTTCCTGGAATGGCAGATAATGAAGTCCCACACTATAAAAACAGGCATAAAAATAACCTGGAGAACTCAACCAATAAATGAAACTAAAACATGAGAATCATAAGAGAGACAATTGTTCTTCACAATTTCCAAACGTGGGTCCAGAAAAGCAAAAATGTTTCTTAAAAGATTTTTATACTAAATATTCATAATCTTTAAGAAACATTAGATGAAAAATTTTATTTATAATTTCTTCTTGTGGAAGATATCAAAATCATGTGGGAGTGTGATGAGGTGCATATCATCTCCATCATCCTGTCTGATTCTGGAGTTTTGCAAAGAATGCTTTCAATAACCCAAGAGAAGATGAGTTTGCATTTTTATATTTTATTACAAAAAGCAGCTATTTTATCCACCTATTCAAGAGTTTACAGGATGTTAAATATAAAAGAATAATAGTAGGATAACTACTTGTCTCAGAACTATTTCTTTCTGAATTCCTTTGAAGAAAAAGAGAACTATTTTTTCTGTGACAAAACAATAGGTTTGATGTTTGCAAAGCATTTTATATATGTTTAATTTAATGTTACTTTATTTGATTGTCAAAACTATTCTGCAAGGTAGAATTCTTTCATTATCTTCATTTTTATAAATGAGAGATAGTAGTGCACAGAGTTGGCCTTAGAAGAAGGAAATAAGCATTTTATATAATATCTATTATGTGTCAAGCATTTCACAAATATTATTTCATTTAATTCTCACAATGTTTCTGTAAGGTATATGCTATTATTACCCCCATTTTACATTTGGGAAAACTGAGACAAACAGAAGTTGTAACTTGTCCAAGGCCACTCAACTAATACATTTTTAAAGTCAGAATTGAGTTCACATCTTCCCGAATCCAAGTCCAGTGCTCTTTTCAGCCATGTCATCTAGTTGCCTTAGAATTAGGATACTGGATTCAAATCCTGTGTATTGACTTGTGGCAATTAACTTAACCTTTCAATGGGTCAAGCAGAACAGCTGCCAATCTGGTAAAGGATATTTCCACATTAAGAGCTCCCTTTAATCAATAAAATCACATACATAATTTGAAACCTTAATTTCCCCCCCCAACAAATGCTTTTAATTTGAATTTTTTAATTTAATGCTCCTTGAGGACAAGGTCAATTGTTGTTGTTTTAAATTTTGGTTCCTATATGCCCAGGATCTCTAGTACAGCATCTGCCATACAGTAACGTTTAGTGAATGCTTATTGAATAAATAAGGTTACTTGACTACTTGATGTCTATTATTCTTAAAAACTTGGTGATGGTCCCTGAAGACAAAGGGCTTTTATGAAATTATTTCTGAAAATAATAATTTGGCTATGCATGGATATATATCCTTGCTATATGCTATTGTTTTCACCAACCCTTTCCCATGTTTGTCATCTGTTGGCAGTACATTCCCTAGTAAACTTAAGACTTCTTTTTTGGTTTATCCTAAAATTTTTTAGTTTGTGAGCCCTTGACTTGTGTAGTTACTGTATGGGCATAATTTTCTTTGTGAGTATTATTATCATTTTTGCCATTACTGTTATTATCCGTAATATTTCGGCTGCTAAGATAATCTCCATTGGCAAACCTATTTGGTCAAATGAAGGCTTTTAGGTAAAGAGTTTGTCCCATGTGCACTTTTAGTTTGCTTTTTCTTCATTTTAATTTTTACCATTTCCTCTTTCTTCCTCTCAGCCACCCAGAGGCACTGCATCTTAATTGGCAAGCATGTTAACAGCAACTGACTATCTGGAGACCTTGACAGCTTGGGCAATCCATGTTTAATTTAACATTTTATCTCTTTGGCAGAAACCCAGTGGTGGGCAGCAAGCCTAGTAGTGTAGTGCATGGGAAGAGAAGATAAGTCAACTCCTGAAACCAGAAGAGAGATACTTGGATCTTCTGTGCCCAAGGCCAGTGACCCAGACTTGGGTCATTTCCATGCCCTGAATTCAATAGGTCAGAAAAGCTTCTCTGAGCTACATTTCGGCCTTTGCTGGGCAGACTGTGGTCACAGATACAGAGGCACATGAGTCCAATCAGTTCCGCCTCACTTACTGTTGCAGACTTCCAGCCTGGGGACTGTGGGATGTGTGTAATTCTCCTTCAGCCAATGTGGCAGGAGTGATGGTGAAGAATCACTGGACATCCATTCATGAAACAATGGTCTGGAAAAAATAATTCTTCCAGATACTGAGATGATGGCATTAGCAGCAAGGTATAAACACACTTCCAATTTATTTTTCTCTTTAAACCACCAAGCCACGCTTGTGTCTAGCTTGAAAGAGTGCACAAGCATATAGTACATATCTAAGTCAAATAAAATAGATACCAATGGAGAGAATTAGCAAAAATCATTGCTGTTTAGAGCTATATCCACTGACCTCAAGATAAAAAGAGGAGAATCAATTGACAGATTTTTAAAACTTAATCTGTAGTCAGTTAATTATCATTTATAATAAACACCTACTCTGTGGAATACTCTATGCTAAATAATTTGGGATATGGGATAAAATCTTTTACTTCTTAAAAAAAATGAAGATTCCAACTTTCCTCTCCTTTTCTGCTCAACTCGTGTCATGCTTCCTGAAATTTGGAACAAATTGTCATTATAGATGTAAGTAAAATGATTTATTTCAAATTATATTTTTAAAGTTTGAGGTGTTCATGGGAATCTTTGGAATCTTAAAGAAAATCTTATAGAAAAATTATTTCTTCCCCTCCATCCCAGTCTTCTTTGCTACCAAAACACAACCATCTCATCTTCACTAGTTGGATGACCTCAACAATGGAGATAGGTAAATCCTTATGATAGCAGGTCACTGATGAGCAGTTCCAGAAACAGAATATCACCAGTGTTCTATCTATTCCTAAATGCTCTACCCCTGACAAACTCAGAAAAGTCATAATTATCAAACTATTTTATGGGTTAATTGACAATAGGCACATAGTATAGAATAACACCAAAATGTGTTGCTCTTCACTTCTTCAGGTTCTTTTAAATATTTGCTTAACAATAGGAGATGCTTACTTATTGATTGCTTAAAGACCTACTGCTTCCTCTTTTCCTTAAAGACCTAGTTTGGTCTCCAATAAATCTCACATTTATGATACAGAAAGTTGGCACATTGGAAAATATGCTGAATTTAGAATAAGAAGGATCTGAGTTGAAATCCTGCCCCAAACACTAGTTTTGTGACCCTGGGCAAATAAATCACTTAACTTTTGTCTGCTTGGGTTTCCTCATCTGTAAAAAGGGGATAATAATAGCACCTATTTCCCAGAGATAAAATGAGCTATTTTGCAAAGCACTTTAAAAAACTTATAGCACTACATAAATGCTAGCTATTATTTGACTTCTAGTGCATAGTCCCAACAAGCAGTTATAAGTCTTGGCCACCTTCCCCAAGAATACTGGGAGGAAGAGAGCCAATGGACATACTTAGGAGGCTGTGAACACAGAGTTAAAGTACTCTGTCTATTCCCCTGGGGCAGTGTTTAAACAGAAATAGGAATCTGATTTAACTACGAAACTATCAGTGCCTCTGAGATGATATTTGAAATCCGGTGAAACTCACTGTTATCTTTTTGTATCTCTGAGAGCCTTTGGTTTTTATTTTCATTTTTTTGTGTTTGAAGTTGTTGCTGTTTTTCAGGGCAAGAGACTAAATGGACATTATTTACTGGGCTCTTGAATAATTGGGTAAAGCTGGACTAAGTCAGGATAGCAGCTGCTGGCCCTGTCTGCACACACATGCCAACCAATCAGGCTCCTTAGAAACTCAGACACTCTTGGCCTGAAATTGGTCCTGCCCCTAGGTGGGATTCTGGAACCAACCCTCTGAACACATGAGCTCGGTGTATTGAAGCTGGCAGAGAGAACTTTGATTTCATCTCCCATGTACAGGTGGTCAAAGGACCTCAGTGGACAAAGCAGTCCAGCTCAGACAATGGGGGTCTGCTCAAGTCCCCTCCTATTCCTAATGGCTGAATGATCTAATATGGACTGCACAGATGGAGAAAATCAACCTTATCAGACAAAACAATTGGGATAAAGACACATAAGGATAGCCGTAAAACTAACCCAGTGTCTTTGCTTGATTTGAGGGAGGATAAGAAGCTGGCTATCCCTAATCTTCAGGGCTTTTCTCTTCTAATTTCATTTTCTTTTATTTATTCTACTGCCCATTTTGAGTACTTTTTTGTTTTTAGTATTACCTAATAGGTATAAATATATTTTGTGTGCTTTAAAAATACTTCTTTTGTATTTTTGCTCCTTTTTGGCTAAATTGAAAAAAAAAGTCCCCAGAGTATTGGCCACTTTAGCAAGATAAATATCTCTTTTGCTTTGACTACACTGAAGGTGACAGGGCACAGCTGTAGTGATTCCCCATGAGAGGAGGCTGGATTGAGCTGGTATGTATCTTGAAGGAGATTAAAAGAGGAATTTGGCTCATTTTTGTCTCCTGATATTTAACCATAAATGTTACCCAAACCCTCGTGAATTTTTCTTTGTCCTGATGAGACTGGGTCTCTACAGAATAGAAGATTGGGGCAATTTTCCAGAAGATTCAGGTAGTCTTAATATTCCAGCCACAATAGAACCTGTGTAACTATTAACTAATTGAAAGCCTCCTTTTAGTGTCCTCTTGATGAAATATCAGAAACATTTATGCCATGGTATTTGTATGTTACCACAGGATGGGCCAGCCACTTTCTCCTTACTCTATTTAGACATTAAATTAGATTTCCCATTTCTTTAAGCGCCTTTATCTCAGCTTAGTTCATGGGATTTGAAACTGGAAGGGATTTTAGGAATGATATATTCCAAAAATATTTAATCTAGAGCTTGTGATTTTAAATAATAATTTCAAGAATTACATTTCATTAGAATTGGTTTGCTTTGTAATCCTTTGCATTCTATTTTATGCATTTAAAATATTATTCTGAGAAGGGGTTGATAGGCTCCATAAGATTGCCAGAAGGGCCCAGGACACAAAAAGGTTAATAATCCCTATTTTATCCAACTTCTTTATAGAGAAAAGGAACCATAGACCCAGATAAATTGGAACTTACCTAAATTATCTAGCTACAAATCCTGGACTTTTTCCCATTGCCTTATAGTATTTTAAACTTACTCTTTAACTCAAATAAAATATTAACAAAAGAGGTAGAAATGCATAATATATGGAGATTTATATGAGACAAAATGGAGAGTAAGAAAGAATATGTGTACTTATGTACCATTGATTGATGTTGGCTAATTAATGATGAACTTTATTTAAAATATAGATATTTTGTAAAGTACACACACAACAACAAAGAGACATATTTATTGTTGTTGTGAATTGTTTTCCTTTCTTTTTTTAAAAAAAAAAATTAATTAATTAATTAATTAATTTTTATTTTAATAGCTTTTATTTACCAGATATTTGCATGGGTAATTTTACAACATTGACAATTGCCAAACCACTTCTTCCAATTTTTCCCCTCCTTCCCCCCCTCAAGATGGCAGGTCAACCAATACATGTTAAATATGTTAGAGTATAAATTAAATACAATATATGTATACATTACCAGACAGTTTTTTTGCTGAACAAAAAGAATCAGACTTTTCAATAGGGTGCATTTTGCCTATGAAGGAAATCCAAAAATTAGATGGACAAAATTGGAGGGATTGGAAATTCTATGTAGTGATTCATAGTCATCTCCCAGAGTTCTTTCGCTGGGTATAGCTGGTCCAGTTCATTACTGCTCTATTGGAACTGATTTGGTTCATCTCATTGTTGGAGAGGGCCACGTCCATCAGAATTGAGCATCATACAGTATTGTTGTTGAATTATATAATGATCTCCTGGTCCTGCTCATTTCACTCAGCATCAGTTCATATAAGTCTCTCTAGGCCTTTTTGAAATCATCCTGTTGGTCATTTCTTACAGAACAGTAATATTCCATAATATTCATATACCACAACTTAGTCAGCCATTCTCCAATTGATGGGCATCCACGTAGTTTCCAGTTTCTGGCCACCACAAAGAGGGCTGCCACAATCATTCTTGCACATACAGGTTCCTTTCCCTTCTTTAAGATCTCTTCGGGATACAAATCCAGCAGCAACGCTGCTGGATCAAAGGGTATGCACAGCCCGATAACTTTTTTAGCATAGTTCCAAACTGCTCTCCAGAATGGCTGGATATAGTGAATTGTTTTTCATCCACTTTATAATCCCATTTGGGAGTTTTTTGCCAAAGATACTGGAGTGATTTGCCATTTCCTTATCCATTTCATGTTACAGATAAGGAAACTGAGGCAAACAGGGTTGAGTAACTTTTCCAAAGTCACATAGCTAGCAAGTGATTGAGGCCAGATTTGAACTCAGGAAGATGAGTCTTCCTCACCCCAAATTTGTGCTCTTTCCATGGTGACACCTAGCCATCCTACCTTTGATTAATTCAGTATAAGCTGGCTGCCTTCAGCAATATATATAACTTAAATATTCCTACTCCCCTCCATTATTTCTAATATTCCTTCCTCTCCCATTATTACACTAATTTAACTCTTTTATAAGTTCTTTGTTATTATGAAATTCTCTCTTTTAATGTAAAAATATATTAAAATATGCATATCAATGATGCACTAGTTTGGTCTGCTTATTGAAAAATCCAGCATAGGTTTGGCTGCTAATAGTTAATTGATATATTAACAGATCTATAATCTATACCAACTGTATATGTATATACATATATATATACATATATATATATGTATGTATATGTATCAAAGGACAAAAAATTTGTTTATCTTTATAAGCTTAAAACTATAGAATTCATTTCATCCATTCTTTAGGGAAGTAGCTAGGGAGATTATTACCTTACTTTCCGCATTTCAAAATTACCTGCTTAATTGAAGGAAAAAGATATGGTAAAACAAAGGGACTGAAAGAAGGGATTCAGAAGTAGGTATGGTAATGAGAATTAGTGGTGCTCTTTTTCAGGAAGGATAACCTAATGGTGTAAGGGTCTTGGCAGGCAGACCTCTCAGGTGTACTTCTTGCTGAGCTACTTTTTCCTGCTGTGCATCAACTGCTTTGCCTCATTTGGAGAAATCATTCTACTCTCTTAGCCTCAATTAAGTGATCCAGGAGACAGGTTCAGCACAGGACTAGTTTCACTGCAGGATGAAGGCTCATTTGTTGAATGTTGAATGTACGGTAAACATTTGGGGGTTTTAGAAGGGAGATTGGCTTTGATCACTATTGCAGAGTCTGCTTATTAATTAAAGAACCCACAGTGTACTGGGTACTGTACCTATCATTACATAATTATTTGACTGGCATGGACCCTTTAGAGATTTTTAGAGTTTCTCTATTGCTAAAATAGCAAATCAGAGTACATGTGGACATACATATGAGTATAAAAATGAGGGAGAAAGTGTTTATGCCACTGGACATTATTGATTTTCCAAATAGGAGCAGGAAATGCTTGTCTTCTAGAAAGATGACAACTAAATAAATACATTCTTTCTTGAAGTGTCCTCCCCCAGCAATGATAAGCAGTAATGAAGTATTTCAATTGAGACCAATGATATGTATTTGTGAGTTGATCTACTGGAATTACTAATACTATCTATTTATCTGTGGAACAAAGTAGAATGGAACTCATTGATGCATCACTCCTACTTTGATGTTTATCTTCTGTTTGATTCTGGGCACATCACTTAATATGTCTGATGCTTAGTTTCCTCAGATGTAAAATGGAGAGGGAGGCAATAGAGGACTTGCCTCAGAATCAGAAAGACCAGGGTTCAAGTTCATCTTCTGACAAGTCACTTAGGCAAGACACTTAACTTCTCAGTTTTCTGACCAACTCTCTAAGACTATAATATTGAAGAGAAGGGGCAATCTGTACTAGTAGAAAGCATTTCCCAAATTAGAGTACCATAAACTAATGAAATTATATAGTTCAACCCCCCATCTTCTACTAATTATATAATATACTACACTATAATATAATGTAATATAACATAATATTAGTTATATCATGCTACATAATATAATTATATTATAACATAATATAATATGATATAATATAGCAATATACCATAACATTATTGTTATATTATGCTATGTAATATAATTATATTATAATATAATGTAATACAACATAATATATTATTGTTACATTGTGCTATATAATATGAGATAATTATAACATATAATTGATTATATTTTATAATATATATAATTATATATGTTATTTCAGTCACTTATGTCACAGGTTGTCAGGAAGCTCAAACATTTTTTCTGAAATCTTTCCTGCTCGTTAATAGTCTCTAAGCTACAGATAATGGGATTTTATAAGTTCCCTTCTGTGCTGAAATAGCAAACAACAGGATTATGCTTTATAGTACTTATAAAATATATCTCTTATCTTCCAGGAATTTATACTTTAAAGAGCTTAATAAAGACAAATATATAATTCACTATCACTTAAAGATTTCCCTGGCTAGAGATTTACATATTGGGTTTTGGTATTATGGCCAAGCCATGGTTCTTAACATGTGGGATGATTCCAAGTCCTAAACAGCTTCTTGAGTTCTTCTCATTTGGGGCAGAAACATTTTTCAATCATTTGAGATGTCCAAAAATGGGATAGATTGCCATTGGTACTTAATGAGTTCCTCATGCTAGGAAATCATGAAATAGAATCTAGATGACTACTTGTCTGCGATCTTACAGTCATAGATTTAGAGCTAGAGAGGACATTAAAATTAATCCTTTTTATATGAATGTTATGGAGTATTATTGCTCTGTAAGAAATGACCAGCAGGATGAATACAGAGAGGCTTGGAAAGACTTACATGAACTGATGCTGAGTGAAATGAGTAGAACCAGAAGATCATTATACACTTCAACAATGACACTGTATAAAGACGTATTCTGATTGAAGTGGATATCTTCAACATAGAGAAGATCTAATTCAGTTCCTGTTGATCAATGATGGACAGAAATAGCTACACCCAGAGAAGGAACACTGGGAATTGAGTGTAAAACTGTTTACATTGTTGTCTTTCTACCCAGGTTACTTTTACCTTCAGAATCCAATTCATATCGTGCAATAAGAAATTTGGTTTTACACACATATATTGTATCTAGGATATACTGTAACACATTTAACATGTATGGGATTGCCAATCATATAGGGGATGGAGTAGAGAGAGAGGAAAATTTGGAAAAGAAGTGAATACAAGGGATAATGTTGTAAAAAATTATCCATGCATCTGTATCGTCAAAAATATAATTATAAAATTAATTTTAAAAAATGGAAAAAGAAAAAAATAAATAAAATTAATCCTTTTATAGATGAGGACCCTGCTTGCCTAGGGTAGGGATTAAATGACATAATAAGGATTCAAATCCAACTCCTCTGGCTCCAAAATCTGTGTTCTTTCTATTGATCTGTTCCATCATGTCATTGAAGGGTCTCTCTCATAAAACATGGTTTCTAGGGTCTCTTCTATGATTTACTTTAGCCTTGGATTTTTCACTTAACGTACCTCAAGGATATGTGGGTTTTTTCCTTGATTATAGAGCAGATGTCATTGTGACTGCTAGTAGATACTTACCTTTGCACCAACATTCTGATTTCCCCCTCTCATTTTTCCTCTTGCTTCCCCTACAACATCACTGTCTGATAGTAGCAGAACTGCTGTTAATGAAAATAAATTAAGTAATGAGACATATCAATAATCAATAAGCATCTATTAAAAGCTAGACTGTATAAAATGCTAGAGATACAAGAGAAATCAAAAACAAAAAGATGCTTTCAAAAAGATTACATTCTAATGGTGGAGACAATATGTAAATAATTTGTTATATATAAAATATAAACAGGATAGATGGGTGGTAATCTCTAAGGAAAGACATGATAGAATGTGGGGGGAGTGGGTATTGTAAGAATAAAATATCTCTTTTAAAAGATGGATTTTATCCAACATCCATTCCTATTAAAAACACTTGAGAATATAAGAATAATGGACTTTTACTTAAAATAATCAGGACAATCTATTTAAAACCATTAGAAAGCATCATATGTAATGGGGACAAACTGGAACCATTCCCAGTAAGATCGAGTGAAACAAGGTTACCCACAATCACCATTACTATTCAATATTGTATTAGAAATGCTAGCTTCAGCAATAAGAGTTGAGAAAGAGATTAAAGGAATTAAAGTAGGTAATGAGGAAACCAAATTATCACTCTTTGCAGATGATATGATAATATACTTAGAGAACCCCAGAGATTCTACTAAAAATCTATTAGAAATAATCCACAACTTTAGCAAATTGCAGGATACAAAATAAATCCACATAAATCCTCAGTATTTTTATACATCACTAACAAAGTACAACAGCAAGAGATACAAAGAGAAATTCCATTTAAAATAGCTGTCAATAGTATAAAATATTTGGGAATCTATCTGCCAAAGGAAAGTCAGGAACTATATGAACAAACCTATAAAACATTTTCCACATAAATAAAGTCAGATCTAAACAATTGGAAAAATATTAAGTGTTAGGATTACTAAGTGAGAACTGAGGTTGTCTGGATGGTGACAAGGTGAGAATTCAGGTTTTCTGGACAATTACAAGGTGAGAACTCAGGTTGACTTGATAGAGGGGGCAAGCTCATTGGCTGGGGTGGTTCTTCCCAGAAGCCCTTGCATTATCCCACGCCCATTCTCTGGGAGAATAAAAGAGAGGACTCTCAGAGAAAGAAGAAGACTCTCTGCATTACATCAGGCCTGACGGGGCTCTCTGCAGGAAGGGAAGTCACTTCTTTGGACAAGAGTTAACAGCAACTGCCTGGAGACAACGGTTCGTTACAGGAAGAAGAATCTGTCTAAGGATTTGAGTAGACACAGCAGATCTCTTCCCAGAGAGCGATCCGGCAGCTTCTGGAGACAACAGCTCGTTACAATTGGCGCCCAACGTGGGGCAAGGACTTTTGCTTATCCTGACAAGAGGAGCTAGACCAGACCTTCGCAATTTGGCGCCCGAACAGGGACAGACACAGTCCTGATTCCAGTGGAAAAGCTTCAGATCTAGATCTCAGTCTCTCTGACCCAGAACCGTGAGTAACGAGGAAACTTTGTTAAAGATTAAGTGAGCGTGCTAATAGATAAATAAGGAACTTAACTTGTTAAGGGCTAAACCAGGAATCTCTTATAGCTGAAATGGGGCAGATGTTAGCTATATTCAATCCCTGGACCTCAGCCGACTCATCCCCAGCCCCAGAAGCAACCTCAGCTCCACCCCCATTCAGGAGTGGTACTATAGAGAGTATAATCAACATAATTGAGGAGCAGAGTTTACTTGTAACCTGGGTACAGATTGCTAAACTCTTGGCTGCATTAAGACGCACATCCCCTTGGTTCTTAGAGGAAGAAAAGATAGATGTAGATAAATGGAAGCTAGTGGGATATGAAATGAAAGAATTTCAAGCAAAAAATGGGCCTCGTTCAATTTCTGCAGAAGTATTTTATATCTACAACATAGTTCAATTAGCCTTAAACTATCAAGCAAGTTGTAGGAGAAGGAAAAGTTCTAAAAATGAACAGAGGAGGAAGTGTGAGGAAAAAAGGAAAGATCAAGATCTTTCCCTAGAGCAAGAGGATTTAAATGAGGAATTATGGTATGATTCTCTTGAAGAAGCTTCAACCCTGCCTAGAGAACAGATTATTGACAGGCCCACATCAACCCCACCTTCAGAGATGGAGGAAGAAAGAGGGGAAGAGGCAGAAACACAAACAGAATTGCCTGTGAAGAAGCCTAAGCCTATGACAAGATTAGAAAAAGCATTGGTTAAAGCTAAGAGAGAAGGACAGGATATAAGTGATTTTATACATGCATATCCTGTGATTGAAAATACTAACTCTGTAGGTAAAAAAAGGAGAAGATATGCACCTTTAGATTTGAATAAAATTAAGGATTTGAAAAAAGGTTGTACCCTTTATGGGGCTACATCAGCTTATGTCAAAATGTTACTAGATGGTTTGTCTTATGAAGTCCTAACCCCGAATGATTGGAAATCCATAGCAAGGACATGTCTGGAACCTGGAGAAAATTTATTATGGCTTGCGGAATTTCATGAATTATGTAAAATTCAAGTCAGATGCAATTTGGAAATAGGAGTTAACACACAATTCACTTTTGAGCACTTAGCTGGTGAAGGTCAGTATGGAGAGAATTCGGAACAGATTAATTATACCATGACAATATATGAACAAATTGCTAAGGCTGCAATAAAAGCTTGGGGTGTCCTCCCTGGACAGAAAGATCGGGGAGAGGCTTTCACTAAAATACAGCAAGGTCCCAATGAACCTTTTGCAGATTTTGTGGGACGTTTGCAAACTGCTGTCAAAAGAACTATTGGAGAAAATTCAGCTACAGAAATAATGACCAGACATCTGGCTAAGGAAAATGCCAACGAGATTTGCAAAAGAATTATATGGGGATTAGACAAAGATGCTCCTTTAGAGGAGATCATAAGACGCTGTGCTACAGTGGGAACAAATGCTTTTTACACCCGGACAATGATGAATGTGGAAAGGCAGGGTCCCTCCTGGCAAGGGACTTCTAGAGAAACTCGGCGATGTTTTCAATGTGGAAAAATTGGACATCTAAGAGCTCAGTGTAAATATGGAGATAGAGTGAGAAGACAGGGTGAAAGAAGACCTAAAACCCCATGTCCAAAATGCAACAGAGGACTCCATTGGGCATCAGAGTGTAGAATAATTCAGGGAAATGGGATGAGGGGCCCAGGTCCAGGGCCCCAGGCAAAAAAGACTTGGGGCATGATGGCAGCTGATGTTACACCCAAAGAGCCTTTAGAAGGTCAGGATTCTGATTTGATCAACCAGCAGAAAAGCAATCACATGGCAGAAAGGGATTACCCAATCAGTCAACCAAAAGGCAATCAGATTGCAAAAATGGATTACACTTGGGGAGAATACAGGCCTTTTAAACCAACAGGGCTGTGTCCAGTGCAAACAATTCCAATGTAATTGCCAAATGATGAGAAGATATTTAGAAAGTGGTAAATAGAAGGTAATTAGATAGGTTAACTGCCTGGGAGAGAGGGTTTGCTTGTATTTCTTCAGCAGGAGAAGGAATCAGATGGGTGCCAACGAGTCATATTCGCCTTGTCCACCAGAGAGAGACAGAAAAAGAGAAAGACCTCAAAATAAAGGAGAAGATCTAAGAAACATCTGACACTGAAAGAGCATGGATAATAAGAAGACTGTTAAAGAACTTTAAAAACCAGCAGGAATCATTGGACTTTCTCACACAAGATGAGACTAATGGACAATGGACTTATGGACATTTATAAATTTTCAATTTATGATTATTTGATTATGTTATTTGTCATATACTTCTAGCATGTGTTACGTTACTATGTTACTATGTGCTTATGTAATTTATGTAATTATCTGTAATACTTCCCATATTGATGGATTTATGTTTCAAGGTCATGACTGTCCTATGTTCTAAATCAAAAGAAAGGGGGAGATGTTAGGATTACTAAGTGAGAACTGAGGTTGTCTGGATGGTGACAAGGTGAGAATTCAGGTTTTCTGGACAATTACAAGGTGAGAACTCAGGTTGACTTGATAGAGGGGGCAAGCTCATTGGCTGGGGTGGTTCTTCCCAGAAGCCCTTGCATTATCCCACGCCCATTCTCTGGGAGAATAAAAGAGAGGACTCTCAGAGAAAGAAGAAGACTCTCTGCATTACATCAGGCCTGACGGGGCTCTCTGCAGGAAGGGAAGTCACTTCTTTGGACAAGAGTTAACAGCAACTGCCTGGAGACAACGGTTCGTTACAGGAAGAAGAATCTGTCTAAGGATTTGAGTAGACACAGCAGATCTCTTCCCAGAGAGCGATCCGGCAGCTTCTGGAGACAACAGCACGTTACAATTAAGTGCTCTTGGATAACCAAGCAAATATAATAAAGATGACAATACTATCCAAACTAATCTATTTATTTAGTGCCATACCAATCAGACTCCCAAGAAACTATTTTAATGACCTAGAAAAAATAACAACAAAATTCATATGGAAGAACAAAAGGTCAAGAATTTCAAGGGAACTAATGAAAAAAAAAATCAAATGAAGGCAGCCTAGCTGTACCTTATCTAAAACTATATTACAAAGCAGCAGTCACCAAAACCATTTGGTATTGGTTAAGAAATAGACTAGTTGATCAGTGGAATATATTAGGTTCACAGGACAAAATAGTCAATAACTATAGCAATCTAGTGTTTGACAAACATAAAGATCCCAATTTTGGGGATAAGAATTCACTATTTGACAAAAACTGCTGGGAAAACTGGAAATTAGTATGGCAGAAACTAGTCATGGACCCACACATAACACCATACATCAAGATAAAATCAAAATGGGTTCATGATTTAGGCGTAAAGAACGAGATTATAAATAAATTAGAAGGACATAGGATAGTTTACTTCTCAGACTTCTGTAGGAGGAAGGAATTTGTGACCAAAGAAGAACTAAAGATCATTATTGATCACAAAATAGACAATTTTGACTATGTCCAGTTAAAAAGCTTTTGTACAAACAAAACTAGTGCAAACAAGATTAGAAGCGAAGCAATAAACTGGGAAAACATTTTTACAGTTAAAAGTTCTGATAAAGGCCTCATTTCCAACATATATAGAGAATTGACTCTAATTTATAAGAAATCAGTCATTCTTCAATTGATAAATGGTCAAAGGATATGAACAGACAATTTTCAGATGATGAAATTGAAACTATTTCTACTTATATGAAAAAGTGTTCCAAATCACTATTTATCAAAGAAATGCAAATTAAGACAACTCTGAGATACCACTACACACCTATCAGATTGGCTAAGATGACAGGAAAAGATAATGACTGTTGGAGGGGCTGCAGGAAAACTGGGACACTGATGCATTGTTGGTGGAGTTGTGAAAGGATCCAACCATTCTGAAGAACAATTTGGAACTATGCTCAAAAAGTTATCAAACTGTGCATACCCTTTGATCCAGCAGTGCTACATCTGGGCTTACATCCCAAAAAGATATTAAAGAAGGTAAAGGGACCTGTATGTGCCAAAATGTTTGTGGCAGCCATTTTTTGTAGTGGCTAGAAACTGGAAATTGAATGGATGTCCATCAATTGGAGAATGGTTGGGTAAATTGTGGTATATGAATGTTATGGAATATTATTGTTCTGTAAGAAATGACCAGCAGAATGAATACAGAGAGGCTTGGAGAAACTTACATGAAGTAATGCTGAGTGAAATGAGCAGAACCAGGAGATCATTTTACACTTCAACAACGATACTGTATGAGGATGTATTCTGATGGAAGTGGACATCTTCGACAAAGAAAATAACTAATTCAGTTCCAATTGATCAATGATGGATAGAATCAGCCACACCCAGAGAAGGAACACTGGGAAATGAGTGTAAACTGTTTGCACTTTTGTTTTTCTTCCCAGGTTATTTTTACCTTCTGAATCTAATTCTCCCTATGCAACAAGAGAACTGTACAGATGTGTACACATATATTGTATTTAAGATATACTTTAACATGTTTAACATGTATGAAACTGACTGCCATCTATGGGAGGGGTAGAGAGAGGGAAGGGAAAAGTTGGAACAGAAGTGATTGCAAAGGACAATGTTAAAAAATTACCAATGAATATGTTCTGTCAATAAAAAGCCATAATAAAAAAAAAGATGGATTTTGAACTGAATCCAGTGAAGCAAAGAGTCAGAGGTAACGAGAACAGGAATGGCCAATCAATGGAAAGGTATGGAGATGAGAGAGTTAATGAGTATGGGAGAGAATATGAGGTACACTAAGAAAGACAGTGTGGTCACAGAGTGCATGAAGGGAGAGTAATATATTTTTTAAAAATGGAAAAATAAGAAAGGAGTAGGTTGTGAGGGACTTTAAATACTAAAAAGTGATTTTATATTTGATTATGGAGGCAATAAAAAGCAATGGATTTTTATTTTGAGGATTCCTCCCTTCCTGACCTCCACTTCCCCCAATATGTTACAATACCTTACTTGCTTATTCTGAAGTTCCATTTAAAATTCTTGGAATTAGATCAGAAAACTGCCTATGATAGCTACAGCAATCAGTGATAAGGCAGCTGTTGAAGAGAAAGTTTCAGCTCTAGCAAGACCATCATGTTGGTTGTATCTCTTTCTCTCTTAAAGCAGCCTTCCTTTGGCTGATGGCCCAGGAAGTTATTTATAATTCAATAAAAATTAAGGCGACTTTTGGAAATGATTTACTGACACAATAGATTGGATGTGTCATTCATTTTGTTGCTGATTTTAATTCTTTTGCACTCTTTGAAAATTCTGAAGGGTTTGAGGAAGCATATGTTACTTGAGTGAAGTGGCTTTCCCTCAATGGAGTACTTGGGAAAGATCCCAAAAATGAGCACAGTCTGTAGCATCATCCAGAAACCTCTGAGAAAGTGATGGTCATATTTCTAGCAGGAATGTAAAATCTTGAGAGAAGGCCTTTATAGGAATTGAGTATACTGTATTAATAGGTAAAAGAAGCCACTTGCTGTAATGGATGGTGGGTCAACCTTAGGAAATCATAGGACTTGTGTATAATTCTTGTCACTGCTCTGAACTTGGTCATATGTTCCTAGGTAAATCATTTAATCCCTCAATAGCTCTTGGCAGCTCTCTAAGACTAAAAAATTATATATGAGATATTGCACTGCCTTAATGGAGGTAGTTTCAACATTGGGGAATTCTCTGCACTAATGGCATCACAAGTCTGGACAAATACAAAAATAGATAGGAAGCTGTCTTTTATCAGACAACATGGAACTCAGAATTAAGCAAATGTTTATAGTTATTAGCTTGTAATTATCTTACTTCATTCCCTAATTTCCTATTCTACTTAAAGGATATATATTGCTTGAATTACATTTTACAATCTACACATTGTAGGGTAGTTCTTTGTGTAATGAGTTTGGAAGATTTTCATTGTTTATTGTTTTCTTGAGACTGGCACTCCCAATAGCAACTAGGCTGGAAGTGTGGCAACTACTCTATTCATAAGCCTGATCCCAGTGCTGTGTGTTATAGAAGCTTTAACCTGCTCAGGTTTTCTAACCTGAAGACCATTCCTATGAGGCAACCTCATAGACATCTACAGCAATGGGCTTATCTTGCTACTCAACTTAGCACAGTCACCCAATCAATTTTTCCCTACTTCATACATCAAATGGACATAAAAATATTAGTACAATCAATCCACAAGATTGTGGTGTGAAAAACTTTATAAAATATCATAAAATATGCTATTTTATGCATATCTCTTCTTCTGTACTAGACTACATGGTTTTTGAGAGCATCATCTACTTTTTCATCATATAACATTTGGCCTTTTCTAGATCATTCAATTAACAAGCATTTATTAAATATCTTCAACTCTATCTGCTACTGTGCTACCATACTCAGCACTAATGAATTAGAAACAAAAATGGAACCATTCCAGACTCTAGGGAGTTTACATTCTATATAATATACTATGTAAAGGCATAGTAGAAGGGGTCAATGGTAACCAGGTATTCTGACTCAAGAATATTTCCAAAAAGAAAAGTATAAAATTAACTGAATGAGTTATATTAAGACTCAGCACTAGAAAAGACCTTAGTAAACATCTAAGTTAATCTTTTAGTTTTGTGATGGACAAAACTAAAACTAAGAGAGATGAAGTGACTTTTCCCAAGGTCATAGGGCTAGTAAATCCCAAAGTTGAGACTCAAATCAAGATTGTCTGATTTCAAAATCCAGTGCCCTTTTTACTATACTATATTGCCTCCCATCATATATGAGTACTGTGAAACAAAACAAGAATCCTAGTAGCATAAAGGAGAAAGAGATTAGTTCTGTCAGGAAGAATAATGGTAGACTTAATGGAAAAGGTTTAATGTGAGATAAATAAAAAATAATGAATAGAATTTCAATTGGCAGAGGTTGAGAAAAAGGGCATTCAAAGTAAAAAGGAGGATGGTAAGCCAAGGAATAAGTCAGGAAATCACAGATTGTGTTGAAAATGTTGAGTAGTTTGGCTAAGATATAATGTGAATAAAGGGGAATCATAGAAGATAAAGCTAGATAAATGAATCGAAGCTAAATTGTAGAAACAGTTTATCCCCTACAATATCTAGATTGAGTCCTTGAACACAATAGATCCTCAATAAATATAAATTGAATAGGAGATAGGAGGGGGAAATAATTATTTATATAGAGCCTATTATGAATCAAACACTGTGTTAAATTCTTTTTATGAAATAAATATTATTTCATTTGATCTTCAAAACAACCTTACTATTATCCCCATTTTACAGTTGAGGAAATGGACCCAAACAGAGATCAAGTGATTTATCCAGGGTCTTGAAGCTAGTAAGTATCTGAGGACAGATTTAAAATGAGATTTTCCTGACTCCAGACCCAACTCTCTCTCTACTGTACCAACAGCAATAACTAAGAGAATGAATTCATTTCTCTTATTTTCAAATTAATTCAAGCATATATATATATATATGTCATCCTAAGTAAAGTCTAAATCCCTGGAGACCAGGGACCATCCCTATAGTACCCTGTTTAACAGTAGGAGCACCAATACTGTGCAGTGGGTTGAATGAATAAGAAAACAAAACAACCCCTTTCTAAGAAAGCACCAACCCCTTTCTAAGAATTAGCCCATGAAAGGGAGAAACTTTCTAAGGGAAATCCACCTTTTTTCTTTCTTACCATTAGCCAGATAATTTCTTTCTCACAAGCATAAGGTAATGAAAAGATGAACAGAATACTGAATTAGCACTGAAAATCTAATTCACTTTTAGAACCAGATAAAGAAAACAGCAACAAAGATAAACAACACAACAAAAATACAAGTTTATTATGTTCTCTATTAATTGAGTTAGTCAGTAAGAGCTTGATGAAAGAGAAGTCATTGAGTTGATGTGCACAGAAAATTAACAGCTTTTCTTTTCTCTGCTTGTTCTATCTCAGTAACCTCATAGAACTATAAAAATTTGGGTGATTATATACATGTCGTCGATATTTTTTAGTATAGAGTTACTGTATTCATTATTTTTGATAAACTTTTATGTAAATGTATAACAAGAGTTAACTGAAAAAATAATTGTATCTTAGATATTTTTCTTGTTCATTGTGTCTGGGAGGTAGAATATTCTGGCCTAGATAGCAGAGTATCTTTTAGGATTGTTGTGAGATTAAATAAAATAATTGTAAAGCATTTAGCACAATGTCTGGGACATAGTCAGTGCTATGTAAATGTTTATTCACTTCCCTTCCTGTTTAGTGCTTATTATCTAATGCAGCATTTCCCAAACTATAGTCCTTGAAATACCAATATTCCATGCAAGGTGAGAGACTGTGGTAAAACTTAAGTGTTAATGATATTTTTACTCTAAAATACAAAATATAATTTATACAATGCAACTCAAGGCCCCAGAATTGATGCTTCAGGTTTTTACAAATCAAACTTGGTTTGAACTAGAAGTCTTTCTTTCTCTGTCTCTTTTTTCTATGTGTCTCTCCCTGTGTCTATCTCTGTCTCTGTTTCTTTTTGTGTGTTTCTCTGTCTCTGTTTCTCTCTGTGTTTTTCTGTCTCTCTTCTGTCTCTCTTTCTGTCTCTTTCTCTCTCTGTCTCTGTCTTTTTGTCTCTGTATCTCTGTCTCTCTCCCTGTCCCTATCTATCTCTGAATGTGTCTCTTTCTGTCTATCTCTGCCCCTCTTTCTTTCTGTTGGTCTCTGCCATCTCTCATCCCCTCCTCCTTTCTCCTTTTCCCACTTCCCCAATCTCCCTTTTTCATGCCTCTATCTGGTGACTTCAGAATTTACTCATATTTAGATCTTCACAACAAAAGAAAAATATTTCCATTCAAGCATTTTGAAAGTAACAAAAACATTAAATAAAGCATAGGTTTCACTTAGCTTAACCAAGAAAAAAAATTCTGAGACCTAACACCTAAGCCCAGAAACAGCCAAAACAAGTTTCTCAGAGATTAATACAATCTTCCAAACTGAATTTTTCTGGAACTAGTTACTGCCTACTGTGTCCCACTAATCCCTTTCTCTCCCCCTACACAAAATCAAGGAGACAGACTATAATTTCTGGATAGACAATTCATCAATACAATGAATGCAACATCTCAGGTATAGAGTTATTGTATTTGTTGTTTTTGATGAGCCTTTGTGTAAAGGTACTACAAAAGATCACTGAAAAAAATTGTATCTTGGACTTTTTTTATTGTTTATTTCTCACCTCAAAGCAAAGGCCTTTTAAGTCAATAAAAAGTTTGTGAGAAACAATGAAGGACAAGTTCTAGATTTATTCCTCCTTATACCTTTTTTTTTTGGGGGGGGTTCCTGAGTTGTATATTGATATAGGAACTTAGTGTGGCCCAGAAACTCCTATGTAGTTCCATCACTATGCATGTGGTTCCCTGGTACTTCCTTGGAAGGGCGATATGACTGTACAAATAGGTTTCTTACTAGCCTTTCTTTTTATCCTCCCAGTTTATAGTCCCTCCCTGTATTCCTATGCTTCTGATCTCTCTTTTGTAGTTCAAATCCAAGCGTTGCCCATTTGTCTGAGCTGGCCCTGAATCAATCAAACATATTCCTCAATATTTCATCATGAGGATAATCCAGGACAAGACAATACTCATATCTCATTAGGAAGTTATCCTTGATAAGGGAATATCATAACTTAATGAAATATCAGATTTAAACAAAGTGATGATTAGTTGGAGACAATGAAGGATATCAAACCTATATTAAAATATGTATCAAAATATACATTTCTTGTGGCATTTTAAAAATAAGCTTAATTTTCTTTCAAATTTTCATGATCTTCCCTTTTTTCTTTTTTTAAAATTAATTTTATAATTATAACATTTTTTGACAGTACATATGCATAGGTAATTTTTTTTTTTTACAATATTATCCCTTGTACGCCCTTCTGTTCTGAATTTTTCCCCTCCTTCCCTCCACCCCTTCCCCTAGATGGCACGCATTCCCATACATATTAAATATCTTATAGTATATCCTAGATACAATATATATGTGCAGAACCGAATTTTGTTGTTGTTGTTGCAAAGGAAGAATTGTATTCAGAAGGTAAAAATAATCTGGGAAGAAAAAAAATGCTCACAATTTACACTCATTACCCAGTGTTCCTTTTCTGGGTGTAGCTGATTCTGTCCATCATTGATCAATTGGTTTGGATTAGTTCTTCTCTATGTTGAAGATATCCACTTCCATCAGAATACATCCTCATACAGTATCATTGTTGAAGTGTATCTCCTAGTTCTGCTCATTTCACTCAGCATCAGTTGATGTAAGTCTCTCCAAGCCTCTCTGTATTCATCCTGTTGGTCATTTCTTACAGAACAATAATATTCCATAACATTCATATACCATAATTTACCCAACCATTCTCCAACTGATGGTCATCCATTCATTTTCCAATTTCTAGCCACTGCAAAAAGGGCTGCTACAAACATTTTGGCACATACAGGTCCCTTTCCCTTCTTTAGTACTTCCTTGGGATATAAGCCCAGTAGTAACACTGCTGGATCAAAGGGTATGCACATTTTGATAACTTTTTGGGCATAATTCCAGATTGCTCTCCAGAAAGGTTGGATTCTTTCACAACTCCACCAACAATGCATCAGTGTCCCATTTTCCCACAGCCCTTCTAACATTCATCATTATTTGTTCCTGTCATCTTAGCCAATCTGACAGGTGTGTAGTGGTATCTCAGAGTTGTCATAATTTGCATTTCTCTGATCAATAGTGATTTGGAACACTCTTTCATATGAGTGGAAATAGTTTTAATTTCATCATCTGAAAATTGTCTGTTCATATCCTTTGACCATTTATCAATTGAAGAATGGTTTGATTTCTTATAAATTAAAGTCAATTCTCTGTATATTTTGGAGATGAGGCCTTTATCAGAGTCTTTAACTGTAAAAATGTTTTCCCAATTTGTTACTTCCCTTCTAATGTTGTTTGTATTAGTTTTGTTTGTGCAAATCTTCCCTTTTTTTCTTAAGAATAGTCCATACCCACAACCCAAAATTTCTATTAATATTTTTCAAGTACAAGAATATTCCAAAGACATATTTCAGGAAATATTTGCCCGATGACTCAAAAAAAAAAGAGAGAAATTTTTAAAGATTTATTTAATAGGGGAAAAAGGTAAATTTTAAAAACTAAAGCCAAGGGATAGCAGTGGATTGAGCACTGATCCTGGAATTAGGAGAATCTTAGTTCAAATCCAGCCTCAGTCACCTAACACTTACTGGTTATGTGATCCTGAGCAAGTCATTTAACCCCAGTTACCTCACCAAAACAAAAAACCCCAAACCAAAAATCTAAAACTAAATTCAGTGACATTGGCTTTGCTTCCTGGTAAAAATTCTAGAATACAGTATTAAAGTATACTTTGTGAACCCTGAGAAAGGGAAGTAGTGGTCACTAAATATCCCCATGGGTTTGTCACAAGCAGGTTGTACACCAAATTAATCCCATTTTTGACAGTTACTAGTGAGGCAGATGAGGAAAATGCTGGGGGCATAATATTTCTGAATTTCAGTGAGACATTTAACAAAATTCTTCCTAATATCCTTTTGGATACTATGGAGACATATTGGCTAGTCAGTAGCTCTTAACTTGGGTGTCTATGAATAGCTTTCAGAGCGTGCATGAATTTGGATGGGAAAAATTATGTATATATATATATATATATATATATATATATTACTAATTTCTAACTGAAATCTAGCATTTCCTTTAATTATTTAAAAACATTCTTAGAAAGGATTCATATATTTCACCAGGCTAACAAAAGGAGTCTGTAACACAAGGAAAGGTTAAGAACTCTTGGGTTAATTGATAGTAGATAAAGTATATTTAAGCAATCTATCCATAATAATAATTATAATTAGATAATAATGGTTATAATTAGAGCAGGGTTGATACAAAGGAAGGTCTTTAGGATCTTGCTAGAAACCAAGCAGTTCAATGTGCAGAGCACAGGAGTTGGAATCATGAAAACCTGAGTTCACATGTAGCCGCAGATACTGTGTAATTTTGGGCAAGTTTGCCTCAGTTTCTTTTTCTGAAAAATGGGTATAATAGTAGCACCTACCTCCAGGGTTATTGTGAAGGCAAAATAAAATAATATTTGTAAAGCACTTAACCTAGTATTTGGCATATAATAGAACATAAATAACTTGTTTTCTTCCTTCCTCCTAGGAGAATATAAGAGGCTTGTTTCTGTTTAGCTTAGTTATCAATAAATTCTAAAGGCAGATATAAAATACTTATCACATTTGAGATTATAATAGCAAGATAGATTTGCTGACATTGAATAAGAATGAGAATTAAGAAATAATTTTGATGAGTTGGAATGCTGGAATGAAGTTAACATGATGAAACTTAATGGGAATAAAAATAAATTCTTATGCCCAGTTTCCAAAATTCAATCATACAACTACACTATTGGGACTATGGGACAAGACAGATGTTTTGTGTAAAACAGATCTGACTGGCAGTTCAATATGAGGAAAGCAACACAAATAGTCAAAAAAGCTAAATTGATTTCTGGGGATGTATTAATGAAGCATAATGCCCCAAATTAGTACCATTGCCCACCCTGGTCAGGCTACATCTAAAGTACTTTGTTCTGTTCTTGATGCAGTGTTTATAGGAAGTATTTTGATAATAATAAAAAAGTCCAGAGGAAACTGATTGTGGTATCTAAGCCAAGCCATGTAAAAATGGGTTAATGGAAATTAGATTGTTTAGCTTAGAGAAAATAATTGAAGAGGAAGGGATAACTATCATATGGGAAAGCAATTAGATTTCTTCTGTTTGATTTCAGAAGGCAGAAGTACGATCTGTAAGTGGAAAATGCCTTGAGTCAGATTTAGTTTCAGTGCAAAAAAAAATGATAATAATTAAGACCGGAGCTGTCCAAAAGTGGAATAAGTTGACTGATAAGACAATGCCCTGTTTGATGGGGCTCTTTTAGTTGGAGAGTGTCAAAAGAAACATTGATTAATATGAGAATCATAAATTCCCTGACAAGTCAATGACCATTTGTCATTGGGATTTGTAAGTATTTATGGAGGTTTTTATGCAAAGTGCTTCACATGTTATTGAATTTGATTTTCACAATCCTATGAAGTAGATATCAAGTGTGTCTGGGCTTACTTTCTCCAAGGTCAGCGTTCTATCTAGGTTATCCCAGATGACCTCAGAAGCCCCTCTCAAATCTGAGTCCAACTCCAATGATGAAGTTGAAAGAGAGCAGGAGAGAGGAGGATGGTTGATCAATCAATAAGCATTTGTTAAGTGTTCACTATATATAAGTGCTGAAAATATAAAGTGAAAACCAGAGAGCTCACATGCTAATGAAGAAGATAACATATACTTAAATAGGTAAGTACAAAATATTTGCAGAGTTGATGGGAGATAATTTCAATTAGAAGTAGCTGGCCCCTGGGGGTAGAATTGGATTTAGTGAGTTTGGAGGACTGGGGAAAGGACTTCTGTAGAAAACCAGATTTGAGCTTAGATATGAAAAAGGCCAGAGACAAATAAGAGGCAGAGATGGGAGGGAGAGCAAACCATCAAGGCAAAGGCAAAGAGACAAGATGAGGACTTTTTAAAAAATTTTCACCCAAATCTATAGCACACCTGTCATTAGATAGCTTCTATTTGGTAGGACAGCACTAAAACTCTTCAAGAAACCCAGTTTTGTCAGAGAGACTCCAAAAGATTGAAATGTATTTTCATTTGAAAGAAAATGCATCCTTTAAACATCCAATTGCTAATAACCAAAGTATAAAATCCAGCTGTTACCATACAAGCCTAGGCCTCTTCTTTCCTCAGAGCTGGTAGATCCATCTTGTATAATTATTGTGCTTGTTTCTCTGTTTTAACTACTTCTCTGGTATTTTCTTTCATGGCTAATTGCTTCTTTTGCATATAGTTTCACCATAATTAAGGAGGGGGAAGGGACATGCACTTCTAAGGCAATTTCCTAAAAATCTCAGCCCCTCACATTACTCTTAAAGCCATTTCTGGGGGTACACCAAGGTCTCTAGTCTGGAGAGACAAATGACTCTTAACTGTGCCCCTTCAAGTAAGGTCTAGGTATTTCTTCCTCTCCCTGTTGCCCCCTGACTTCCACCCACTCTGGTCAGGACTTTGTACATCCTCACAAGAAGGACACTGTTTGCTGCTATCCACTCTGACTAAAAATCTCAGTCACCACTGACCTTAAATGAACCCTTTGTGGAGGCAACTAAAATACAGCGAACCGAGAAACAGCATGCAGCTTTCCTGGGTTCTTATATAACTAAATCAGCTATATCGGGAGCTTTTCATTAGTCTAAATTACAGATTTACGGGTGTACTTTTTGGGCTCTATGCCATCTTCTTGCCCTGTTCCCTTCACCCTCCAGTTGCTTTGTGGTGTAAGCAGCCTCTTCAAATAGCTTTTTGTTGGTTCTAGCAAGTTCTTTCTGTGTGTAGCATTCCTTCACTATCCATGAATCTGGGTACAATCTGACCTTCACCTTTGATCCTGGATATTCCACCATAGGTTTTCTCTATCAGAAAAAAAAGGAGATCTCTTTCTCAGGCCCCACACACTTTGGATATAAACAGATAGGGTCACAGATAGGGTAATGATATTTGACTGGCATCAAAGGAAAGATTTATAAAATATACCTTTACCTGAAGTGGAAGAAGAAAGCAACTGGCGTTTCAACTATTAAAGATCTGGACTCTTACAGAAACATTTTAGGTAAGCAAAGAAATGAAAGTCCCTTACCTCAAGGAGATGTGTCTTTGCATCTGTATGTATATAAAATATATATATATATATATATATATATATATATATATATAGTGTATTGTAGATGGAGGGTGACCAGAGGGCCTCGGAGCCAGGAAAAATATGTTCAAGTCTCATTTCTGACACATATTGGCAGTGTGTGTCCCTGAGCCTTTCAGGGCTCTCTAATGAAATCATAGGCCTAGTCATATATAAATGTAGTATGTATGTCCCATGATTTCATTGATATAATACAGATAGGTTCTTTAGAGAGTTGCTTGGGATACTAAAAGATTAAGTGGTTTGCCCAAGGTCATTCAGTCAATATATGGCATGGTGAGACTTGAATTCAAGCCTTTTCTGAGTACAGCACTCTATCTGGTGTCCAACACTGATATTTCTATATCTAGATTATTATCTATTCTTTAGATATAAGTGTGTATGTGTTTTTAAAAATATCCATTTATCCACATTTTTTAAAGTAAGGTGATCAAGATTAAATGATTTCCCCAGTATCACACAGCTAGTGTCAAGTGTCTCAGACTGGACTTGAACTTAGTTCCTATAGACTCCACGGCAGGTCTCAATCCACTGTGCCATGTAGCTGCTTCCTATATAAACATTTTTAAAATCAGACTTGTGATTTCACTGCTATAGATAAACCAGTTTTGTTTTGGTTCAGTCATTTTCAGTCATGTCTTAGTCTTTGTGACCCCATTTGGGATTTTCTTTGCAAAGATGTTGGCATAGTTTGCCATTTGAGGAAACTGAGGCAAAGGGAGGTAAGTGATTTGCCTAGGGTCACATCACTAGTAGGCTTGGATTTGAACTCAGGTCTTTTTGACTCCAAGTCTGGTGCTCTATTCACTGTATCTATTTGCCAATATACTCTATACATATAGAAATAATAAGCATGTAAATATAGATATAGACAGCTGTTCAAGTGAGTAAAGAGAAAACGAAAAAATGGGGAGGTGAGTCACAATTTTTCCCTTTCACATTCCTAAAATAAATGACACTTCCTAGCATCATATATCTCATCTTACCCTAGTAGATCTTTTCGCAACTTCATGCACACCCACAAGAGATAGATAATAAGATTATTTTCTTTATGAACTCTGGCACTTTTGTAAATCAGGTAATAACTATATATAATATTATTTTAACCACTCACACCCAGAAAAAATTATTATTGGGGGGTGTCAAAGAACAATTAAGTAAGCCATTTATACTCATTTGTTTTCTTTTTGTTGAAGTTCCTCTAATTTTCTCACTCAAAAAGGAAAACAACTAAAAAGTATCTCTAGGAAGAAAATCTAGGTTCAATTCCAAGTTTTGCCACTTAATACTCATGGGACCTTGAGTAAATTATTTATCCTCAGTTTCATTATCTATAAAATGGACTCTTTAATACTTTCCTATTCTAAAGCTATTATGCACTGATTAGGACTTAGAACAAGGTAGTAAGCTTATATGCTTCAGGAGGAGATAATACTTCTCTTTAGATAAACAGTAGGAGTGGAACAATTGGATGGTGTGATTGTTACCCAAGAATCAGTATACAGTCCAAAAAAGGAGAGTGGAATTCTATGGTATAACTAATAAAAAAATAATAAAAAAGAGTATATAGTCAAAACTCTAGATTATTAAGGAAAATATAATAGTCTATAAGAAGCCTTTGAAAAAAAATTTACCAGAGAAGTGGAATGCCCAGAGCTTTGTATTTCTACGATTGCATAAGGAAAATTAAGTGAGTAAAAGTTGGGGAGAACACAAAGAAAAATACCAAAAATCACAAATATATATATGTATGTGTGTGTGTGTGTGTACATGCCACATAAACATATGATGTAAGGAGAGTTAGAAAGTGAGAGAAGTTAAAAAATAAGAAGGTGTATTCAAAGAGAGTCTCCTCTTTTAGACTATTAGCTTCTTATGAACAGGGACTGTTTTTCTTTTTATTAATTTTATCCCCAGTACTTGGTATAATTTCTGGCACATGGTAAGTGTTTAATATGTGTTTATTGGATTGAATCAGATTGAATTGAGTGGAAATTCAACATTCAGGATCTCAGAAGTGATAAAAGTCTAAGAGATGATAAACTCTAAGGTGTAATCATATTTATATATTTAGCTGAAAGTTTTGGGGGCTGCAGCAGTAGGGGGTAGAGTGGTTATATCATTATATGGATTTTTTTCAGCATGAATGTTAAAGATCTCAAGTATAATATCAAAGGACAAGATAGAGAAGACCATGAGCATAAAGACTTTTGAAAAGTAATGAGAAGGGGGCAGCTAGGTGGCGCAGTGGATAGAGCACCAGCTTTTCAAGAGGACCAGAGTTCAAATATGATCTCAGACACTTAACACTTCCTAGCTGTGTGACCCTGGGCAAGTCTTAACCCCAGCCTCAGGGGGAAAAAAAAAGAAAAGTAGTAAGAATAAATGGTATGTTGGTAGATAACAACAAGAATAAAAGGAAGGTAATATAAATAGGTTACAAAAGAAGAATCCTAGGAAAGCAAGTAGCAATGAAGAATGCGGAATATATTAACTCTTTCCATCCCTTGAATCTAGGAGAGTGAAAAGATTGGCTTCTACTGGATGAGTTTGCAAAGGTTTTTGATTACATTAAATTTTAAGTAAGGTGTAGAGTTATAAGTAGTGTTAAAGCACCTGTCACATTGGCTAGAATGACAGGGAAAGGTAATGCAGAATGTTGGAGGGGATATGGGAAAACAGGGACACTGATACATTGTTGGTGGAATTGTGAATACATCCAGCCATTCTGGAGAGCAATTTGGAACTGTGCTCAAAAAGTTATCAAACTGTGCATACCCTTTGATCCAGCAGTGTTACTACTGGGTTTGTATCCCAAAGAGATCTTAAAGAAGGGAAAGGAACCTGTATGTGCAAGAATGATTGTGGCAGCTCTCTTTGTGGTGGCCAGAAACTGGAAACTACGTGGATGCCAATCAATTGGAGATTGAGTGAAAAAATTGTGGTATATGAATATTATGGAATATTATTGTTCTGTAAGAAATGACCAACAGGATGATTTCAGAAAGGTCTGGAGAGACTTACATGAGCTGATGCTGAATGAAATGAGCAGGACCAGAAGAACAACAATGCTCTAAGATAATCAATTCTGATGGATGTGGCCATTTTCAACAATGAGATGAACCAAATCAGTTATAATAAAGCAGTAATGAACTGAACCAGCTACACCCAGCGAAAGAACTCTAGGAGATGACTATGAACCACTACATAGAATTCCCAATTCCTCTAATTTTGTCCGCCTGCATTTTGGATTTCCTTCACAGGCTAATTGTACACTATTTCAAAGTCCGATTCTTTTTGTACAGCAAAATAACTGTTTGGACATGTATACATATATTTTATTTAATTTATACTCTTAACATATTTACCATGTATTGATCAACCTGCCATGGAGGGGAGGGAGAA
Organism: Sminthopsis crassicaudata; assembly: GCF_048593235.1. NCBI lineage: Eukaryota > Metazoa > Chordata > Mammalia > Dasyuromorphia > Dasyuridae > Sminthopsis > Sminthopsis crassicaudata. The sequence continues at coordinate 171,452,922 of NC_133619.1, read as the reverse complement.
GAAGAAAAATTAGAACAAAAGGTTTGGCAATTGTCAATGTTATAAAATTACCCATGCAAATATCTGGTAAATAAAAACTATTAAAGTATTTTAAAAATAAGTAGAAAGAAAAAGTTTAAGAATATGAGATAATTTATTGAAAAAAAGAATGTTTGTAAGGGGAAAAAAGAATAGATTCAGAGATGGATGAAGCCATTGGTATGTCCTGAGGAGTAGAACTGATTAGAAGAGGGATGTCAACTAAAGAGGAGACAATAAGGTGAAGAAGGCAATCAAAGATGTTGCGACTAGATGACCAGCTCTAAGGAATTAAATTAATAATTAATTAAATTTTATCATATATTATGATAATATAAATTAATTAATGCCTAATTTATTATTAGGCATGCACAGAGTCAGAATTTCTAACCATTTAGACAGAAACAGTAGCATCAAGAAAACAACAGTAAGATGAGGAAAGTGGGGTAGGAGAGAGCAAGAATAGAGGACTTTAGGGCATTTGACACTGGAAAAGAAGCTAATTATATGTTAGTAATATGCAAATTAGTGCATTGTTTTTGAGTCCACAGTTTAAGTATTTTCAGTATATGGTAATTGGGTTAGGACAATTGCTTACAATGAATGGACTAACTTTGCCCACAAAGGCAAAGTACTGAGATAAGGAAGTCAGGATTGTTGAGTCAGAAAATAAGGAAAGAACAATGAGTGTCCTCTGCTAAGGTCCCACAATGAGTGAAATATATGCTTTTACTTCCATGTGTCTGTGGATATTCATCAGCAGAGACGCTTCTTAGGCAACTCATCTCACTTTCTCATCTGTAATTCTTGCCCATTACTTTTCTTTAAAGTCTCCATATTGAACCTTCCTAACATGGTGGAATCCTTCTTCCAGGTGTTTTAATATTAAGAATATATTCACAATATGTTAATACATCCAGAATATGTTAATATATGCATTTCATATATTATATTTCATATTTCATAGATTATAAAATAATATGTTATGATTATAAATATATACAACTGTAATATGATTATAAATGTAAATAATTATAAAATAGCATATTCATATATATATCCATTAACAGTTTTTTCTGGATCTATGATTGTATTGATCTAGAGAATTTCTGATAAGGAAACTTCCTCAAACATGAATTCACAAGTTTTCTGAGCAGCCTGGGCCACTGAGAGAAGTTAAATTATTTGCTCAGTATCACAAATATAGCATGTGTAAGCTTTCCAAACCAAGTCTCTCAGACTCTTGAGATTGGGGGTCTATCCACCGCACCAGACTGTGTCTCATTAAATATAATGAAATAATGAAACTTCATATGCATGAGAATATATACTCCTTAAGGCCAAGGACTATTTTTGCATTTTTTTTTCTTTTGTATGCTGAGTCTTAGGACAGAGACCAACACCTAAATTGTGTACTAGTCTGACTTGGGCAGCTAGCTGGCACAGTGAAAGAAATTGTAGGCACCAAACCTAGAATCAAGAAGACCTGAGTTCAAATTCAACTAAAGTTACTGATTGTGTGATTCTAGACAAGCTATTTAGCACTCTTTGTCTCAGTTTCCTCATCTGCAAAATGAGATGGAGAAAGAAATGGAAAACCACCCGAGTATCTTTGCCAAAAAAATAGGGTCATGGAGAGTTGGATGCTGTTGACAAAAACAAAAGTAAGTACTTAACAGAAGATTTTTGACTGACTGATTACATAAATAGGTTCAAGAAGGATTTTGAAAAAAAAAGTTAATTAATTGAGGAAGGTTTTGGGAAACAGCCTTCATACTTCTGAAATTGATAGTCTAGAGGTCAACCACATTTTCCCATAAGCCTTCCCTTGATGCCACTAAAAAACTACACTGTGTGAATCATGGGTATAACTTGGAATTATAATTTTAATGTTGTGGAAGAAATGAAGGAAAATCCACAAGATGGAAGAAAATCCTAGGAGAGTCCTCTATGAAAATTTTCCATATAGGAAGTATGAAATAAATGCTTTCTTAAAAATGCATTCCCTTGTTTATAAATATATAAATATGTGGAGATTTGTTTGTTAATGAAGGCAAACATGTTGGATGTCAATAAATGAGGTACTATGACACATATTAAATTTCTATTCCTTTCTTGAACTCCTATTATTTGCATTATTTTTATGATGTCCAAATAATAGATACATTAACAAGTTAAGAGATTAAAATGTATATCCAATGGAGTACCTTAGTTCGAGTTTTGAAATTGTTAAAAAAAAACACTTTATATTTATGAAAAGAAAATTGTCATATGAAATAGAAACTAACTGCATAATTTAGTTAACAAATATTTACTTAGCTCCTACTTTATTCTGGAGTTATTCCTCAACATGAAACCAAAGCAGATTGAGGAGAGAGAGAGAGAGAGAGAGAGAGAGAGAGAGAGAGAGAGAGAGAGAGAGAGAGAGAGAGAGAGAGAATGAGAGAGAGAGAGAGAGAGAGAAAGAGAGAAAGAGACAGAAAGAGAGAGAGAGAGAGAGAGAAAGAGAGAAAGAGACAGAAAGAGAGAGAGAGAGAGAGAGAGAGAGAGAGAGAGAAAGAAAGAGAGAGAGAGAGAGTAGAAAATGGATATAGAAACTGAAGAGACCAAGAGAGAGCTGCTTCTCTAATAGTCTCTGACTCTTGAGAAACACAAACAATTTCAACAGATTTTTTCAAGCCAATACTCATGTCTATATCCATAATGTTCCAAGACCTTTTTCAACCAAATAAATCAGTGACACATACAATCTAATTAAAGGGCAATTTACCCATTTGCTGCTCCTCACAATATATTAGAACAATGATCAGTCCGTCCACAAGCTAAACAGTTGAATACAGTTTGCATTAAAGTTTTTCCCCCATTTTTAATATGTGACTAATTATTGTAATCATCATCAGTTAATATGCATGCATGTCCCTTTGTGTCATGCAAATTTGTTACCAACCTAGCATGAAGAAGTTACAGAGAAATTACTGACAAGACAAAAGACAAGCAATTGTGAACATGTTTTATTTTGAGCATAAAAGACCCTCAACTTCTGATATCTCTCAGTTCTTTCACCCTGAAATATGCGGTGGTGATTCCCTCCCCATAATACTGAAAAAAATGGTTATATCTAAGTATGTTCCATTAATATAATGTTAGCAAATGGTAGCAATGAAATGCATGTTGCAATGGTCGATTTCTTCCTCTGAGAATTGTTCCACTGTAACAGATCCCTATTTTCTGTTGTTATTGTTGTTTGTTCCATAAGGAGGATTTCCCTACTCTCAGAGTTTATCCAGAAATCAAAACAGCTTGTTTTTATGCCCTTAAATCCCAAATAATATCCTTATGGTCTGCAAAATATTCATTTTTCCCCCAAGAAAAAGTGATCTGTGGTCCAGGCTGTATTTATTGTTCATAGATTGTTTCAAGCCTTTTTTTTCTGATGTTTGCCTGAAAATCATTCCTGTATTTCTGATACTCTCTGAGTCTTCTCCAAAACTTTCGGCTGTTCTCTTCAGTACACCACTGGTCTACCCATACCATACAGCTGCTTCCCTGGCATGGATTAAACCAGACATTCAGTAACCCTAGACTAATGGGTGGATGCCATTTTTTCCAAGATAGTTGACTATTTTTTCACAATAGGGCTTGGCATAGCAGAATACCTTATGTACATGATGGAAAGACTTACTGGGTTAATAATCATCATTTCTGTACTTTTTCATCCTTGTATTAAGATGAGAGACTATGCAATTCAGTAAATAATATGTTTCAAATTTGTCTTAATAAGTATTACAATCAGAAACAGTGAGGGATAAACTTTCAAAGCCAGGCCCCTAAGATTTAGCTGTGTGAAGCATTCCCATTAATAGCAATACAAGTGATGGTACCTCATCCAGGCTTTTAAAAATTGGGCTGCAAAGGGGGCCTACAGAACCTTCATTATGGACTCTATGAGTTCACTCTGCTCCTCTCTGGGATCTTTTATGGAAAATATTACTTTTTTAAACTTTCTTAAGGCCACATCACAAAAGATGCCAGTAAAATAAAATATAACTAAAGTGGCAAAATAAATAAACCAGAAAGCCTTGTGTTAAACTAGAAAATTAATAATCTGTTTAAACTTTAATGCTAACTTGAAATAAGAAGTAAATTGCATTATGGGGCAGCAGAAATAGGAGTGACTTTGAGTCTAGTTCTTGTCTGCTCTTTCAGTCTATGGAATTTTGAATAATTTTTTGCCCTTTTGACCATTCTGAGCCTTGGTGTCTTAGAACCCAACCAGAAATCACTCCTTTTTAGATTCCCTCTACCATGAAGGGTTGGATTAGATCATTTGTAAGATTTCTTCCAAATCTGATGATTTTTTTCTTACATCTACGGATCCAAAAAGAGTTAAAAAAAATAACAGAGCTAGATGGTACAGTGGATAGAGTACTGACCCTAAAGTCAGTAAGACCTGAGTTCAAATACAACCTCAGGCACTTAAACACTAGCTGTGTGAGAGTCACTTAACTCCAGTTATTGACCAAAAGAAATAAATATTTTTTAAAAGGAAGAATGAACCCAAGTGCCAAGATTTTTCTTTATAATCCAATAAAAATGTTTTAAATTGGAAAAAAGATAAAAGGCAAACAACTTGTTGTTTCATGTACATGAGGCCAGAAAAAGCCTATTCCCCCACTAAAATGATTAGATGTTTTAATTCAGAGTCAGAAGTATCTGAGTTCAAATCTTAGTAGTTGTGTGACCTTGAGCAAGTCATTTAGCCCCTATTTTTGTCAGTTTGTCATGCTTAAAATGGATACACAGGAGAATGAAATGACAAACCACTTTAATATCTTTGCCAAAAATATTGGACATGAGTAATAAACAATGACCAAGACAACTAAAAACTACTTGAGTGTCTTCATTTTTGTTTATAATTTAGTGTAAGAGGACCTCACATAGAATGTCACCTATAATTTGATAGTAGTAACCAAATTATTTGATAGTAGTAACCAAATTATCATTCACTTTCCCTTCAAAACACTTAATTTTGACTTATGTAGGGACTGGCAAGTCTTCTGAGGTAGATAATCATAATTATTGCTTCCATTTTGTAAGTGGAGAAAATGAGAGACTAAGATTTGTTCAGAGTCAAATCTGGATAGTCAAAGAAGAAACAAATAAGTACCTGACTGCCTGCCTTGTATTCAGAGCATTGAGGTTTTGGGACTTTGAGCAGATTATGATTTTCATTAACTCAGGTTCTAATCTCTGGGCAACTGGCTGATGACTATTATCTTCCCTCAATCTTAAGAGAAGAACTTTTGCTCTTGCCTCCTGTAGGTCTTACACATGAGAAATTATCTTTAAAAGTACAAAATCTGTGATTTCTTCTCTGAAGGGACAGATAGAAAACACAGACAGCCTATTAAAGAATAGGAGAAAGTTGGCAGTGATTTGTCCTTATTACAGTTGGCACAGGAGTAGTGGCTAGGAGAGAGTGTAATAGATTAACCTGACAGCCTGCCTGGGTTTGGATGTTTAATGTTATTCCCTTCCTCTTATACTCCTCCCCGCTCCCCCTTGGCCTTCATTGTGTAATGCTATCGTGATTATTTTTACTTTTCTTTCTTCATATTTGAATATCAACTTGATTCATATTCTGCACTTTTTGGAAGGTTTTCTAAAGGTTTAATCTCCTTGCCTCTGGGTTAATTATCTCTTTATTTCTTTCTAAATATTGTTGAGGTCGCTCTGGATTAAAGAAGCTAAATGTTCCAAAACTAAATGAATACACTTTGCTGATTACAATGCTCAAAGTTGCTTTATTCTGGTATGTGAGGAACAGCTTTTATGAATGAATATACTGTGGCTATTTTTAAGTGAAAACACACTATAGTATAAATGCAAAACTCTTCCAAATCTTTTTTTGGAGGGGAAAAGATATATTTCTCTCAAAAGTCTTAAATTAACAAATGAAAACACAGCGTCCAGCGATATTGTTTCCCAATATGCCTCAAGTCTGTCATAATCTGTTTTTCTGTAACAATAAAAGAAGTGGTTCCAAGTCCCACATCACTATCATTTTCCAGACAAAGGTTATCTGTGCATTATATTCAATATAGAATTTTCAAATTTTGAAACATTTTATTATTACAGTAATGGCTATTGCAGTTTCTAACAGACACCCTGTCAGAGGGTTTAAAAAATGTATGCCTTGGTTCATGCAAAAAAAAACAAAGGTCAAAACTTTTAAAATGTCACTTCTTCTGCAGTTTTGCATAGAAAATACATTGAAGCAGTGGGAGGGCTCCTTGCCCATAGAAACAGGCTGTAAGGAAAGAATGTGATCCCGCTGCTGTAGTTTCCACTTTCACTGGCAGCTGCGGGCTGAGCAGAAAAGCACTGTGGGAGCCCATTGTTACCCCAGCTGGGTAATAGTTTTCTTATTTTACAGTCAGCAGCCAAGGGGGGTTGGGGTGTCTCAGTAAAGTGCTTGAAAAAAAAATATATATATAACTCCCACAAACAGATCAGTTTCCTTTCCTCTATGAGAAATAGGGATCTATAAATCTCTTATTTAGTTGGATCCTTCTATCAAGATAATTAAAAATGTCAAACAAAAAGATAGGTTAGTGGGTTTAGGGGTGAGGAGAGATACCTTATTTTCCTAACAAACTTTAGCTTTGGGGAAATGTTATACTGAAGATTGTGAAGAGTGAATCTCCCAGGGAGTATGTATCCAATACCATGGATGTGTCTTCTCAACACCACTCAAGTATTTATTTTTCTGTGGGAAAAAAAGTGAGGCTCAAATACCCTGTCTTGAACAGTTGAACACATAAGACTCTTATCTTCCATTTTCACTAGAGATGAATTCCAGGTCAAAAGATGCTGTTGGAGTTCTGTTTACAGAACATTGGTTTACAAACATAGTTGATAAATTGGGTTGAATCTTCAGTAAAGCATATCTTCATGTCCAAAGTTTAACTATTGCTTAGGCTTCAGGTTTCTTTTATTGATAGCTTGTCTAGCTAGGGAAAAAAAGTATTCTTGTTGCCATGGAAACTCAAGTTTTAAAGGTGAAAAGTCATTGACCTAACCATTGAATTTGACATCTTAGTGGCAGTAATTAATATTCTAGAAAGGAAAAGACTAAGGATGATGAATCCTCAGTTCAGGTAAGTCAGTGAAATTGTTCAAAGCTGTTGTCTGGATAAGCTTTTCCCATTTTGAGGCATAACAGTCACCAAAGAAGTCTCTGATGAAAAAAAATAACAAAAATACACATGTGTACCCATTCCAATCTTTCAAATTATTGTTTCAAATTAAATACTGATTTTGTGCTGTCAAAGGTCATGATTATAGAAAATTAATTGAATTGTGGGAGTATCAAAAGTCTTAATTTCCTAATTTCTTGAAGCATCATCACTAACTTTGGAAAATCTTGTGGTTGTGTGTAATACCAAGAATTGGCTTACTCATACTCTAGATAAATGAATGAATCCAGAGTAAACCAAGGATAGATATTATTGAAGGTTGAGAACCTTATTGATAACTCAGGCAGTCAAGCAGAAACATCATTGTCTATGAAATTTTAGAAAGAGGATATATTCACACACATAAATTAATATATACATTATCTTTTTTGATACTTCATTTTGAGGATGTGAACTGCAGATTATGATTCATCCATATCAGTCAATCTAGTGAGAATTTTGTCCATGTCCTCTTCTAAGTCCTCCACATATGTTGAAAATTAAAACAGGTTATAACATAAATGCAAAAGTCTTCCAAATCTGTTTTAAGGGAGGAAAAATTATTATACACATCATGTTGGTGGCCTTCATCTGGTTTCCTTGACATTACATTTATACCAATGGAGCAATGGACAATGAAAGGTATATGATAGGCATGAATAGATTATAATATGTAACAAAAATTATATGGCATCAGAGAGATGTGAGATGTAATAGGGAGAAAGAAGGTATTAAGTGAGAGATAATTAAAAGTATATATTCCCACTGGACAGGAAAGAGGGGAAGAGATGGAGTGGGGAGGGTGTGAGGAGAGAGAGAGAGAGAGAGAGAGAGAGAGAGAGAGAGAGAGAAGGAGAGAGAGAGAGAGAGAGAGAAAGGAAGGTAGGAAGGAAGGAAGGAAGGAAGGAAGAAGGAAGAAAGAAAGAGAAGAAAGAAAGGAAAGAAAGAAAGAAAGAAAGAAAGAAAGAAAGAAAGAAAGAAGAAAGAAAGAAAGAAAGAAGAAAGAAGAAAGAAAGAAAGAAAGAAAGAAAGAAAGAAAAAAAGAGAAAGAGAGAAAGAGAGAAAGAAAGAAAAAAAAGAAAGAGAGAAAGAAAGAAAAAAGAGAAAGAAAGAAAGAAAAAAGAGAAAGAAGAAAGAGAGAAGAAAGAGAAAGAAAGAAAAAAAGAGAAAGAAAGAGAGAAAGAGAAAGAAAGAAAGAAAGAGAGAAAGAAAGAAAGAGAGAAAGAAAGAAAGAAAGAAAGAAAGAAAGAAAGAAAGAAAGAAAGAAAGAAAGAAAGAAAGAAAGAAAGAAAGAAAGAAAGAAAGAAAGAAAGAAAGAAAGAAAGAAAGAAAGAAAGAAAGAAAGAAAGAAAGAAAGAAAGAAAGAAAGAAAGAAAGAAAAAGAGAGAGAGAGAGGGAGGGAGGGAGGAAGGGAGGAAGGGAGGAAGAAAGGAAGGAAGGAAGGAAGGAAGGAAGGAAGGAAGGAAGGAAGGAAGGAAGGAAGGAAGGAAGGGAGAGAGAGATTATTCTGATTCACAGAGATCTATTTTGATTGTTCTATTACTGAAGGAGTAACCAGCTAGATACATAGAGACTTTTTAATAATGTTGTTAGGAAGAAAAAAAAATAAAACAACCTCTTCAAAATATTAGATGTCTTGCATATATCTTTCAAATAGTCGTTGCTCAAAAAAAGTTTGCTGAATGAATAATAATTGTTACAGGAAGTTTTCAATGATAGTTTATATTTTACTTTATCAAGTAATGAATAACAAAGAATATCACAGATAAATATATGGAAGGAACTCACAAAATGGGTATATACACATTTATATGATCTTGCATTCAAATATTTTATTTTTCAATTTACATCCAAGTAAATCTAACCCTTAAGAATTAACTGTTATATTTAACATGTATTGGACTACCTGCCATTTATGGGAGGGGGTGGGGGAAGAAGGGGAAAAGTTGGAACAGAAGATTTTTCAAGGGTCAATGTTGAAAAATTACCCATGTATATGTTTTGTAAATAAAAAGCTATAATAATAATAAAAAAGAATGAACTGTTAGATTGGCTAAGGTGACAGAAAAAGATAATGATAAATGTTGGAGGGGTTGTAGGAAAACTGGGCCTCTACCACATTGTTGGTGGAGTTGTAAAGTGATCCAACCATTCTGGGAGCAAGTAGAAACTATGCCAAAAGGGCTATCAAACTGTGCAGACCCTTTGGTTCAGCAGTGTCTCCACTGGGTTTGTATTCCAAAATTGCTTATAAAAAAGGGGAAAAGGATCCACAAGTACAAAAATGTTCATAGCAGCCCTTTTTGTAATGCCAAGGAACTGGAAACTGAGTGGATACCCATCAGTTGGGGAATGGCTAAATAAGTTATGGCATATAAATGTAATGGAATATAACTGTTGTATAAGAAGAGATAAGCAGGATGATTTCAGAAAGACCTGGAGACACTTACATGAACTGATGCTGAGTGAAGTGAGTAAAACCAAGAGAGCATTGTACACAGCAACAAGAATATGTGATTAATCAATTGTGATGGACTTGGCTCTTTTCAAAAATGAGGTGATTCAGGCCAATTCCAATAGAATTGTGATGAATAGAGCCATCTACATCCAGAAAAAGGACTATCAAGACTGGATTATAGATCACAACATAGTTTTTTCATCTTATTTGTTGTTGTTTGCTTGCTTTTTGTCTTTCTCCATTTTTTTTTTTGATGTGATTTTTTGGTATAGATGGCATGATAAATGTGAAAATAGTTTTGCAGGGCAGCTAGGTGGTGCCGTGGATAGAGCACCAGCCCTGAAGTCAAGAAGATTTGAGCTCATATCTGACCTCAGACACCTAACACTTCCTAGCTGTGTGACCTGGGCAAATCACTTAGCCCCAGTTGCCTCAAAAATAAACACATACATATTCAGACCCCACCCAACTGAGAAAGTTTGGATCTGATCAAAGAGTAAAGAGATTTTAGTTTAGGTGAAATACAGTAAATTGTATTGTAAGCCGATAGGACTAAGTGGAGGTGGGTCCTTGTATCTAGACTACTGGGGTGGAGGAGGGGAGAGGGGGGAAAGATAGGTGGTCTGAAAAATCAGTCACCTCCTCTAGCCCCTCATTAGAATAGGGCCACCTCTCATTATAATATTCATTCTTCTCATGAATTATTAAGCAAATTTGATTGCCACCTGTCAAGAATACCTTTGTAACAAATATTGATCATAATAAAAGTAATTCCTACATTGCCCATGTCAAAAAAACAAACAAACAAACAAAAAACTTCTCTTGTGATCTGTACTCTGAGTCCATATTTTTTTCAGTTAGGAAATGGGGAGCATGGTTCATTATGCACCTTCTGGAATTGTTATCATTGTGTTTATCACAGTTATCACAGTTCTTAAGTCTTTCAAAATTGTTTGTCTTTACAATGTTGTTATTGTATAAAATGTTCTACTGTTTCTCCTGACAGCCCTCTATATCAGTTCATATAATTTTTGGGGGGAGGGGTTCTTTGAAATTGTCCTCTTCATCATTTATTATAGAATAAAAGTATTCCACTACATTCATATACCATAACTTCTTTAATCATATCCCAGTTGATGGGTACCCTCTTAATTTTCAGTTCTTTATTAACATAGAAAAGGCTATTATAAAATTTTTTTGTATATATGAGTACCTTCCCCTTTGATCTCTGTAGAAGAGATTCACCAACAGTATATTAATATGATTGTTTTCTGATAGGCACTCTAATATTTGTCATGTTTATTGTCAGCTTTGTCAATCTGATAGATATAAATGGAATCTCAGAATTGCTCTAATGTGTATTTTTATAAGGATTAATTATTTGAAGCAGTTTTTCACATACCTATTGACAGCTTCAATTTCTCCCTCTGGAAAATGCCTGTCTTTGTCATTTGATCATTTCTCAATCTGGGAAATAGCTATCATTCTTATATATTTAAATCAATTCTTTTACAGTTTTGGAAATGAGATCTTTATCAGAGAAATTGGCTAGAAAGATTTTTCTAAAGTATCTGCTTATCCTCTAATTTTAGCTTTGGTTTTGTTTGGGCAAAAATTTCTTAATATAATATGATCATAATTATCTATTACATATTTTCTGTAATCTTTTCTGTTCTTTGATTGGTTCTAAAAGAAAAGGCATTTCAAAGGCTACAGAAAGAGGATAGGTAGGATACCATAACTTTAAATTATACATGGGAAATCAGTCCAAGAGGGATAATAATCTCTCTAGAGAGAAATTTCAAAGACACAATCACAAATGATGGTGATAAAATTAGTCTTAAGCAGTCACATTTAAATAGAGGCCAATGGGCATACACAGAGAACTTAACTTAGATTTTAAAAAAAAATAATATATTAGAGATGAATATTAAGTCATGACATAGTTTTAAATATTAAACTCACTACAGCTGAAGTTTGTATTTGTGACATATAAAAAGTTCAAAAGATATAATTTCTGGGCAATTAATCATTTTATTAATTAGAGCTAGTGAGTAATTAGCAAAAGAATTGGTCATCTAGCCATCTCTTTGGCCAAAGATGGATCATGGAGGCTTCTTGATGCTGATATACCCTTGGAACAGTGGGTATTCTTGACAGGTGGCAATCAAATTTGCTTAATAATTCATGAGAAGAATGAATATTATAATGAGAGGTGGCCCTATTCTAATGAGGGGCTAGAGGAGGTGACTGATTTTTCAGACCACCTATCTTTCCCCCCTCTCCCCTCCTCCACCCCAGTAGTCTAGATACAAGGACCCACCTCCACTTAGTCCTATCGGCTTACAATACAATTTACTGTATTTCACCTAAACTAAAATCTCTTTACTCTTTGATCAGATCCAAACTTTCTCAGTTGGGTGGGGTCTGAATAAGATTGAGGAGGAAATTAATCCAGTTTTATTATCAGCAATGTGCTTCAGATGCTGACTGGATTTCAAAGGGCTGATTTCTGAATAGAAAGGTTAAAAAAAATCCTAAACCTCCCCAGTAAAAAATGGTTATTAATATGAGGAAAATAATTCTTTCTTTCATACTGAAGTCTAAGGACAAGAAAATGATTTTTTAAGCTATTTCATAGTAAGAGGATTTTGCATACTTTTACTCAACAGACTTTCCCATAATGCCTTTACTATCTTCTTCCCTTCTACCCTTTTCTTCCACTGATGAGCTCCTCTCAGAACTTCCATTTTGAAAAATGATTCAGACTAATCATCCTTTCTTCTCTAAACTTTAACTACCATGTCCCTATGCAAGTAATTCTTCCCTCTCCCACCCCTAACCCTCACTGCTTTTCAGTTTCCTTTAATGTGTTATTTTTCCCAATTAGAATTTAAACTTTTGGAGGTCAGGAACTTTCTTTTTGGTTGTATCTATAGCCTCTGCACTTAGCACCTGGCATGAAGTAAGTACTTAATAAATGTTTCTTAACTTGGTGCTGGAAAATGTGGTAGATAAAATAGGTATGGCAAGTAAAAGACCACATTCCATATTACTGTTATATTCAATTAATTCTTCATATTTACAGAATACTAGACATATTAGAGGACATAGGAAGTGAAAAATGCCCACATCATCATAGTTAAGACAATCAGGATGAAATCCAACTAGATCCCAAATTCTGGATTTGCTTTGAAGTCATCTATTGCAATTGTGTTCCCAAACCATGAATTTCAGCTTTTCTAGACTCTTGTTCCCTTCAAAAATGTCTAGAGATATTCCCTCCCACTTTTAAGTAAAATTGGATCTCCATATTATAGAGGTTGGGTGGAGATTCCTTTCTTTCCTATAAGTAAAGAGGCTAAAAATCTGTATTAAAATTATCAATTACAGAAAAGTATGTGGAAATCAACTTATACCAGTAATCATTTCTCAGTTAATTATCTTGTGACCTCTTTTATGCACACTCTTCTTTATAAATTAGATGGAATAGCTTTATAATGTGAATAAAATAATTTTAAATGCCACATATATTCATTCAGGTTTCTATGCAGTTGAAAATTTTAATGTGAAAATATGTTTTTATTATTACTGATAATTAATAATGAGAGACATCATTATATAATATATTCAGAGTCAGGTAGACCTGGCTCCAAAGTTCACTTTCTACCTCTGACATTTACTATCTCTGTGTGGTGCTGGATAAATCATTTAACTTCTTCAAGCTTCAGTTTGTCTATCATTAAAATGGGGCAACTAGGTAGCAACCTGGAGTCAAGAGCACTTGAATACAAATCCAGCCTTCAACACCTATTAGCTTCATAACTCTATACAAGTCATTTAACCCTGTTAGTCTCAATTCCTCATCTGTAAAATGAACTAGAAAAGGAAATGGCAAACCACTCCAGTACCTTTGCCAAGAAAATCCTAAATAGAGTCATGAAAACTTGCACATGGTTAATCAGTTAAACAACATAATTAGAATAATAATGCCCATAGTACTTAACTTATAGGTTTGTTGTGAGGATCAAATTATAAGTCTTTGGGAATTTTAAAGTGCTGTATAAATTCTAGCTACTATAATTATTCAGAGAAGAATGGTTATCAATTGGAAGGTTAGATAAGAAATGGTTAATAGGGAATTTAAATTCAAAATTAGTGGGATTAGAAGAGAGCTTTTAGCATCCTCCAATGAATTCAAGTTAATAGGCCAAGATAAACTACACCCCAGTTATTGAAAGAACTATCAGAAATGACAGCTGCATTGACATTGGGAGGGGTGAAACAGAACTGAAAATGGATGCTATAACAACTCACAAAAGCTTCGAAGGGAAGATTCTTTGATCTAGAAGCCACTGAGATGAACTCATGGCCATAAGATGAGACATTATTTAAAGGGATATTGTGTACATATTTAGAAAATTTCAACAAATTTGTGGGTTCATCTAGGTAAGGACACATCCAACTAATGCCATTTCATTTTTTCAAAGGATTATTATATTAGAAGTTCAGAGGCATTGTATGCCTGGATTTTAACAAAATTTTTGACAAAATCTCGCATTAAATCCTCTTGGACTGGTTGAAAAATATGGATTAAAGATAATATATTTAAGTGGTTTTGCAATAGAATGAGTGACAAATCCCCCAAAATAGTAATTAATCGGAATTTCAACCTTTAGTGAAGTGTCCAAAGGATATGTCCTTGACCTTGTTCTGTTTGTCAGTTTTAGTAATGACTCAGATGAGGGCATACATGGCATATTTATGAAATTTGAAGAAGACACACAAGTGGGAAAGATAGCTGACATTTTCAATGACAGAACCAATATTGATTTATAGGCTAGAATGAGAAGCTAGCTCAAACAAAATTATTTAAGAAAGGCTACACCGGTTTCAAAATTCAACTCCATAAATACAGGATGTGGGATGTATGGTTAAATAACTACTTGTATGAAAAAGAAATTTAAACGTTTTATGTACTGAAAGCTCAATTTAAATTAACAGTGTGATTTGACAGTCAATTAATACAGCCTAACAATCTTTGTCTCCATTAACAGAGGTAAGGTGTCTTAAAAAAAGGCAAAACATTAGTCCCACTGCACTTAGCCTTGTTCAGATTATATCTGGAATATTATGTTCCATTCTGGGTAGCATATTTTAGCGTAGACTTTGATCAATAAACTAAAAGATATCCAGAGGAGAATGAACAGAATGGTAAATGACCTTGAGATTATATTATATGAGTACAAATTGAAATAACTAAATCTAAAGATTGAAGAAAATAAGGCATACAGAACCTGATAACTGTTCTTGAAATTCTTGAAGGGCTATCTTACCCAAGAGGATGACTTGTGTTGCATGGCTATCTAGAATCACTGGGCAAAAGTTTCAGAGAGGTAATTTTAAGGTAAACACAAAGAAATGCTTCTTAATAAATAAAAATGCCCTAAGGTAAAAGGAATTTATCCAGGTTTATATAATTTGTAAAAGACAGGATTTGAACACAAAATCTTCATTCCAAATCTAACACTACCAGCACCATCAAGTTATTTGAAATTTAAATAAGGAGGGCACAGAGAGAGGAAGGATAAGGGGTAATTTATCCTCTTCACAGACTAGCTATAAGGATCAAACAAGATGAGGTGTGCTAATCAGTCAGTAAATGTGGGATAGAAAAAGTAAAGGACAGTTAGCTTAATGGAGAAAACAACATGTCAACAACTAGTCCCTCTTTGACCACTTTCTCTCATCAATCTCATTCAAGTCAATGGTTTCATAGAACACCTCTGTGAAGAAAAATCCTAAATCTACTTTAGAATATTTTCTCTAACATGCTACTGAATGTGATGCACTATATTTGATAACTTTTTGCTTTAGTGCCTTATCCTTGATATCCTTCATGAATAAGCCATATGGTACAGTTGAATGAATACTGAATTTGGAGTTTGAAGGCCTGGTTTCAGCCCCCAGCTCTCCACATACAATCATTGTGACCCTGAGCAAATTACAAGCAAGCAATCTCCCCGATTCAGATTAGCAACCTCTCATCCTTGGAGGCAGAAGGACTTGAACTCAAATTCAGCCTGACACTTGCTACTTATATGACCTTGGACAAGTCATTTAACCTGATTGCCTCCCCATCCCCCCAAAAAAACAAAGTGGCAGATTATCATAAGAACTTTGATACATGCTACTTATGTGTGAGAAGGCCCTTGACAATCATGTCCATCTGATACTGAATTATCAATTGCTATCATTGAAAAATCTTATGCCAAAAAAAGCCCAGGATCTGGCTTTAGATTACAAAGATAATGTAACACAAACCCCAGATTTACAAAGTTCTCTACAAATCTGGAAATGATGGATTTAAAAGGCATAAAGGACTATGCTAATTACACTTAGATGTAGTTAGCATTCTGTAGAGTAGTATCAAGAAGAAAATTTTACTTTAAATAGCTTGTTTTAGGAACTTGGATGAGTTTACCTCCCAACCTATTAATTTCCCCATTTATAAAAGAGGTAATAATAAATATCCTCCCCTAATTCACAGATGATTGTGAGAGTGAAATGGGAGCACATATGTATAAGAATTTAGAAAAAGCACGAAATGCTATAACAATGTTGCTATGAATTTCTGTATGGGTTTTTGACCATATTCTATGAGATGGCTGACTTTGCTTCCTTGCCTCACACCAGAGAGACAGAACAAGGAAGAAACGGCTGAGGTGTAGTGACACATACAGAGCATTTGAAGTCAGGAAATTTGAGTTTAAAAACCAGTTCTGTCACTAGGAGATACCAGGCAAATCACTCATTCTTTCTGGGCTTGAGTTTCCTCATCTGGAAAATGGGATAATAATACCTTCTCTGCCTCCTACTTCACAGCATGGTTGTGAGTATCAAATGAGGTGTGAGGTGTGTGCTCTGTCCATGCTGCTCACAGGGACACAAGAATCTCTAGTGTTCTCCGCCCCTCTCCAAGGGAGGCTTTGGTTCCTGCCAGGGGGAGAGCAGAAGATGGGGGCCATGAGGCTGGCTTATTCTACTCTATTCAAAGAAATGAACTAAACGAGAATTATATCTATCAGCTTCCCCAAATATTTTTATTCTTGAGGAAATAATTTTAGGTTCAAGCTGCTTTTCCCCATAATGGGGAAGGTCCTAAGATGTCTTTGAAGGCTTGACTCCCTAGTTATCCCAAGACCATCACAGATATTAAAAAGTTAATAAATTCATTTGTCCATAGACATAGATAGAAAACAGAAATCCGAGATGTTATATAAACTAAATCAATTTATTATCAAATTTGCAGATGATGTACAGGTATATAAAGAGTTAAATAGATTATACCAGACAATACAGAAGGAATGAGTTATTTCACTGGGAGCAAGATTTCTCCACTCAAACAAAGGAGTCAGTTCTCAATAACGTAAAAAAAGGAAATTCCCCAAAGTTTCTAGTTCTTCCTGAAGACTTTCTTTCCCTTCAGTTATCTTTCCTTGAAGAGAGTCCAGAACTATATTTTTCCTTTCTCAAAGACAGAAATATAAAAAGAATTTCTACTCCCCCAAACTCTTGATAACTCTGTCCATCAGGTACTACACATGGAGTGAACTTTCTTCATCACTGAGAGCAATCTAATACAAATACCCAGGCATAAGTTCTGGATTATAAAGATAATGTATCTTCAAACCCCAACTTTATAAATTTTCTACTAATTTAAGGTGATGGTTTTACAAAAAATTAAGGACTATATCAATCATGTACAACATTCATCCAATAAACATTTATGTAGGATGATCTCTACACCATCAGTATCCTTCTTAAAATATGGCATCTAGAGCAAAGTACAATAGAATTATCAACTATTTCAATTTGATTATTATTCTTCTCTTATAGAAATCTAACACAGCATGAGTTTTTGGGATTCTTTGCCATACTATTTATTCATATCAATTTTACAATTACTAAGAACCCTAGACCTTTTTCAAATAAACCGTTTATCTTATATTTTACTTATGAGGAAGATTTAATTGAAACTTAAATTTAAGTGAAATTAGCAATTATTCAGCTATTAATTAAGGGAGTAGGATTAGAATTTAAGGTTTTTAATCTAATGCTCCATGAATTTTTCTAAAATATGTTTTGATAATTTCATTTCAGTAAAATAATTTTCTTTATAGGATTCTGTGTTTGATGCATTTTAAAACATTATTCTAAAGATTCCACAGGCTTTGTTAGACTACCAAGGGGGTTTGAACTATCTGAATCTTGATCTTTCTGGCTTTCTGATATTTTTGTGGATTCTAAGATTTTAGCTAATGTGTTACCTATCCCTTACTATTTTGTATTATATGCAAATATGATAATCATGTCCTATATTCTTTCATTCAAATCACTGATGAAAAATTAAAGAGAATAGGGCCTAAGAATGATCTCTGCTCCACTCCAATAAATACCTTTCACCCCAACATGACATCAAGATTTGATTACTTTTCAGGTCTATTAGTTCAACCAATTCTGAATCTACCTAATTGTAATAAAATCTCTTTATCTTGTTCACAATCACAGAAAGAAGGCTTGCCAATGCTTTGTTTAAACTGAGCTAAACTTCAATAGTTCTCTGTTTAATTTGTCAGTAGAGTTGAATTTAGTTTGATGTGGCTTTTTCTTAATGATGCTATGTTGGCTTTTAGCGGTCATCACTTCCTTTTCTAGTTGTTCAGAAGTCACTTATTTAATAATTTATTGTAGAACGTGCCAAGAATTGATGTTAAGAAAACTGGATTACAATTTCAAGACTAATCATCGAGTATAACTAAGTATTCTCTTCCTATCTACTTACTTATCTTGAGTTTCAACTCTTAATAATAGTTTTTTTTCTAAACCTCCCCTCCTATTTTTGTTCTTTGTTCCAGTTGGAAGATCATTTCCCTTCACCAGAGAAAACAGAAACCAAGTAAAAATTGAGAAGATCATCCTTCTTATAATTCATTATCATTGACCTATTAACCTTCTCACTCTGAATAAGGATATGCAATTTGCTTGTACCATAGTATTAGAAAGTTGTCTTGGATGTTTGTGGCAGCCCTCTTTGTGGTGGCCAGAAACTGGAAAATGTCCATCAATTAGAGAATGGCTGAATAAATTGTGGTATATGAATATTATGGAATATTATTGTTCTGTAAGAAATGACCAACAGGATGATTTCAGAAAGGCTTGGAGAGACTTACATGAACTGATGCTGAGTGAAATGAGCAGGACCAGGAGATCGTTGTATACTTCAACAACAATACTGTATGATGATCAGTTCTGATGGATGTGGGCATTTTCAACAATGAGATGAACCAAATCAGTTCCAATAGAACAGTAATAAACTGAACCAGCTACACCAGCAAAAGAACTCTAGGAGATGATTATGAACCATTACATAGAATTCCTAATCCCTCTAATTTTGTCCACCTGCATTTTGGATTTCCTTCACAGGCTAATTGTACACTGTTTCAAAGTCCGATTCTTTTTGTACAGCAAAACAACTGTTTAGACATGTATACATATATTGTATTTAATTTATACTCTAACATATTTAACATGTATTGGTCAATCTGCCATCTGTGGAGGGAAGAGGGGAACAAAAGGTTTGGCAATTGTCAATGTTGTAAAATTATCCATGCATATATCTGGTAAATAAAAACAATAAAAAAAATAAGAAAGTTGTCTTGAGCACTAAAAGGTTAAGTAATTTGTCCAAGATCATGCAGATGGTATGTTTCAGAAGCAAGACTCAAACCCAAGTCTTCCTTTTTAGTGAGAGTTATATGACCAAATCTACCATTTCTAGTTCACCTTGCAGTTCACCTTCAAGCATTTGCATATGTAAAAATCTGAAGTTAAGAGTTTTATTATTTTATCTCTTGGTTGTATACTCTTGTATTATTGTTTTTATTTTATTTTATTTTAACTAACACTTCTTTTTGTTGAAGATGCTTTTCATTATTGTATTTAGCTTAGTAATTGCATGGAGGTAGCTTTTATTTTTATTTTTAATTTTTCCATTGAAAAATCATAAGATCTTAGATTTAGGGGTGAAAGAGATCTTAAGTCATCAAATTCAACTGCTTTATTTTACAGATGAGGAAATAGATTCTCAGAGAAATTAAGTGGTTTGGTAGAAACAAGTGGTAAAGCCATTCACTGATTCATCCAATAACGTATATATATTCTGTGGCAAAAATCTGAAAGCAAGCTTAACTCAGTTATGGCAGAAATCTTAGTACAAAAAGAACACTAAATTGAGAATCAACAGTTCAGGGTTCTAGGCAAAACTCCACCACTAATTAGCTTCGTGATCACAGGAAAATAATTTCCCATGTATGAATCCTAATTTGCTCATCTGTAAAAGGAGAATGTTAAACAGACAATTTCTAATATTTAAGAGGATTAGACTTTAAAATGACCTATGCTAATCCTTTCATTTTACAGATGAATATGGTTAAAGGAACATGCTTAAGGTCACATAGCAATAAGAGAAACAAGTGGGATTCAGATTCAAGTTCTAACTCTAGATTCAGCATTTTTCCCAGACATCATATTCAACTCTAAAATTCTGCTTTATTTCTTTTAAAAAATCATGTTTTCATGGAACATGAAAGAATATTGTACCACTATTCTTTTGACCATTTTGTTTTTTAAATATTATAGTTATTATACTCTAATAAAAATATAAATCAACATGATCATCATTTACATATATTCCCATATCCTATCTCCTTTCTTCAATTTCTCCATACAGACTTACTTGCCACTCTACTTCAGTAGAAGTCCTTAATTTTTTTCCTTGAATGACCTAAATAACTTGTCTGCTTTGACAATTTTTATTATGTCTACCTTATTTCCAAAACATCTATTGTACTGTTTTTTTTCTGTTTCTGTATTGATTTCCAAAGAAATAACATCCTTTCCCCTGTCCATGTTTTCCTTCACTTTCCAATATAGTACAAAATATTTTTTTTCCTTGGGAAGCACTATGATTTATTGGAAAGACTGTTAGATGGGGGCAGGGAAGGGAGAGGAATATTAGAGAATTGACTTCTAAAATTATAGTTCTCCTATTTGCTGCCTTTGTGATTTGGGGCAAATCACTTCTTCCTGGACCTCAGTTTTCCTCATCTGTCACCTGAGGGAGTTGGATTAGAATTCAGCTGTTAACTGGAGTTCATAAGCTAATATATATGTATATGTGTATGTATATGTATATATAAATTACATATGTATAATACATATACATATCCATAAACTATGTATATGGATAGATATACATATGGATAGATAGATAACTACATTTCAATATTATTGCTTTCCTTTATGTTCCTATGTATTTTAAAAATTCATTTGAAAACTTTATTCTTAGAAGGAATCTATAGACTTCACCAAACTTTCTGAAAGGGTCCTAGACACACAAAAATGTTCAGAAACCTGGGATTAAATTACCTCCAATTTCACTTGGAATAGTAGTTACAATGCTGGGCTTCGAGTCAGAGATGATTAGTGCATGTGATATTTGTATTATCATAGATGCTAAAATGCTTTTTAAAAACTAAATATAAAATTACAATGTAAGAGAAAGGTAAAAAAAATTCTTTCTAGTGTATTCCAACAATTAGAATAGCTAGTCAAAAGAAAGACCCAAGTAGAGCTCCTTCTCCTTCAGGGCTATGGTTAGAATCCTGAAAGAAGCAAGTAGACACCCTCTGTCTGATGGACCTGGCTTCCTAGTGAAAATCATAGTTGGAGAAGATGAGTCCAGAGCCAGTGTCAAGTATGGGGGCTTCATATGAAATGAATATTAGGCCTTTTGCATCTTAAGAGTTCCACTTAAAAGATTGTCTACCAGACTCTCTTTTTCCTAGATATTCCTTTGGAATTCACTAGATAATGAGAAAACATATGTATAAAGCTTTGCAAATGTTAAAGTAATATATAAATTCAGCTATTAGTTATAGTATTTATTATCCATTAATTAACCTCTCTGAGGTTCTATTTCCTGCCTTGTGAAATAAGTAAGTTAGATTAGATGGTCACTAAAACCCCTTGTAAGGTATTATATAATCTCTATATGATCCATACTGTGAGGTCAGCTTGTCATTCATGCCTTTGATCAGAATAACACCATTGCATCTGTGCCATTTTAAAAAGCCATACAAGAGCCTTCAATATCAATTCTTCAATGTATTCAAGGGTAACTAAGTAATTAGAACCAACTCAAAATGCAAACTTGTATTAGCATTGGTAATTTGGTTCATAATAATTGTCAATTCTGTTTATAAATGCTTTGCTTGAAGAGTTATCTCAACTATCTCAAAAACACAATTTTGAACCACATAGGAGCTTATCCATATACACCAAAAACTTCATTAAAAAAAAAAAGCATAATATCAGTTTGGAACTCAGAAATAATGTCTCTAGGTGACACTATTGTCGAGGGAGGGAAGGAAGACCGTTGCTTCCCTAGGATAATAGCTCACCTGGGGGACTGAAGATGGAGCAGTAGGAAGTGTTGAGCTAGACACCAAAGACCTTGCTGCTCAGGATACCACAGGTATGAATAGAGCTTAGAATGCTTCTGCTTGTCTCTACCTCATTTCTAAGAAAGCATGAAATAATACAATAAAGATGTGGTTCATTTTATGCATAAGATGTGTTCTTGAAAAATATGTAAATCTAATTCAACTGATTCTAATAACAATAACAACAAAACAACTATAATAATAACACCAGATGACATTTATATTGTTGTTTTGTTGTTATTGTTATTAGAATCAGTTGGGTTAGATTTACATATTTTTGAAAAACAAAGATTATGACATTTATATAGGGTTTTAAAGTTTCCAAAATTATTTCATCTAAGCCTCATAGAAACCTTATGAAGTAGATATTTGGATGGTGATGAGGTGTTTGTACCTGTGCTTTCATCCCCTTACACATATTGTCTTTATTTACAGATGAGAAAATTGAAGTTTTGAGAAAAAAGGACAATGACTCTCTAATTAAATCCCTTCCTTTTTTAGATGAAGAAGGTGAAGCCTGCGGAGGAGAAGGGACTACTGAGGGAGGGGCTTGAAAGTTGAGGTTTTGTAACCAATACTCTAGTTACACAATGGGTAGGGTGCCAGGTATGGAGTAAGACTCATCTTCCTGCTCAAAAATCTGTCCTCAGACACTAACTGGATGACCCTGGATAAGTCACATAAACATGTTTGCCTCCGTTTCCTTATCTGTAAAATGAACTGAAGAAGGAAATAGTAAACCACTCCAGTATCTTTACCAACCTCTTCTCCCCTAGCCTCCTTGGAGTTATGAAGAATTGGACAAATTCAAATGACTCAAAAACAATAACAATGAAGCTCTGACCCCAAATGCAGTACTCTTTCTCCCCTGTCACCTTATGAGTGCTACTTTGACTCTATAAGGAGAGCACTTTAAGGCTTACAAAATACTTTTTTCACCACAAACTTTTGAGGTTAGAACTCTGAGTTCTTCCATTTCTGATTGATATTCAATTCAAAACAGCTCCCAGAACCTTACTTTGAGCCTCCCTAATTAGTTAATGATCTCTAAGCACATATTTAAATACATTAGGGGAAGTGCTATTTAAAGGAACACTGGGATGAATTCTTTTGTAAAATGAATTCTTTTGTAACGCTAATAACAGAACCATTATTTTACTGTTTTGTAAAGTTGGATTTTTACAGATTGAATTTTCTTAAAAAGAGGTACAACTCTATTTCACCAAAGACCAGTTGCTTGGATATTTTTTGTTTTTTGTTTTTTGTTTTTGTTTTTTTTAATTGGTGACATTCTCAGATTTGTAGAAAATAAGAACAAACATGAAAACCTGATTATAAGAATATTATTTCCCCCACAAGATTTTCCCCAAATTCAAACAAGCTTTTTGTCTGTAGAGATGTGATTTCTCTCCATTAAGAGAGAATAAGCTGCCAGGGCTAAAGCTTTTTAGTAACTGAACATGCCTATCCAGAAAGGTCAATTTAGAACTTCTGATAAATACTAAATCCACATACCCAGTACTGGAATGAGAGCATATAAGGAATCCTAGAATTTAGGAGGTTGACGTCTCTGTAAATGGCTGAATGATGAGAGTCCTTATTTAAAGGAAAGGAGACACTACAACTTATTTTCCATGATAGGCAGCTGCTTTTCTCCATCTATTGTCATTAGGAACTGTTCACTTCTATATTAAAGAACTGGACAAATGGGATGACCTTGTTTCTTCTTGCATTCACGCTGGACTCTGATTCCTTCTGATTCCCTTAAAACAGATGTTTTCCATTCTACTAGTTAGAAGTGTAATGTGGGAGGATGGAGAAAGACTCAAAATGAAAATGAACAAAAATTCCATTGTTCACCATGTCATCTATGATTCATCCTTCACGATTGTGAATGACTTCCTTCCCACCCCAAAACTCTTAGACCAACACTTAGCACTTTATTCTGTAACAGCAGTAACTGTAATCACAACAATTATAACTAATATTTATATAATACTTACTATGTATCAAGCACCATGTTAAGAAGGTTAAATTTATTACCTTATTTGATCTGGGGCAAAGACAGATTAGGTGATTTGCCCAGGGTCATATAGCCAGTAAGTGTCTAAGGTCAGATTTTAACTTGGGTCTTTGTGATACCAGGTCCACTTGTCACATCTAGCTAGCCTAATAGGTTAAAAATAAGAAAGAAAGAAAAAAAGGTGATGATGAAGAAAATTATGATGATGAAGGAGGAGGAGGTGAGGAGGAGTCTCTTCATCTAAAAAGTATAAAGAAATGATTATTTCAGGGTTTTTTCTTAATGAAAAGTCCTTTAATTTGTAGGAGTCTTTCTCTGGAAGAATTTGATATATTTTTGAAATCATGACATAAAAGAATTGGATAAAGAAATCAGAAATAGTTCTTCACTAGAAGATAAGGAAACAGGAGAAGTAACACATAAAGATCATCTTCAAGATAAAAGAGGGAATAGACAATCTGCTTGGTTCAGAAGGGCAAAACCAATTTACAGAAATTACAAAAAAGTAGATTTCGGTTTCAGTCAAGGAAATATTTCCTAAAAATTGAAGCTAATGAAAAAATAAATGTGATGAAATTCTGATTTCCCCTGAACTGGAGGTTTTTAAGATCATTTGTCAGGGAGTTTGTTTATATGGAATTTATGTTTCAGTTATGGATCATCCTTTAATATTCTCTGTGATCCTTCCACTATTAGCATTATATGATTCTGTTTCCATTTTCCTTAAAGTTCTCTGAGGTAGAGCAGGTAATGGTTCCTTTTTTCTATTTGAGAAACTAAGCTGAAAAGAAATTGGTGAGTTGAGAAGCATTTCAGTTAAACAGGCAAATGTTAAGCTAAAACCATAAGTTCATAGCAAAACATGATTGTACTTATTAATGAAAATAATACCTAGTTAATCTCAATGAGAACAGATATCTACCTTTTTTCATTTATAACTTTTTTTTTTAGTACTATACCTTTGATATCATTGGTATCAATGCAGATTGACAGCTATTTGGTAATGTGTCATTTTAGAGAGTTGCCTGGAGCATTAAGTAGATAAATGACTTGCCCAGGGTCACACAACCTGTATCTATCAGAGAACAGATTTGAATCTAGGTCTTGTTAGACCAGTTCTACAGCTGTAATGCCATATTGCCTCTGTTAGATGACCTCTTGATAAAACTAGGGGTTTGGTTTATTGGTTGATCTTAAGAGATCAACCAATAATCATTAATTAAGCACCTACTGCATGTCAGTACTGGGAATATAAATTTTTAAAATTGAAAAACATCTTTACTCTCAAATAGTTTATATTTTAAAAGGGGACACAACTTATAAGTATGAAAGTATATAGAATAAATATAGAAACAATACATTTAAAATAAATACAAGGTACTAGGAATAAGGCACTGGCAATTGGAGGGAGAGAGGATCAGGACAGGCAAGAAGAAGATGGTGCTTAAGCTGAGACCTGAAGGAAAAGAGATTTCCCTACTAGCATCCTCTAATTTCTTCATCATGATGAGGAAAGATCTCCAAATTTTCTATGTTATTTAAGCTCTGGCAGGTTCTACCAACCTGAAAATTTTAAGTATTATTCCAATGCTAACTGTATGTCTGTATTTGGGTATTAGTCTCCTAGGACTGTAAGGCCAGCAAGGAGATTGATGAATTCAGGTTGAAGTTGGGGATGGAGATGTGGGACAGATTTGTTTCTGATAATCAGTTACCAAGATATGGAGGGTTAATCTGGGTTGGTAGAAAGAAAAACCACATTAAGAAACTTATGAAGTTTTTAAGGAAAGGAATAACTTACATGAATTGTGTAAGGAATATATTAGAATTTTTAAAGCTTACAGCTTATTGATGAAATTGAAGGTTTATATTTTGTATTCTTTAGATACCATTGAATTTACTTTCAGAATGTAGCATTCTCAAGGGAATACAAGACAAGGTTGGTAGTCAGCAGCTTGAATCTATTTCTGGCTCCACCTCTCCGTTGTATGACCTTGTAAAGCCTCTCTCTCTCTCACTCTCAAAAAAAATTCTCTTGCCTGATTTCTTCATCAGAATAATGCAGGTAGCAGTCATGAATATTTGTTTTCTGCAGGTTCATTTGTGTATACCTCTTCTTCCCTGAAAAGTATTAAGCAGCTGCAGAACTATTGTTCTTTCTAATAATTTCACTTTTGGCATTAGTTCATCTGCTTTTCATTCTCTATATTAATATTCAACTGCTAGAAAGATGCTACAGTAAAACGTGGATGACTTCCCACTGCTTTTTACTGGGAAGCTGACCAGGAAGGTAAACAACTTTGGAAACATTATATGGCATTTTTCATATGATCAGGTTTTTTCTTCTTATGATTATATTAAAATGATTATTTTATATGGGGAAAATGTTTTTATTCTTCTTGGTCCAGTGAACAATGGCCAGTGATAAATTAATCATTATTACCCTATGTTAAACTGGTCTAAAATAATCATGTCAAAATTGGCCATATTTTATGTTTTAGGGAAAGTGTTGATACATTTTAGATCATCACAATCACTACTCTCCTCTGCCCATTTCTTTTCTTTGTACAAATTCCCCCCCCCCAGCAAAAAAAAAAGTCACCTTCTGTAGGGACTATGATGGAGGGAGTATACAATATTTTATATCAAAGTAAGGAATCCTTGAAGCTTTGTTCATTTGCTTATTTATTGCCAATGTGATCTTCAGCAAACTACTTTTTTAATTTTTATTTTCCATTTTCCATTAGCCTTTGCAAAACCTTGTGGTCCAATTCTGCCCTTCCTCCATGCCCTCCCTTAGATGGTAAGTAGTCTAATATATGTTAAACATGGTAGACATATATGTTAAATCCAATATATGCATACATATTTATACAATTATCATGCTGCACAAGAAAAAAAAGAGAAGCAAAATAAAATGCAAGCAAACAACAAAAAAGAGAATGAAAATGCCAAGTTGTGAACCACACAAAGTTCCCACAGTCCTCTCTTTGGATGTAGATGGCTCTCTTTATCACTGAACAATTGGAATTGGTTTAAATCATCTCATTGTTGAAAAGAGTTTCTTGCTGCCACAAATATTTTTTGTACATGTGGGTCCCTTTCCCTCCTTTAAGATCTCTTTGGGATATAAGCCCAGTAGAAACACTTGCAGTATAAGAGGTGTTTATCTATTAATAGCAGGGTGCTTACAGTTAGCACATGCATAGTATGCTGTGGTGATGTAATGGTACTATATTAGCACTTGCTCAGTGTGCTATAGTGATGTAATTGTATTAAGGTACTTAGGGGCTAAGAGGATTTGAAATAAATGGATTCCATCTTTGACCATCCTCATGGTCCATCTTTATCATTCTTCCACTAAGACCAAGGACTTGGGCTGGTCCTGAGATCCTCCAGAGAGCTTGTCTGGATGATATTTTTTGGCATCTCAGTGTGAGGGCTCTAGAACACATAGTACATTTTGGCACCCCAACTTGGGGACTCTAGAAAGCACATTACAAGATTGTGAATCCATTTTGACCTTATCTTAGTATACAGAGTTAGGTGTGGGTCAATGCCTTGTTTCTGTCATACTAGTTTCCAATTTTCCCAGCAGTTTTGTCAAATAGTGAATTCTTATCCCAAAAGCTGGTGTCTTTGGGTGTGTCAAACACTAGATTACTATAGCCATTGGCTATTTTGTCCTGTGAAACTAACCTATCCCACTGATTGACTTACTGTACTTCTTAGCCAGTACCAAATGGTTTTGGTGACTGCTGCTTTATAATATAGCTTTAGATCTGGTATAGGTAGGCCACTTTCATTTGTATTTTTTTCATTGATTCTCTTGAAATTCTTGGCCTTTTGTTTTTCCAGATGAATTTTGTTGTTATTTTTTCTAAGTCAGTAAAATAGTTTCTTGGGAGTCTGATTGGTATAGCACTAAATAAATAGGTTAGTTTAGGTAGTATTGTTGTCTTTTATCTTTATTATATTCACGCAACCTATCCAAAAGTAGTTGATATTTTTCCAATCGTTTAGATCTGACTTTATTTGTGTGGAAAGTGTTTTGTAGTTTTCTTCATATAGTTCCTGACTTTCTCTTGGCAGATAGATTCCCAAATATTTTATACTATCAACAGTTATTTTAAATGGAATTTCTCTTTGTATCTCTTGCTGATGGACTTTGTTAATAATGTATAAAAAGGCTAATGATTTATGTGGATTTATTTTATATCCTGCAGTTTGTTAAAGTTGTGGATTTTTTCTAACAGTTTTTTGTTGATTCTCTAGGGTTCTCTAAGAATACCATCATATTATCTGCTGAATGATAATTTGATTTCCTCATTATGCACTCTAATTCCTTTAATCTCTTTTTCTTCTCTTATTACCAAAGCTATCATTTCTAATACAATATTGAATAGTAATAGTGATAGTGGGCAACCTTGTTTCAACCCTGATATTATTGGGAATGGTTTCAGTTTATCCCCATTACATGTGATGCTTGCTGATGCTTGCTGATAAACCACTTTATTTTCTAAACTTAAATTTCCTCATCTGTAAAATGAAAGATTGGGTCAGATAACTTTTGAGGTCCCTTCTGGTTCTAGATTTATAATCCTTTGATTTGTCCATATGATTACAAGATAATTGAGTAAATAAAGTAAATCTATTCACTCCTCCCCAAATTAATTTAGCCAAAAAAAATACAATTGACTGTAATACTCATATAGACAAAATTGTCTTCTCTTCAAGCAAATGTAGACAATTGTCTAAAATTTCACTTGCTGCTGGCAGTCACATTGTAAAGGTGATTTTTTTTAAGGTGAGAGCAAATATTAATCAAAAGCTGATTGGGTCTTTTTCAAATACATCCTACCCATTTGGAAAGTCAGGTGGTGCAGTAGATAGCATGCCAGTCCTGGACTCCGGAAACCCTGCATACAAATCCAGAATCAGTCACTAATTAACTGTGTAACCCTGTTCCCCTCGGTTTTCCGATCTATAAAATGATTTTGAGAAGGAAATGGCAAACCACTGTAGTATCTTTGCAAAACCCCAAATGAGGTCACAAAGTCAAACAAAGCTGAATAGCAACTACAATCTCTTTTATTCATAGATTTATACCACTATCTTGTATTTCTGGAGGATTTCCTTTGACCTTAACATAGAAGAAAAGGGTAGAATGCCCCTTGATGCCTTGATTTCCTTATAGATAAAATCTGAAGGTCCACTTTTATTCAGAACAGGAAACTTTAAATTGGTTATGGGAAGGGACAAAGCAGGAAGAAATACTGTGTCCTCTGAACTGCCCATCAGAATTTGAGACCCATATGAGTTCTAGTCTAATAGATATGTTTTTCCATAAAGTACAATTTAAAATTCCCCAGTCTTTATCAAATTTAATAGTGTTGCCATAAGAAAGAATGTAAAATCGCCACCTGAACTCAGTGCCATTATTCCAAATCAAGGCAACCAAAACAGAAGACATCTTTTTTTTCAGTAATTCACTGTCTGAGATGTCTTCCTTGGTGTGGCTTAAGAGTAGACAAAATTGCTGTTGAGGACACACACAGAGGGTGAGAGAGAACTAGCAGATCTGTCTTCCTAGCTCTTCCTACATAGCCAAGTTAATAATGATGGAAAAGTAAATTGATTCTTAATAAGTTGGGGACTCTTCAAGAGATGTGTGTAAAGGGTTAATTTAATGCTTGACCCATTAAAACCATTGATGGTAGTGAGAACCTTGTCAGGCTGATCAGATGATTATTTCTGGAGGATAAATGGTTGAAAACTGAGCCCCACTAGTTCAGGTAATCAAGGGAAATCGGCATAAAAGAGAAGATGCGGCTGAGTAAAGACAGAACGGCTACCTGAGATTCTATTACTTGTCGTCTTTCAAGCATAATAATGAGATTATAGTAACCCTAAACTGGCTGAAAACAGAAATCTGGCTGTCTGTCAAGTTCATTGTGTTGAGTTTTACAACACTCCAGATCTGGTTGCTCTGAACCTGGAATAATTATACCAGGAAGACAGCCTCAAAGAAATCCTTTTCAACCTGGGAGCTTTGTCAGGCTTTGGCTTCTGACCAGTGCACTATTGTTTATAACATAAAAAACTTGTTAATGTTTATTTTTTTTCACCATGTAATTCTAAAAATATATATATATAATAATATATTGCCACAAGGCCTTTCTTCACTACATCTGTCACAGGTTTATTATGCCTTTCTGAATGAGCTTGTTATTGATCCATAAATCCCCTGGCTTCCTTGTGGTTGTTTCAGTGGGAGCCTTGGCCTGTAATCATTTCCTCCACACCCAGGAGTGAAACACCCCCTCATATCACAGACCTTGAATTACCATGTTAACTATATGACTTTGCCAAAAAGAAATTAATGAACCATGGAGCCCCCTAATCAAGATGCATAAAAGGTTCAGAAAACTACAGCACCTATCATCCACTCCAGATAAAATATTTGTCCTATTTCTAGAAATATTTGTGGTTCATAGGTTCCAAAGTCTGATTTCTCAACTTAGAAAACCAGATGACCACAGGTGACCAATTGAAACACATCTTAAATAATAGTTATCAAGCACATATAGAAAGAGGGCACTAGCCCATCTTTAAGAATCCCTGCCCATAATATATTGACTCAGTTTTAGAATTCAGTGTTATCTATTGCATTTTTATTTATTTTGTTAACTATTTTCCAATCATGTTTTGATCTTGTTCAGATTGCATCCAGGGGTGTTGTGGGAAATACTGGCCATAGTTTGATACCTCTGCTTTAACTTTGAACTAACACTCAAGAATTAAACAATTGAGTTCATAGGATTATAGCTTCAGAGGAGCCTTAAAAGGCATCCAATCCAACACCTTCATTTTCCAGATGGAAAAACTTCTGCCCAGAGGTGGTGTGACTTGATATGATTGTCCATTAAGTGGTAGCAAAGTCAAGATTTGAATGTCTTTCAGGAGGCCTTTCCTAGTGGCCTGTTGTTCATCCTTCATTCTTGAAGAGAACCAATGATATCATGATGGTGATGTCTTGACTTGCACATGAATTGGACTTAAGTGAGGCAGAAGAACTGTGAAAAGTAAACATCCTCACTTTCTCCTCCAAGTAATAAAGTGAAGACAAAAATCAAGGTTACTGGTGATGGTCCTGGATATGGGAGATAACCTTTGTAAATTAAGGTCTTTCCCAGGTTTCAGTTTGTTTAAGTGAATGGGCTAGGTAAGAATTTTTTTTTTAATTTTTAAAATTAATTTTATAATTATAACATTTTTGATGGTACATATGCATAGATAATTTTTTTATAACATTGTCCCTTGTACTCCCTTCTGTTCCAAATTTTTCCCCTCCTTCCCTCCACCCCCACCCCTAGATGGCAGACATTCCCATACATATTAAATATGTTATAGTATATCCTAAGCACAATATATATGTGCAGAACCGAATTTTGTTGTTGTTGTTGTTGCAAAGGAAGAATTGAATTCGGAAGGTAAAAATAATCTGGGGAGAAAAACAAAAAATGATAACAGTTTACACTCATTTCTCAGTGTTCCTTTTCTGGGTGTAGCTAATTCTGTCCATCTTTGATCAATTGGAATTGGATTAGCTCTTCTCTATGTTGAAGATATTCACTTCCATCAGAATACATCCTCATACAGTATCATCGTTGAAGTGCATAATGATCTCCTAGTTCTGCTCATTTCACTCAGCATCAGTTGATGTAACTCTCTCCAAGTCTCTCTGTATTCATCCTGCTGGTCTTTTCTTACAGAACAATAATGTTCCATAACATTCATATACCATAATTTACCCAATCATTCTCCAATTGATGGGCATCCGTTCATTTTCCAATTTCTAGACACTACAAAAAGGGCTGCCACAAACATTTTGGCCCATACAGGTCCCTTTACCTTCTTTAGTATTGCCTTGGGATATAAGCCCAGTAGTAGCACTGCTGGATCAAAGGGTATGCACAGTTTGATAACTTTTGGGGCATAATTCCAGATTGCTCTCCAGAATGGTTGGATTCTTTCACAACTCCACCAACAATGCATCAGTGTCCCAGTTTTCCCACAGCCCCTCCAACATTCATTATTATTTGTTCCTGTCATCTTAGCCAATCTGACAGGTGTGTAGTGGTATCTCAGAGTTGTCATAATTTGCATTTCTCTGATCAATAGTGATTTGGAACATTCTTTCATATGAGTAGAAATAGTTTCAATTTCATCATCTGAAAATTGTCTGTTTATATCCTTTGACCATTTATCAATTGGAGAATGGCTGGATTTCTAATAAATTAAAGTCAATTCTCTATATATTTTGGAGATGAGGCCTTTATTAGAACCTTTAATTGTAAAAAATGTTTTCCCACTTTATTGCTTCCCTTCTAATCTTGCTTGCATTAGTTTTGTTTGCATAAAAGCTTTAACTTGATATAATCAAAATTTTCTATTTTGTGATCAATAATGATCTCTAGTTCTCCTTTGGTCACAAATTATTTCCTCCTCCAAAGGCTGAGAGGTAAACTATCCTATGTTCCTCTAATTTATTTATGATCTCGTTCCTTATGCCTAAATCATGGACCCATTTTGATCTTATCTTAGTATGTGGTGTTAAATGTGGGTCCATGCCTAGTTTCTGTCATACTAATTTCCAGTTTTCCCAGAAGTTTTTGTCAAATAATGAATTCTTATCCCAAAAGTTAGGATCTTTGGGTTTGTCAAACACTAGATTGCTATTTTTATTCACTATCTTGCCCTGTGAACCTAACCTATGCCACTGATCAACTAGTCTATTTCTTAGCCAATACCAAATGGGTTTGGTGACTACAGTTCTAGATCAGGTACAGCTAGGCCACCTCCATTTGATTTTTTTTTTCATTACTTCCCTTGAAATTCTCGACCTTTTGTTCTTCCATATGAATTTTGTTGTTATTTTTTCTAGGTCATTAAAATAGTTTCTTGGTAGTCTGATTGTATAGTACTAAATAAATAGATTAGTTTAGGGAGTATTGTCATCTTGATTATATTCCCTCGGTCTATCCAAGAGTGCTTAATGTCTTTCCAATTATTTAAATCTGACTTTATTTTTGTGGCAAGTGTTCCGTAATTTTTCTCATATAATTCCTGACTTTCCTTTGGTACATATATTCCCAAATATTTTATACTATCAACAGTTATTTTGAATGGAATATCTCTTTGTATCTCTTGCTCTTGGATTGTGTTCATAATGTATAAAAATGCTGAGAATTTATGTGGATTTATTTTATATCCTGCAACTTTGCTAAAGTTCTGAATTATTTCTAATAGCTTTTTAGCAGAGTCTTTGGGGTTCTCTAAGTATACCATCATGTCATCTGCAAAGAGTGATAGTTTGATTTCTTCATTTCTTGCTCTAATTCCTTGAATCTCTTTCTTGGCTCTTATTGCCGAGGCTAGCCTTTCTAGTACAATATTGAATTGGTGACAGTGGGCAACCTTGTTTAACTCCTGATCTTACTGGGAAAGGTTCCAGTTTATTGTCATTACATATGATGTTTACTGACGGTTTTAAATATATGCTCCTGATTATTTTAAGGAATAGTCCATTTATTCCTTTACTCTGAAGTGTTTTTAGTAGGAATGGATGTTGGGTTTTATCAAATGCTTTTTCTGCATCTATTGAGATAATCATATGGTTTTTGTTAATTTGGTTATTGATACAGTTGATTATGCTAATAGTTTTCCTAATATTGAACCAGCCCTGCATTCCTGGTATAAGTCCCACTTGGTTATAGTATATTATCTTGGGGATGATTTTTCTATAGTCTTTTTGCTAATATTTTATTTAAGATTTTTAGCATCAATATTCATTAGGGATATTGGTCTATAGTTTTCTTTCTCAGTTTTCAATCTACCTGGTTTAGGTATCAGTACCATGTCTGTGTCATAAAAGGAATCTGGTAGGACTCCTTCAATCCCTATTTTTTCAAATAGTTTATATAGCATTGGAGTTAGTTGTTCTTTAAATGTTTGGTAGAATTCACATGTAAATCCATCTGGTCCTGAAGATTTTTTTTTAGGGAGTTGGTTAATGGCTTGTTCTATTTCTTTTTATGAAATGGGACTATTTAGACTACTTACTTCTTCCTCTGTTAATCTGGGCAAGCTATAATTTTGAAGGTATTCTTCCATTTCATTTAATTTATTGGCATAAAGTTGAGCAAAGTAGCTCCTAACTATTGTTCTAATTTCGTCTTCATTAGTGGTAAGTTCTCCCTTTTCATTTTTAAGACTAACAATTTGCTTTTTCTCTTTCCTTTTTTAAATAATATTTACTAAGGGTTTGTCTATTTTGTTTTTTTTTCATAGAACCAACTCTTAGTTTTATTAATGAATTCAATAGTTTTTTTACTTTCAATTTTATTAATCTCACCTTTTATTTTTAGAATTTCAAGTTTTGTGTTTGTCTGGGGTTTTTTAATTTGTTCCTTTTCTAGCAATTTTAGTTGTAAGCCCAATTCGTTGATCCTCTCTTTCTCTATTTTATGCAAGTAGGCCTCTAGAGATATAAAATTTCCCCTTATTACTGCTTTGGTTGTATCCCACACATTTTGGTATGATGTCTCATTATTGTCATTTTTCTTGGGTGAAGTTATTAATTATGTCTATGATTTGCTGTTTTACCCAATCATTCTTTAGTATGAGATTATTTAGTTTCCAATTATTTTTTGGTCTATTTTCCCCTGGCTTTTTATTGAATGTAATTTTCATTGCATTGTGGTCTGAAAAGGATGCATTTTCTATTTCTGCCTTACTGCATTTGATTTTGAGGTTTTTATGTCCTAGTATATGATCAATTTGTGTATAGGTTCCATGAACTACTGAGAAGAAAGCGTACTCCTTTCTGTCTCCATTTAGCTTTCACCAAAGAGCTATCATATCAAACTTTTCTAGTATTCTATTTATCTCTTTGACTTCTTTCTTATTTATTTTGTGGTTTGATTTATCTAATTCTGAGAGTATAAGGTTGAGATCTCCCACTATTATAGTTTTGCTGTCTATTTCTTCTTGCAGCTCTCTTAATTTCTCTTTTAAGAATTTAGATGCTGCACCACTTGGTGTGTATATATTTAATACTGATACTGCTTCATTATCTATGCTACCCTTTAGCAAGATAGAATGTCCTTCCTTACCTCTTTTAATTAGATCAATTTTTGTTTTTGCTTGATCTGAGATGAGGATGGCTACCCCTGCTTTTTTGGCTTCACCTGAAGCATAGTAGATTCTGCTCCACACTTTTACTTTTAGTTTGAATGTATCACCCTGCTTCAGGTGTTTCCTGTAAAAAACATATAGTAGGATTCTGGCTTTTAATCCAGTCTGCTAACTGCTTCCTCTTAATGGGGGAGTTTACCCCATTCACACTTATGGTTAGAATGACTAATTCTATATTGCTTGCCATCCTGTTAACACCTGCTTAGGCTTTTCTCCTTTCCTTCCCTCTTACTCCCCTCCCCAGTATTAAACTTGTGAGCACCAGTTGCTTTTCACAGCCCTCCCTTTTTAGTATCCCTCTCCACCTTAAAGTTCCTCCCCCTACTTTACCCTTTTTTCTCATAATTTCTGTATTCCCTTCCCCTTAGCTTACTTCTTCCCTCCTACTTTTCAATGAAGTAGAAGTTTCACCATAAATTGAATATGTCTATTGATATACACTGTGTTCATCCCCCTCCTTTCTTTCTCTCAGATATAATAGGTTACCTTTGCCTCTTTATGAGATGTAGTACCACCACATTACCCTTTTTTATGATATAATTCCCTTTCCACCTCTAGTTTCTAGGACAAATTATACATGTGTTTTTTACATATCTTTATGGCAGAAATATAGTTCTCAAGATTTCTTTTTACCTTTTTAGAATCTCTTGAGTTCTGTATTTGAAGATCAAACATTTTGTGTAGGTCTGATTTTTTCATCAAGAAGAGATGGAATTCATTTATTTCGTTAAATGTCCATCTTCTTCCCTGGAAAACAATGCTCATATTTGCTGGGTAAGTTATTCTTGGCTGCATACCAAGTTCCTTAGCCTTTTGGAATATCATATTCCAAGCCCTTCATTCCTTTAATGTGGACGCTGCTAGATCCTGGGTTATCCTTATTGTGGCTCCTCCATATCTGAATTGCTTTTTTCTAGCAGCTTCCAGTATTTTTTCCTTTGTCTGATGGTTCTTGAACTTGGCCAATATATTTCTTGGCATTTTGATTTTAGGGTCCCTTTTAGTAGGTGATCGATGAATTTTTTTCAATGTCTATTTTACCCTCTGTTTCCAAAACGTCTGGGCAGTTCTCTTTGATAATTTCCTGGAAAATAGTGTCCAGGCTCTTTTTTTCCTCACATTTTTCAGGGAGTCCGATTATTCTCAAATTGTCTCTCCTGGATCTGTTTTCCAGGTCTGTTGTCTTTCCAATACGGTACTTGACATTCTTTTCAATTGTTTTGTTTTTCTGGTTTTGCTTGACTACTTCTTGGTTTCTCCTTGAGTCATTCATTTCTACTTGTTTGATTCTAATTTTCAATGCTGTATTTTCTTCACTCACTTTTTTATATCTTTTTGTAATTGTCCAATTGAGTTTTTATCTTCTATGGACTTTTTTTTCCCATTTCATCCATTTTATTTTTTAGACAGCTGTTTTCTTTTTCCAACTCACTAATCCTGTTTTTCTTAGAGTTGTTTACCTTTTCCGATTCACTAATTTCATTTTTCAATGATTTGATTTCTTTATCCACTCTGTTTTTAAATGGGTGGGAAAACTTCTCCAGACTGTCTTGCCAAGCTTCCCTTTCCTTTTCCTCTTTCTCTTCTATCTCTCTTGTGAGAGCCTTTTTGATTTCCTATATGAGAGGTTTGTGTATTGAGGAGCAGATCATATCCCCCTTAGGGGATTCCTCTGAAGACAGTCTGCTTTTAGTCTCCTCAGGGTTTGAAGTCTGCTCTCTCTCCATACAGAAGCTTTCAATGGTTAGAGCCCTTTCAAAATTTTTGTTCATTTTGTTAGAGCAGGAATAAAAGAAAGCAAAATGACAAGAGAAATAATTGGCCTGTTTCTTGGGGGGGGGCGGGGAGAAGGATGGTGTTCCCTGGCTTTCTCTACAGACTGAGGGAGACAGCAGTGAGGCACTAACAGGACAGAGATGGCTGTGCTGCGTCTGCACTCTGAGGCTCTAAGAACGGACTGAGTCACTCCAGGTGGGGGTGGGGGTGGCTGGGTCCCAAGAGATGCTAGCTTTCCAGGGTTTTATTCTTTACCTCTGGTGTTTACACCTTCTCTGCTGATCTTGGCTTGCTGCCAAGATGGAATATCCACACTGGGTTAAAGGTTGTTTTGGGGAAGAGATCACACCGCTCCCCCTTGGGTCTGCACAGTGTGAACTGCCTGCCTCACTCTGGCTGCTTGCCCTCAGTCTTCACCCAGTCTGTTTGTCCCCTCCCCCGAGCAAACACAGACCTTTTCTGGAGAATTTCAAGGATGTCTTCTATTGGTGATTATTTGTGGGTTTCTTTTACAGTCAAGCATTAACTCTGAGGCTTGTCATGAAGTAAGTCCTGAGAGAAAACGTGGAGCTCAAGCAGCTGTCTGCCTCCACGCCGCCATCTTGGCTAGAAGTCTGCCTAGTTAAGAATTGAGACCAAAGATGGTTTAATTTAATCATCATAAAAGTATTAATCTGAGATGGGAAGACCTTCATAGTTTCTGGCCATATAAAAACAATTTCTATTTACTCCTTAGAAGTTACCAAAATCTAAATCCTGAGCCACAAAGACTTGGGTGAGGGCTATTATTGCTCTCACCCCTTCCCAGAACTGTTAGTATTATCCTTTCTGAGATCTCCATCCATCTGCTCTAAATATAGCTATATGCATCTATTTATAATGGCTTTCCCACTAGAATGTGTACTACTGGAGGGCATGGATTTTTTTTAACCTTTCTTTGTGTCTCCAGAGCTTAGCATAGTGTGCTTAGAAAGGTGGTAAATGCTTAATAAATACTAGTCCACTGACTTTTCTAAGTGACTTAACTGCACCCCAATTTTAAACACTAAATTCAATGTCCTTTCTACTGTATCATAATGATTCCTTAATAAGAGGTTTATATGGGACTTACTTATTGAAAGCAATGATTATTTTTTTAAATAAGTTTTTTAATGTCTTTTTTCCCTCATCATAATTTTCTCCACTATTCTCCTACCTCTCCTCCTGGGGAGCTATCTCACATAACACATACTTTTTTTAGCGACAAAAAATAAATAAATAAAAATAAGAGGAAAATCTCAGCATAACTGAGCTATATATAAAAAAAAGTTCTGAAATACGTGTAATGAAAGCAGTGATTTTGATAAATGCCTCTATGAATTTGCTTCTCCTACAAGAAAAGGGTCCACATAAAGCTCTGATTTCTGATCTCATAAATCATTGATAGAAATGAAGTAAACTACGGTCTTCCTATCTCATAGATTTATTCTTGATTAGCCAATAAATCACTCATCAAGAATCATTAAGTACTTACTGGACAACTGGCTCTGAAAGATACAAAGACAAAAATTAGAGTCCCTACCCTCAAAAAGCTTAAATTTTATCAAATCCTAAAATGCTAGAAATGAACAGAAATAAATCTAAGGCAAAAGTAAGAAAAATCCGTTTTTAAGGAACAATTCTCTTAGATAGAGAGAATATGCCCCCAGAAACAACCATAAAATTATACTCCATACAATAAATTTATGTAGCTACAAGGTTCTATATTCCTAGAAGGCATTTTTTCATCTACTATTTATGTCAAGAAGAACTTTGTTAAAAGATAAAATGTCCTTGGAACTGAATACCTAACTTGGTGCAGAATAGTGAAAAGAGGCATGCATAAAGATGTAAAAAAAAGTGAGTCCCAGCTTTGACATTTGCTTTCTAATAATTACTAATACTTACTTATTCCTTCAAGGTTTTTAAAGTGCTTCATAGATGTTACTTCCTTGGAGACTAATATCAACAGCAAATGATCACACAGCTAGTGAACAAGTAGAGTGAGATTAGAAATCATATTTTCCTGACTCCAAGTCCAGCAATCTTAATTACTAAGTCACCTAGCTGTCTATAATATTAGGCATCACTGAATCAATGTTAGGGCAGCTAATTGGCCCAGTAGAAAGAGGTCCTATCCTGGAGTCAGGAAGACTCATCTTCCTGAGTTCAAATCTGGCCTCAGACACTTACTAGCCATATGATCCTGAGCAAATTATTTTATTCTGTTTGCCTCAGTTTCTTCATCTGTAAAATGAGCATGAGAAGGAAATCACTCCACTATCTTTGCCAAGAAAACCCCAAATGGGTTTTTCAATCCTCTCAACAACCCTTTCAACCTCAACACAGAGAGCTGACCACAACTGAGAATGACTGAACAACAAAATTAATGTTAAACTTTTTGCTGATATCTAAGGACAGGTAAGTTATTTAACTCTCCCCCCCCTAATTTCCTCATTTGTAAAAAGGATTGATTTTTAAAGGCTTGATTGTAAAAAGATTGATTCTAAAAATTCCTCTTGGAACTGTTTTGATCAACATTATCCCATCAGTGGTAAAGCTATGTAAATGTAGGGTACATATATATGTGTATACACAGTCTTGTATAGGAATCCTTCCATTGATTTTTTCTATATGCTGACCTGCCTCCCACTGTGAGCTCCTTGAGAGCAGGGATTGTCTTACTTTTGAGTTTATATCTCCTAAGTGTTGTACAGTGCTTTTGCACATACTAAGTGCTTTTAAATCCTTTTAAAAATTCATTCATTCTCGAATTTTATTGATTTCAGTAAGTCCTTTAACTATTCTGCATCTCAGTGTCTCCATCTCTAAGGTTGGGAGAATAATGGCTGCTCTACCTTTGAATCAGTAGTAGTGACAAGAACATAAGAGCATATTGAAAAGAGCATTTAGAAAGATTAGATAACTATGCAAACAAAGTGTTATCATCTGAAATTACAATTCCAGTAGTTTTTTGTGTTCAAATTCCTGACTGCATGATTTTAAGAAGAGTAACTCTAAACCAATAGGTTCAAGAACTCTGTGTTCTAAACTGCCCCAATTCCCTTTCCCATCTCCATATGTTAGCACATAATTCCTGCCTAAAACACATTCCCTCCATATCCCTGGCCATTGAAATATTTCTCTTCCATAAATCTTCCATAAAGGTTTATTAAAGATGCCTCCTTTCCATAAAGCATTTCCTGACCACAAATCTCTCTCAGCAGAGATATATTTCTCCTTTCCAAAATTTCCTTGGAGTATATTGGGTCTCTCATTTGTCCTTCTCACATTTCACATAAATTGTGCTTATTTGTATGTCAGATCACCCTTAAATATAGACCAAGAATTATACTGTTGTTTGTCAACTTTTGGTTGCCAATGCTAGTACAGTTCTTTGGGCAAAATGGGAGATAATTAAATGTTTGTTGAATGGAGTGGCATAGAACATAAGTGAAATTTGAAGCAGGTTCTAGAAAACAGGAAAAAAAATTACTTACTGATTCTAATCTTTGTCTCTGAGTTCCTATGTATGTGAAAGCTCTTGACTATGCCATATATAAAATACTGCCAGTCTGAAAATCAAGGTTTGTTGGTAATGATGGGTAAATCATTTTAACTAGCATAGACAACCTCCCAAAATCTCTGGGCTATCTAAATAAGAATATCAGATCTGAGAATTGTCTGTGACCATACTCAAGAAACTTGTTCAATCTAGCACACCTCAGCAGCATTTAGATTCCATGATAATATTATTTATGAAAGGAAAGCTGTAGGGTTTTAAAGTCAACCTCATATAAACTAATCCTCACAAGTAAATTTATATGTATTATTATAAAAGGGTGACTCAAAACATCTTTCAAATATTGCTTGTAATGTTTTTGAATCAGTTCACCCAACATGTCTACATAAAATGCTAAAAATTAGTTATCTCTAACTATTCATGACAGACCTCAAATAGTGGTGGCCAACATCTTTGACCACCTTCTTCACAACAGTTCCAAGAAGTAAGCAATTCAAATATGATTACCCCCATTTTACAAATAAGAAAATGAGCTCAGGGATTCAATGACTTGCTAGTGATCACACAAGTACTATTAGAACTGGGATTCAAGCCCAGATCACCTGACCCCAAGTCCAGTATATCATACTACTAAAGTGCCAAGTGTCTCTTTTATATCCACTTGTAAAGAGATGAGCACAGAATATGTGCCTAATAAATGCTTGTGGAAAAAATTATGATTTCTTCCCCAAATAGTCTCTCTGTTAGTTCTGTTTCCAGTTCCATGAAGATGGAAGACAAAGAAGTTTCTCTTAAAATCTTAGGTCTTTCTTTCTCCAGGTTATTGAACAATATATTTAATATTAACTTACACATTCATTCTCTAAACATTTTATTAAATATGTCCTATTGTGCAAAATGGCAGAAAAAGTAGTCTGAGAAATATGAATAAAACATGCCACCCAGTCTAAAGAATTTCATAATCAAGTCGAGATGGGGGAGGGAAATGGGAAAAGTCTACAATTAACTATGATAAAAGTTAGAATATGATAGACCAAAGAAAGTCACAATATATTTTGGGATTCAGTGGCAAGGGAGAGACCAATCCTCCATAAAGGTAATGACATTTAAGCTGCTCCCTCCAAGAGAGATAATAAAGGGAGAGATGCTGTTGCTGTTGTTCAGTCATATCTGACTCTTTCTAACTTTGTAACTTTGGGGTTTTCTTGGCAAAGATAGTGGAATGGTTTGCCATTTCTTCCTCTAGCTCATTTTACAAATGAGGAAACTGAGGCAAGCAGGAGTAAGTGACTTACTCAAGGTTACATAGTTATTAAATGGCTGAGGCCAAGTTTTTCTGATTCTATGTCTAGTACTCTATCCATTCTGCCATCTAGCTGACCAAGGAGAGAGACAGCATGGGGAAATGATGGTAAATGAGAGAATTTTAGGTAAAGACAATGGTAATACAAAAAAATAAATAAGAGGGGAAGGGTAAAGTTGCCTAAAGGAATGATAACCACTCTGGCTTGATTTGAACAGAGAGCATGTGAAAGAGAACAGTGGCAGGTAAGGCTGGGAAAGTAACAGGGCAAACCACAGCAAGTCTTGAAAAGATGCTAAGACAAAGGAACTCCACAAAAAGTTCTTTAAGTTAATAAGGTACCCAATCAGACTCCCAAGCAACTATTTTAATGACCTAGAAAAAATAACAACAAAATTCATATGGATGAATAAAAGGTCGAGAATTGCAAGGGAACTAATGAAAAAAAGGTCAGAGGAAGGTGGTCTAAGTGTACCTGATCTAAAGCTATATTATATAGCAGCAGTCACCAAAACCATTTGGTATTGGCTAAGAAATAGACCGGTAGATCAGTGGAACAGATTAGATACAAAGGACAAAAAAGGGTACATCTATAGCAATCTAATCTTTGACAAACCCAAAGATACCAACATTAGGGATAAAAATTCATTATTTGGAAAAAACTGTTGGGAAAACTGGAAATTAGTATGGCAGAAATTAGATATGGATCCACACTTAACACCATATACCAAGATAAGATCAAAATGGGTCCATGATTTAGGCATAAAGAATGAGATCATAAATAGATTAGAGGAACAGAGGATAGTCTACCTCTCAGACTTGTGGAGGAGGAAGGAATTTATGACCAGAGGAGAACTAGAGATCATTATTGATCACAAAATAGAAGATTTTGATTACATCAAACTAAAAAGTTTCTGTACAAACAATACTAATGCAAACAAGATTAGAAGGGAAGTAACAAATTGGGAAAATATTTTTAAAGTTAAAGGTTCTGACAAAGGTCTCATTTCCAAAATATATAGAGAACTGACCATAATTATAAGAAATCAAACCATTCTCCAATTGATAAATGGTCAAAGGATATGAACAGACAATTCTCAGATGATGAAATTAAAACTATATCCACTCATATGAAAGAGTGTTCCAAATCACTACTGATCAGAGAAATGCAAATTAAGACAACTCTGAGATACCACTATACACCTGTCAGATTGGCTAAGATGACAAGAACAAATAATGATGAATGTTGGAGGGGATGTGGGAAAACTGGGACACTGATACATTGTTGGGGGAGTTGTGAAAGAATCCAGCCATTCTGGAGAGCAATTTGGAACTATGCCCAAAAAGTTATCAAACTGTGCATACCCTTTGACCCAGCATTGCTGCTATTGGGCTTATATCCCAAAGAAATACTAAAGAGCAGAAAGGGACCTGTATGTGCCAAAATGTTTGTGGCAGCTCTTTTTGTTGTAGCTAGAAACTGGAAGTTGAATGGATGCCCATCAATTGGAGAATGGTTGGGTAAATTATGGTATATGAAGGTTATGGAACATTATTGCTCTGTAAGAAATGACCAGCAGGAGGAATACAGAGAGGCTT
Organism: Sminthopsis crassicaudata; assembly: GCF_048593235.1. Classification (NCBI taxonomy): domain Eukaryota; kingdom Metazoa; phylum Chordata; class Mammalia; order Dasyuromorphia; family Dasyuridae; genus Sminthopsis; species Sminthopsis crassicaudata. Next base: position 171,409,141 of record NC_133619.1, on the reverse strand, counting down.
GGAGAGACTTACATCAACTGATGCTGAGTGAAATGAATAGAACCAGAAGATCACTGTACACTTCAATGCTGTATGAAGAGGTATTCTGATGGAAGTGGATGTCTTCAACATAAAGAAGATCCAACTCACTTCCAATTGATCAATGATGGACAGAAATAACACCCAGAGAAGGAACACTGGGAAGTGAATGTAAATTGTTAGCACTACTGTCTATCTACCCAGGTTACTTATACCTTCGGAATCTAATACTTAATGTGCAACAAGAAAATGGTATTTACACACATATATTGTATCTAGGTTTTATTGTAACACATGTAAAATGTATGGGATTGCCTGTCATCGGGGGGAGGGAGTGGAGGGAGGGGGGGGATAATTTGGAAAAATGAATACAAGGGATAATATTATTTTAAAAATTACTCATGCATATATACTGTGGGGAAAAATTCTAAAAAAAAAAAGTTAATAAGGTACCTGATTGGGACTAGGAAGATTATAGTTAGGAAGGTCTCTCTGATAGGGGAGTGAAAGATGAACTATATTGGGGAGAGACTGGAAAAAAGCAAAATTATTAGGAGGTCCCTGAAGTAGTTTAACATGACTTGCTCCATTGGTTATCTCTTTAGTCTTGTGATTAGGGATATATCATTGATTTAATCAGCAAAAATTTATTAAATATCTGCCATCTGCTAGACACTATGCTAGAATTTGGAGAGACACAAAAAAAAATGTGAAGTAGTCCTTCCCTTGGAGGATTCACACATTTTTTAAAAAAAATATTCCTCCAAGAGATTTTGTCTACTATTATCTTAGTGTTGATTGGGACTTTATTAAATATGTTCTTCAGAGAATCATCAGCTTAGAGTTGGAGGGATCTGAGAAATCTTTAAGTTCAATAGACAAGGAAAGAAAAAGATTAACAGGATTGTCCAGAATCATACAGCTTGTCTAAGATAAGATTTGAACCCAGTTCTTCCTGATTATCTATTCAGAATTCTAACCAATAGAATTCACTGCTTCTGAATATTTTTATTTTTATTTGGCACGGATTATGACTAAATGATTATTTTAGAGAAAGGAATCTTGTTTTCTTTTATTTTTTGGATGTTTAATATAGGTGATTTCTTTTATGGTCCTATGTATTTTATTTTAATTTTTTAAAAAATATTCTGACCTGGGGTCCATAGCCTTCATTATATTTGCCAAAGAGATTCATACCATAAAAAAGTTTAAGAACCCTTTTTCTGAGTATAACCTAAATTCCATATGCTTAGCATTAAAGTGAAAATGGGAGGCCATCATATGCTATATAATTACCTTTTAGAGATGAATTAGAAAGGAAAACAGAAATATGACTAAATCAAACTATTCAAATATTTAGTTACCATGATCCTTTGGTCATATCTCAATAATAGAAATAAATTGAGTGAAATTTAATAATACTGAGTTTTTTAGCTTCTTAATAATTAAATCAGATTGACCATACAGTTCATTCAACTACCTGGATATAAAGTGGTCATTAAGAATGAACTACAAAGGAGTAATAAAATAATCAATGTGCATAAATTTTGGATTCTATGATAACTTTTTATTAAAGGCAAATGGGAGTTTGATCATAAGAATTACAGGTTTGATAAATAGAATTTCCATAGAATATAAGCATTTATTAACAATTCACATTACTCTGTTATTATTAAAGAACTTTCTTCTACTTATATTATAAGTGTGTGTATGCATATACATATGAATATATCATCTCATTAATGTTTACATATCAGAAAAAGAATGGGAATTCAGAGATAGCTATAGGCACATTTTCATTGTTTTCACTAGTGAACGAGATACATTCTGGAACCATTGATTAAAAAATGTGAACTAGAAAATTATGCTGCAAAGTTTAGAAAACTTTCAGGGGTTACATTTTGACATACTCAGATCTTTCCTTTAACAATGACAGAATGCTACACAAAAATACTGCATTTCATCTGGTGCAGGTCTTTATCTTATCTTGACAGATTATTGCTGGTTAAATTGTAGAGCTGACTTAAAGGCAGGACTCTTCAAGGGAGTCAGAAATTAAGGCTTCACCAAATGGTAATAAAGCTATTAAAAATGCAAACAGCAAACAGCTACACTGTACAGGTTAGACAGCTAATCCAAACTAGCAGTTTAAAAAAGCAGAGCAATTACACTTTTATTTAAATGCAAGGAATATGAGCAAGAATAGAATGAGGAGCCTTGTTTAAATGCATTCTTTTGAATATTTATTAGAAATAATACATGTAGTTAAGCCACTTATCTGATTTCAGTGAATAAGTAAAATGCAAAAGATCAATTTTCATAATTATACCAAAGAAGTCTGTCTTTCATAAAAATCTCATTAATAACACCATTATTACTGAAAAAATATCTCAGTATTATTATTGTTATTCTAATTATCAGCAAAATGCTACTGATAATGTTGTCATAAAATTCCTTTTTAGTATCCTATTAAGGAAGATAGACTAAGTAATGGTTTAAGTTAAATCTAGAGCCTAAGTGGCATTAAAAAATCTTCTTTGTGTATTTGGTTAAAATACATCATGTGTATAATTATATAAACTACTACAAATTTAGCAAACAAGATTATATACACATATGTGTCTTTATATTGTATATACTTATTAAATCTATACACATAATGCATATCATATGTATACTTATAGTCTCTTAACAGGACAAAGTATACATTTTTCTCATCTATCATTTTATTAACAAAAACAACAGTAAATACATATATATTGATTAGTGTTTGCTGAGATGATCAGACATTCAAATCTCTCTTTCATCTTTTGGCTATGGCAAAGTGAGCAAAATATATTCATTTGGCACTCATTTTTGGAGATCTGTAAGGATCACAGAGACCTAAACAATAGCCTTGAAGCCCATCTTGCCACTGATTCACTGAGGAATCCTCAACTTTCTTACTTAACTTCTCTGTCCTCAGTTTTCTTACCAATTTTTCTGGTATTTTTGTGGACATTTATTGAGGACACTGATTGAAGATATAGGGATAGAGGGAGCATGATTGAATATTTAGCACAGAAAATACATATATGTCTCAACTTTCCTCTGTTCCATCAAGGTTGTTGAGAGAAAGATATAGAAGCTGAAGATATTCCCCATCCAATTAAACCTTCCTATTGAATTGCTTTTCTTTAAATGTTGTACTTTAGCTTCTTATTCCAATTAACTCAACTAAGTAATGAATATGAATATATATATATATATACAGATATATATATATAGTACATATGTTTGCCAATGTGTCTATCACCATGTAGGCATAAAGAATTATAACTACTTATTTATATTAATTCAAATAGTGATCAATATTTAGTAAATTAATGTTAAAATACCTCTCTGAATATATGTTCTTGACAATATAAATAAATGGGAACTACCAAAATGAAGCAAAAATAGCTATCAGATTAGAAAAAATAATTTTCTTCATTGCCCAAACATCAAGTTTTAACTAGACTTACAGATATTTCCTAGATTTTGACTGACTTGGCAGTAAGAGCCTCACCACCTGGAATGACCTTGCTGGTCAATGCTGGGGACAAGAAATACTCTTCAAAACTCTGTGCTTGGCACAGAGAAAGCAATTAACAAATGATTTCTTTATCTATCTGTGGAAAGTGGAAAAATGCTCTTTTCTACAAATATGGTTGCAAAAGAAGTCCCCTTTTTTTGTTTATTTACATGTCTGTCCCATTTATGGAGATATCTGTCATTACAATCATTAATAATATATTTACATTTCTCTCTGTTTGAGTAGCAAGTAAGTCTAACTATGGCAGGACATTCCTTTTTCTTGTGCTACCTTTTTCTATGTGCATCACATTTTCCAAAATCAAAAGCAAAATCAAATGTTATTTCAACAAAATTGTTAAATTCTTACACAGGAATTAAACTACTATATAAAATATTATTTCTAGATTAAAATATGTCCCTCTTCAAACCTGTTTGCAAATGCATTTTTTAGAACATGATTCATTGAAAACTACTTTTAAGTTAACCCATGCATATCCAAAAATTTGCTCCACTGAATTAGAGTAGATCATCAGATTAGAATATTAGAATATCAGAATTTAAAGGCATGGCGTGGTGTTTCTGACTGAGATCCAAGCCAAGATAGATTACTTGCTGGAATGCCAGAAGATTGCTCTAAAGCACAGTACCTCTCAGACATCTAGGAAGGTACAGAGAAAGTTTCAACACTAATCCTTTTTTAACACTAATTCTTACCCCAACCAACCAATTTTCACATTCAGTTTCACCAGACTTGGGTGGGAGAACCCTCAAACAATAGAAAATGGAATTCAAAAACAAAGCTAAAATAAAAACTAGAAAACTGATCAATATATATGGCTTGAGTACAATGGATACAATGCTGGACTTTTTTATTATTAGCTAATATGATCATCATAATCATCATTATTATTATTTTGCTTCTTCCCCTCCCCTCTCCCTACATATCTACATATTATTATAAACTGTGCTCTGCAATAGCAAAGCTTCTTTCTGTTATCTATACTTCATGAGATAGCTAAAAACAATAGCTAGGTAATTTGCCTCCTCTATTTTGTCTGTTTAGTATAATGCTTAGATATTAATAAAATCACTCCCAAAGAATTTAAAACTCTGATCATTGCAAGGATCAATGGTGACTTAAAGGATTATTGATGAATCATGCCCCTTGCTTCTTATCAAGGAGGTGGTGGTTCTGGGTGCATAATGTGACATATGTGGTCAAATGTAGCCAAAAGGTTGATATGTGGAAACAGTCTGGGAGAGAAAAAGAAGGATGTCATGAAAAATTGGCAACCTAGTAAAAATAAAGTTCATATGGTCTTATTGGAGTTCAGAAAACATGAAAAAGGACATTTTGATTGGTTCTTATCAGGTCAGTCTTTGAGTTCTATATAGAATGTATTATATGCATATTTTCACATGATTTGGAAAACTTCAGAATTTTTTTGGAAATGGTGGATTCAGGAAGATTGTCTCTCTTGTTTTCATTTTGCTCCAATTAAATGAAAATAAAATAAATCATTGAGAGTTCCAAAAAAGAAAGATGTATTTAGCTACATGCAGTTTAAGGTAACTTATGTTAGCATACTATCAATTCATTTGATACCAGTTGCAGCATATTGTATCACTGTTCTCATTTCTATTAATTCCTATTTTAAAGTATATGAGGGGAAAGCTCAATAGAATTTATAAAATCTATTTAAAAGAATGACAATGAAGAATTCATTGAGAATGAAGTTCTGCTTTCTAACTAGCTACTCAACGGTCTTTAGCTACTGGAAAAAAGACCAATGTTGTAAACAGCCCAATGTGTCCATGGTAACGAGCAGCTCAACATTTACCTTTTCAATGTATAAGAAGGTAATTACTTTTTTTTTACATTTGCATAGTTTATAATAGCAATAATACTCCTCTACCCCACCCCACTTGCCCACCAACTCAGGCAATTCCTGGTGATTAATGACCAACTGGCCATTTTCATTTAGTGTTTTTTTTTAAGTGCCTTTGATTTGGCCCTAGATTTAGAACTCCCCCACTCACTTGTTAACTGCCAGAAAACATTCTCATCATTGGTCATGATTATCTCCATTTTTCTGTTTTAAAATGAAAGCAACTCTGTGAACAATTCCTTGCTGTGTGGTCTTAAATCAGTTACTTCACTTAACTAGTTGACTGTGAGATACCTATAAAAGGGTGCTGTAAGAGTGGGCTTGTATGTTTGTGTGTGTATGAGTGTGTGTGTATGTGTGTAGAAAGCATAATAGATTTGCTTTTAAATATGGTAGACACTAGGTTAGAAAGTATTCCACATTTTATAGAGGAAGCATTGTATGTAATAAATTATACAAACTTTAAGGCCCTACATAAATTGTAGCTATTATTATTATCACTATCATTATTTAAACATATGCTTCCTATAAAGCTTTGTAAATAAGAGATTGTGAATAAATTTTCTCTTCTCTATTCTATAAAATGATAGTAGTGATAGTTCCTTGTCTCCGGACCACTTTAGTTCAATTAATGAGTATATATAAAGCACCTTTAAATTCTAAATCAAGATAGATCATCATTTATCAACCAACTATGTAATTGCACCTGTAACTCTACTGGTTGTTATCCAAAGCAAGTCAGACAGACAAAATTCTTTGTAAATTCACAATCTAAGATGCCAACATTTGCATAGAGTGATTATGAACATTTAGCAAATATTTTAATTTTATTTAGTCCAAGTAATAATCTTCTGATGATGCTGTGTAGCTAAGAAATCTTCAAAGAACTGAAGCTGAGAGGGGTCATCCAAAGGACACTGGAGAGGGGTATGGTGAGCCCGAATAGGTTGCAGAAACCAAAAATTTCACAAGGAGAGACCATGTGTCATTACTATTCATTACAATGTCCAACAAAGCAGAGGAAGACTCCTGACATGTGTGAAACCTCTGCCATACATTTATTAGAGGACTAGGACAAAAGTCTCATAGGAATAAGTGGGCAGACCAACGGATTGTGATCTTTCAACTTTGGATGGTGCTAAACCAGACTGAAGATTCACTGAAATACTGAAATATAAAAGTAAACAGAGGGGTTAGTGCAGTTGATGAGTCAGGACTGGGAGCCAATTACTGATATCAGGGAATTTTGTTGAATAAGAGGAACCAAAAATCCTCACTTGCCTCTGCTGTGTGAATTTGGCTAAATAATGCAAGTTATTGATGTGAGGAAATGAATGTTAACATCAGAATATTTTGTCTTGAATTCTAAGTAATTTTAGTGGAAAGGTTTGTTGTATCCCAAGTTTTGTCTTTGGAAGATGCCCGAGTTTTTTGATGCATTTTGCAAAATACCTTCTTTTGACACAAAATCACACTAATAGCATTATGTATATCCCAAAGAATAACCCAGATTATTGTCATTAAAACAGGCTCAATAAAAATTAAATATAATTATAGCAAAATTATAATTATGTATAATATGTTAATTTATAATAATTTAAATATAATTAAATAAAATTACAATTAAATTGTATATGTAAAAATAAATATCATCATGAATTCTATTATCTAGATTTTGTGGGCATTTTATGAATACTGTCATTCATTTTTGAAGATTATACTAGCAGCTGAGATTACAATCTAGGCTGTAGAAGTGATTAAAATGGGTATGGGGGACAGAATTAAAAATCTTTTCCACTTTGAGGAGTGCTTGTCCCCAGACTAACAGCTAAAGATGCTTTGCAAGGAGCTTATTGTTTTATATAATTATACTTGGATTTGTCCATTGTCTTTTGTCTCTAAAAAGTAAGCCCATTCCTCATAGCTGTCAGCCAAGCCAGTTTCTCAGGCTGTCTTGGTTTCCCTGCCAGCACACACTTTGTCACCTGGCTTGAAGGTCTGCCTTAGTGAATCCCTAAAATGTTTCTTTTGCCCCCCCCTCGATACATGTGGAGTTCATCTCACTATGTAACAGCTGTTGTCCATTCTGCCCAAACTACCAATTCAATTGAATGATGTTTTGGTAAACATCACTTCAATAGCAAATGACTGCTTGCAAAAGTACCAAAACCAGATTAAATTCCCTTATCCCTTATGTTACATTTCTCATTCTTCATTTTTTGAAGAAGGTCAATGATATGAATGATATCTTGAAAATGAATTAGATTAGAAATAAAGAAGATAAATGATGAGAGATAAGGTAAATAGGGTGAGAAAGATAGTGAGCAAAAATAGGAAAGAAGAAAATATAGAAATAATTGTAGCTTAGATTGTGAATGCGATGCATCTGCTCATTAAACAGAAATAAAAGCAGATTAAAAATTTGAATTCAATAATATGCTGCTTTCAGAAAACATAAAAATGAGAGATATGCACAAAGATAAAATAAAGGGCAGGAGTAGCATTTGTTATGTAAAAAAAAAACAGGCATAGTAATCATGATCTCAAAGTTGAAGTTAAAATAGATGTAATCAAAAATAGAAATATTGAAACTATACTGTGTCAGCTATATTATTCAAGATAGCTTTAGACCATTTAAAATATCTAGACAGTATAAAATACCTGTATGTGTACTTGCCAAAACAGACACAGGAATTATATGAATATAAACTTAAAATACTTTCTATACAATTAAACTCTGATCTAAATAATTGAAGTAATACTTGTTGTTCACTGGTAGGTGAAGTCATTATAATTTTTAAATGACAATTTTACCCAACTAATCTATATATTATATTTCTAAAAGAAATTACTGAGTTAGAAAAAATAATAAAATTTATTTAGAAGATCAAAAGGTCAGGAACCAAAGAAACCAGGACAAAAGATGTAAAAGAAGTAGATTCAGCAGTATCAGATCTTAAACTATTGTATAAATGAAAGCATTATTGAAGTATAAAAAAGATTATTTTTGCTATTCCAAATTAAAATAATTTTGCATAATAAGACCTATATAGCCAAGAATAAAAGGAATGCAGAAAACTGGAGAAAACATCTTTCACAGACAATCTTTCAGTTAAGATGTGATTGGGTTAGAATACTGTTGTGGTGTAGGAAAGATGAACTGTATGATTTAGAAAAACATGGAAAGACTTGGACCTATAAAGAAAGATGTTTTCCTACCTTCACACAGGTGGAAATAAGCTTAGAACAGTCTTACATAAAAGCTTGTGAATGTAGATATGTATATATTTATAGATATCTATGTATGTGTATAGATGTGTGTGTGTGTGGAGGAGAAAATAAATTTAAAAGTACACTGCAGAGAACCAAAGAAAACCAACAAGGAAGCAAAGAAAAACTGGGCAGCTTTGAAAACAATATGTAGTATTTATTATATAGTTTTTCTTGAAATAGAAATTTATTATTTTATGTTGAATGTTTTCCTATGTTCTGCTGTGCATATGTCAATTTTTTTCTCATTTTTTAAGTTTAAATATTTTTAATTAAAAAAGAAAGAAAATGAATTGAATTTAAGGAAGCAGAGTTGAACAAAGTCATCAGTCTTATTCTCTTCCTAAATCATCAAAGTGCAGTGGCAAAAGTCAAGACAACTAGAAATGTAGTGGATGACTTTGGTATTTTTTGCTCATTCTTTATGTACAAGAAAGGAAGTATTCTGCATAAAGCAAATAATTTAATGGCAAGTTGCCACATTGAGTTCATAAAGATTATTAGCTTATAAAGAATTTTTTATAATTTATTAATTTTATAATTATAATTTTTTGATAGTACATATGCATGAGTAATTTTTTTACAACATTATCCCTTGTATTCACTTTTCCAAATTTTCCCCTCCCTCCCTCTACTCCCTCACCTAGATGACAGGCAATCCCATATATATTAAATGTGTTACAGTATAACCTAGATACAATATATGTGTGTAAAATATAAAGAATTGTTGTACCACAGTAAACATAATAAAATATGCTAAACATTCTTTAGCCTTGGACATGGTCAAAGGTAAGGGTAGACATGGATAAGAATGAACCCATGACAATGGAAGAGTCATCATTCCCATAATATCAATGACTATTCAATATATATAGATGTATTCTTTCTCTAATAGACTGCTAGGTGGTGCAGTGGATAAAGTACCAGACTTGGAGTGAAGAAAACTGAGTTCAAAACTGTCCTCAAACATTTACTAGCTATATCAAATGGGGCAAGTCATTTAACTGTTTTTGTCCTATTTTCCTCACCTACAAAATGAGTTGGAGCAGGAAATGGCTTGACCACACTAGTATTTTTTTTTTAACCAAGAAAACCCCAAACAGGGTCATGAAGAATCAGACATGACTAAACAACAGTCATCTTCATGCCATTTTTTGTCCATTCACCAGAGGTAAATTATCTTCATTTGCATGTAATGCTTCAGTAAAATTCCATAAAATTCCAGAGGTCCAAACCCCCTCTTATGGGACAATGAACCATAAGAAGAAATAATTTTTATTTGCAAGGAGGTGCTTTTCATAGCATGTATTTTTAGGAGGTCCTTCCAATTAATCATTCGATATAATGTAATGAAGGAAACAATTTTGGTTAACACTGTTATAAGAAATTCTGGTTCCCCTTTATAATTCTTCTGACATACATCATCGTAATCAAGTTAATATTTTCTTTTGATTTCCAAACATTGTTCACCCTTTGGACTCTTTTATTTTTTATATTATACACTACAGGTTCTCAACACAATGTTCCTGCAATGCCAACACTTTCCAGCATGTAATTTTCTGTTGACTAATAACTGTTGTTAGCATAACATTACTCTCAAAGGCTGATACCTGCAGCATGACACCCCATTCCCTTCCAAACACTGGAAGTACATTGTAACCTTTCTTTCTATTCAATATCTTTATTTGATTTTTTAAAATAGCATGTTTTATAAAGTATGTTCTTTAATTTAATAGGAAAGACTTATGTGGAAAGGTTCTATAATAGAGAACTTTGGAAATGCAGATAAAGGAAAGGAAAAAAGAGAAGAAAAGAAAAGAAAAATGGAAGAAAAGAGGGAAGAAGGAAAAAAAGAAATGGAGGAAGGGGACAATATATGAAGGAGAAAGTAAAAGAAAGAAAAAAGAAAAGAGAACAGGCTAGTGTCCAACTAGAAATTCCAAATACTTGATGACTATTTAATTATATATGAGAGAGAGTAGATCCTTAAGGATTCAATAAATTTGGCTTGCAAAAGACAGAATTATCTTACTAATGTAAAAGATTAACCAAGAATTACTTAAGGATCAGGAGTACCTAATCCTAGAGTGTTTGGAATATAGAGGATTATCTAAAGAGAGGGAGGAGGAAAGAAAAAAGCTTTAAAATATTTGCGAATTCACCCCATTTCTCTGTCATCTGCTCATGATGCTGTCTAAACTCATGGTCATTATCTTCATGATAACTATTTCAACCTTGGATTCCATCCCATCAGTCCCAGCCTTGGACTGATCCTTAGGTACACTGAAAAAAGAGAAGTTGTCATGTAGAAAAATAAAGAAATAATCTCTAGAAGGGAGAAGCATCAAGGAAAAGAATCCACTTCTGTCAGAAAAGAGAAGATCCAAAGACTTTGGGGAATAAAGCCCTAATAATGATGTATATATAAAATATCAGAGATTATATATAATATTTTATCATATCATATTCTCTATTATGATTTTATACCATATCCTACCTATCCTGTCATATGTAGCCTATAAAATATTATAATGTAATTCATGATGTAACATGATAAAATAATTATATGTTATATAAAATTATGCATTATTTGACAAATATATGACGTAAATCATTCTAAAATTATGTGACAAAATACATTATATGTCAAGTGATACACATGCACACAGACACTGTATGAGACTGTGTCCATAGTCTTTGATACAGATATCCCATTGCTAGCCGTGTCCAAAAAGATCAAAGAAAATTCTCCTGGATACTAATATATTCATAACAACATTTTGTATGTATGTGTGTGGTAGCAAAGAACTGGAAACAAAATAGGAACTCCCCAGTGAGAAATGGATGAACTATTGTGGTACAAATAAAATGAAATCTTTGTACCTTTAGAAATATCAACTGTAAAAAATTCAAAAGGAAAAAAAAAACACAAGAAGACCTCTATGAACAGAGGCAGAACAAAATATGCAGAACCAAGAAAAACTATGTAAATGACAACAATAATGGAAACATAAAGAACAGTAAAAAGGAACTGAAAGTAATTATGTATTAAATGCATGCATGTATAGTATATATTATATAATTACTGAAAGTAATTATAATAATTATAAGCCTAGAGCCAAACAAGAAATGAGAAAAAATATCTTTGCTTCTTTCATTGAAGAGGTGAAAGATTAGGGATGTGGAATATTGCACATGCTATCAAAGAAGAATTGATAAGTTGGTTGATTTTGTTGACCTACATTTTTACTTTTTCTTTTTTTTTTCTTTTTTTGCTGAGGTAATTGGGGTTAAGTGACTTTCTCAGGCTCACACAGCCAAGAAGTGTAAGTGTCTGAGGCCATATTTGAACTCAGGTCCTCCTGACTTCAGGGCTGGTGCTCTATCCACTGTACCAACTAGCTGTCCCTGACCTATATTAAAAAAAATCTGTCTCAAGAGAAAGCTAACTGGATAGGGGATGAGATATACTTGTAGAAATATATGTAATATGAGAACAAAAGGCAACTAAAATAAAAAAATAAGTTAAAATAGGAATTTGGTATGAATGGATGAATATTTTTGAGAGGTAGTTCAATGATGCTAAAAAAAGAAAAAAAAAGAGCTTGTTGAGGCTATTAAGATTTGATAGCTATATATTCCACTTCACACCCAAATAGAAACGATCCTGCCTAGTCTTATGCAGAACATATCAAGAATGGATTTAGAGATCCAATTTACCATACTCAGATACACTATTTTTTTTAATACTACCAAATGAGAAAAAGGAGATAAGTCCATTCTAAAGTAAATTTCTGGTTCAACAATGTTGAGGAGATCAATCTGAGATAAAGATCCCAGGTGAATTTTATGTTATAAAGTAAAGTAAAATACTTGTTTATAAAAGATCTGCCTGGCATACCCAATGAACAAGGTCATTAGGAGTTAAAGTTATAAGCCCTAAAGATAAATGAAATATACATTGATCAGAAGGATGAGTTGAAACCCGTGTGAATGTCCCCAAACCATTTTAAATAGCTAAAATACATGAGTAAGAACAGAATAGAAAATGAAGCCAATAACTGCCTGAAATGTTTACACATTTTTAAAGTATGGAAAATACAACTGAGGATTTAGCTTAGAACCATAATTTTATCTGGGAATAAGAATAAAAATACTAATGTTATCCATAAAGCCATACTTTTATGCCTTACCTTAGCATGAAGATGACACTGAATTGTTTATGGCTATACCAGTGAAGGATAAACTTTGCCAGGCCCTATAATAGCCCTACATTTTAGGAAAAACCTAATTAAATTGGCTATAGGTCATAAATAATCATGTACACATATGAAATGTGAGATGCATAATGTTAGAGTCTTCCTCAAATATTCATATGGACCATTTGTGCCAGATCTGTGGCAGAGCATTCCAAGTGATATTGGATTCATGAATATGAATCTGATCAGATTTTAACACAGTGATATCACTTTGGTGCTCTTCAAGAATGTAGAACAACCAAGCAAAATGCCATTTTGTCATTTCAGTTTCCTTGTCTCAAATCTCTCCCCACTCTAGTCCTCTATTCAGCTATCAAAGTAATCTTCTTGAAACTCACTTCACCTGCTTATCCAAGAAACTCTATTGACTGCCATTACTGCAAAGATCAAATATAATTTGATAGTTTGGTTTTTAAAGTGCTTCACAAGTTGCTTCACAAAGTGCTTCATTCTCTTTATACCTTATTACTTTTCCTTAAGAGATATGCTGAGAGTCACACAGTTATTAATTTTCTGAGGCAGGATCTGAACTCAAATCTTCCAGAATGTGAGTTCAGCATTCTATCATTATACCAGCAGCTACGCTGGCCTTGGTGTTTTTCATACTTGTTACCCCATTTCCCCTTTTTACTGGCTATCCTCCATGCCCTTCTTATCACAAAGACTAAGCTTAAATGACATCTTTTGCAAGTGGTTTCTCCTTTCTCCTTCATCTTCCCCAAAGTCTCAACATGCCTTCTCTCTGAAATTATCGCCGGTATTCTTTGTATCTACACTTAGCACAAAGTCTGGCATAAATATTTAATGAATATGTATCGGTTACTTTATTTGCACACATCAAATCGATAAACAGCAATGGGGTGTAGGGGGTTGTTAGGTTCTTACTAAGTGCTAATGAGACAATGAGATATTAGGTTTTTACTAAGTGCTAAGTCGGCACTTAACAGTTTTCTAGTTCCAGCCTTTCCTGGGAGTTTGACCTGTGAATTCCTGGGGAAGAGCTGCATGCTTAGGAGGAGCAAGTTCATTGGTTGAAATAATTTTTCCCAGAAGCCCTTGCATTATCCCACACCCATTCTCTGGGAGGATAAAAGAGGGCAGCTTTGGAGGAAAAGGGAGTCTCTGCTCTAGACCAGACTTGAGGCAGCTCTCTGCAGGAAGGGAAATCACTTCTCTGGACCAGAGTTAACGGCAACTGTCTGGAGACAACGGTTCTCTATAGGAAGAAGAATCTGTCTGAGAGATTTGAGTTGACACAGCAGATCTCCTCCCAGAGAGCGATCCGCAGCTTCTGGCGTCCACAACGTGGGGCAAGGACTTTTCCTTATCCTGACAAGGACTTATTCTGAGCCCTTCAGAGGAGCTAGACCAGACCATCGCAGGGAGTGTTCGGGGGGACTAATATCTCTGGAGTGAGGGCTGCTAAGCCCTTTATAGGATCCTTTATAGTATCCATCTGATCCACCTAACTCTCACCTGTGGCTCTAAAAAGCAGCTATACCCTGGTAAACTTTTGGCAGGTGAGCTCAACCAGGTTGAAGATAACTGAGAGTCTCAAACCCTACAGTGAGTTAATAGTGTGTCTCCCCCAAACATGTTAAGATTTCCCCTGGTGGAATGGAAGGATGAGAATAATTTGTTCTAACGGCCATTTGAAAGCAGATGAAGTAGGTGCTGTAGAGTACTTAGATTTGGGTCAGACATCAAAGACACCAATATCATTTACTGCATCTTAAATCATCACAACTCGTCTTGACTTCATCCTGCCACTGAACAGTGATGACTCTGGAAGAGAGAGTGAGATTGACAACTTTATGCAACTCTGCTTCACTTACATTCAATTAATCTATGAATCAAAAAAGTGATAGTCTGGAGAAAGTAAGAGGAAAAAGAACAAATGAAAACCAAAATGTTGTTTCAGAAATGAGTTTTGATTAGTAAGGAAAAGTTTCACTTATGGACTCTTAAATGTGATTTGCTTGGTTGAGAAAAAATCAAATAGCAGTCACAATGATATGTTTTGCTCCATAATCAAGAAATAAATACATATACTTCTAGCATAATATCTAAAAAAATCCAAGGCATCAGCACTGAAGAATGGGGAGATAATAAATTATGTCAATGAATCAGGGAAGAGATCTCAAAGACCATCTTTTACAACCCCTACTGGAAGCAGGAGTCCCCTTCAATGATAAGATGGTTGGTTGGTAGATGGTTGATTGGTGGTTGTTTTTCAGTCTCAAAGAGGACCAAAATACCATTCCTAGGTTGGAGTGAAGGTACAGTGTCCAACTATGGCTGATCAGAACGATATAAGCTCAGAAGACCTTACTGCAAGTCAAGTACAAATAATCTATATGAACATTTGAGTGGAGATGTTGTACATCTCACATTACATTTTGAGCTACTTCAAGATGAAGTGGTACAGTGCAAGGAACAAGGATGTGAACCCAGAAGACTTGGGTTTATTATTCACTTTCTGTGTGAACACAAGCAAACAGTATCCTCATCAGCAAGAATATTAGGTTGGATTCTCTAGCCTCTGAGTTCCCTTCCAGCTCCAAATCTATGATTGTATGATCCCAAACAAGTAGTCATTTAGTCTCTATTTTATGACTTCCAGTGATAGGGAACTACTGGCAGCACATTCCATTTTTGAACAATTTCAATTGTTAGGAAATGTTTCTATCCCAGATGAAAACATAGAAGTATAATTTATGATTTGAAGTCATCCCATATGTTGAGAATGATTTGAATGGTGTGATTACAATAATGAAATATTCCTCTTTTTTTAAAACCCAATAGAAAAAATCTCTAGGCTGAGTAAATTTGTAATAATAAGTAAATTATAAGTATAAATATAAAAACACAAATAAATCTATAAGTATAACTTGATATGTTTGTTCATCTAAGTGAATTAAAGTATAAGTTCCTAAAAGACAGGAATGCTCTTTTCTTATAGTTCTATAAAGCATACTGTACAATGCAGAAGACAACCTATAACAGGTTACTATGCTTTCAGACATATAAGTTACTAAAAAGGCTTTTCAAACTGTGTAGTTCTGAAGATAATGATGATGATAATTATTATTATTTTCATGATCATATTCTTGCACCACTTTTCCCACATAATTTCAGTGTACTTACCCCTACCAAGTACCTCTGTCATATACTTTCAGTGATTTGTTCCTTTGATTGACATATATAAATAGAAAGAAAGGGAAGGGCACTAGTATGCTTAAACAGAAGAAGTTGGAAATGATCACAGGATGTTAAGGGAATTAAGAGAAGGTTAAACTGGCTGAAAAGAAAGTTCATGTTGTGCCTTATCATATAGGGCCTTGAAAGTGAAAAAGAGATGAAACTCAGTCCCCTTTAACAGTGATTTTTAGCATCTGTCTTTTTTCCCACTCTACCCATTATTATATTCCTTAAGCACTTCAACAATTCTTATAATACCCTGATTCCACACTTTCTTTTTTTTATTATTAATTTTATAATTATAACATTTTTTGACAGTACATGTGCATAGGTAATTTTTTTATAACATTATCCCTTGTACTCCCTCCTGTTCCGAGTTTTTCCCCTCCTTCCCTCCACCCCCTCCCCTAGATGGCATGCATTCCCATACATATTAAATATCTTATAGTATATCCTAGATACAATATATATGTGCAGAACCGAATTTTGTTGATGTTGTTGTCGCAAAGGAAGAATTGTGTTGGGAAGGTAAAAATAATCTGAGAAGAAAAACAAAAACAAAAACAAAATGCTCACAGTTTACACTCATTTCCCAGTGTAACTTTTCTGGCTGTAGCTGATTCTGTCCACCATTGATCAATTGGAATTGGATTAGCTCTTCCCTATGTTGAAGATATCCACTTCCATCAGAATATATCCTCATACAATATCATTGTTGAAGTGTATAATGATCTCCTAGTTCTGCTCGTTTCACTCAGCATCAGTTGATGTAACTATCTCCAAGCCCCTCTGTATTCATCCTGTTGGTCATTTCTTACAGAACAATAATATTCCATAAAATTCATGTACCATAATTTACCCAACCATTCTCCAATTGATGGAAATCCATTCATTTCCAGTTTCAAGCCACTACAAAAAGGGCTGCCACAAACATTTTAGCACATACAGGTCCCTTTCCCTTCTTTAGTATTTCCTTGGGATATAAGCCCACTAGTAGCACTGCTGGGTCAAAGGGTATGCACATTTTGATAACTTTTGGGGCATAATTCCAGATTGCTCTCCAGAATGGTTGGATTCTTTCACAACTCCACCAACAATGCATCAGTGTCCCAGTTTTCCCATATTCCCTCCAACATTCATCATTATTTGTTCCTGTCATCTTAGCCAATCTGACAGGTGTGTAGTGGTATCTCAGATTTGTCTTAATTTGCATTTCTCTGATCAATAGTGATTTGGAACACTCTTTCATAAGAGTGGAAATACTTTTAATTTCATCATCTGAAAATTGTCTGTTCATATCCTTTGACCATTTATCAATTGGAGAATAGCTTGATTTCTTATAAATTAAAGTCAATTCTCTGTATATTTTGGAGATGAGGCCTTTATCAGAATCTTTAATTGTAAAAAGGTTTTCCCAATTTGTTACTTCCCTTCTAAACTTGTTTGCATTAGTTTTGTTTGTGCAAAAACTTTTTAATTTGATGTAATCAAAATTTTCTATTTTGTGATCAATAATGATCTCTAGTTCTCCTTTGGACACAAATTTCTTCCTCCTCCACAAGTCTGAGAGGTAAACTATCCTATGTTCCTCTAATTTATTTATGATCTCGTTCTTTATGCCTAAATCTTGGACCCATTTTTGATCTTATCTTAGTATGTGGTGTTAAATGTGGGTCCATGCCTAGTTTCTGTCATACTAATTTCCACTTTTCCCAGCAGTTTTTGTCAAATAATGAATTCTTATCCCAAAAGTTGGGATCTTTGGGTTTGTCAAACACTAGATTGCTATTTTTATTCACTCTCTTGCCCTGTGAACCTAACCTATGCCACTGATCAACTAGTCTATTTCTTAGACAATACCAAATGGTTTTGGTGATTTTTGCTTTATAATATAGTTCTAGATCAGGTACAGCTAGACCACCTTCATTTAATTTTTTTTTAATTACTTCCCTTGAAATTCTCGATCTTTTGTTCTTCTATATGAATTCTGTTGTTATTTTTTCAAGGTAATTAAACTAGTTTCTTGGGAGTCTGATTGGTATAGCACTAAATAAATAGATTAGTTTAGGGAGTATTGTCATTTTAATTATATTCGCTCAGCCTATCCAAGAGCACTCAATGTCTTTCCAATTATTTAAATCTGACTTTATTTTTGTGGCAAGTGTTCCGTAATTTTTCTCATATAATTCCTGACTTTCCTTTGGTAGATATATTCCCAAATATTTTATACTATCAACAGTTATTTTGAATGGAATATCTCTTTGTATCTCTTGCTCTTGGATTGTGTTCATAATGTATACAAATGCTGAGAATTTATGTGGATTTATTTTGTATCCTGCAACTTTGCTAAAGTTCTGAATTATTTCTAATAGCTTTTTAGCAGAGTCTTTGGGGTTCTCTAAGTATACCATCATGTCATCTGCAAAGAGTGATAGTTTGATTTCCTCATTTCTTGCTCTAATTTCTTGAATCTCTTTCTCAGCTCTTATTGCAGAGGCTTCTAGTACTATATTTAATAGTAATGGTGATAGTGGGCAACCTTGTTTCACCCCTGATCTTACAGGGAAAGGTTCCAGTTTATCGCCATTACATATGATGTTTACTGACAGTTTTAAATATATGCTCCTTATTATTTTAAGGAATAGTCCATTTATTCCTATACTCTCAAGCATTTTTAGTAGGAATGAATGTTGGATTTTATCAAATGCTTTTTCTGCATCTATTTAGATGATCATATGGTTTTTATTAATTTGATTATTAATATGGTCAATTATACTAATAGTTTTCCTAATATTAAACAAGCCCTGCATTCCTGGTATAAATCCTACATGATCATAGTGTATTATCCTGGAGATGATTTTCTGAAGTCTTTTTGCTAATATCTCATTTAAGATTTTAGCATCAATATTCATTAAGGAGATTGGTCTATAGTTTTCTTTCTCAGTTTTCAATCTACCAGTTTAGGTATCAGTACCATGTCTGTGTCATAAAAGGAATTTGGTAGGACTCCTTCAATCCCTATTTTTTCAAATAGTTTATATAGCATTGGAGTTAGTTATTCTTTAAATGTTTGGTAGAATTCACATGTAAATCTATCTTGTCCTGGGGATTTTTTTCTTAGGGAGTTGGTTAATAGTTTGTTCTATTTCTTTTTATGAGATGGGACTATATAGACTACTTACTTCTTCCTCTGTTAATCTGGGCAAGCTATAATTTTGAAGGTATTCTTCCATTTCATTTAATTTATTGGCATAAAGTTGAGCAAAGTAGCTCCTAACTATTGTTCTAATTTCCCCTTCATTAGTGGTAAGTTCTCCCTTTTCATTTTCAAGACTATCAATTTGCTTTTTCTCTTTCCTTTTTTTAATCAGATTTACTAAGGGTTTGTCTATTTTGTTGGTTTTTTCATAGAACCAGCTCTTAGTTTTATTAATGAATTCAATAGTTTTTTACTTTCAATTTTATTAATCTCACCCTTTATTTTTGGAATTTCAAGTTTCGTGTTTGTTTGGGGGTTTTTAATTTGTTCCCTTTCTAGCATTTTTAGTTGTAAGCCCAATTTGTTGATCCTCTTTTTCTCTATTTTATGCAAGTAGGCCTGTAGAGATATAAAACTTCCCCTTATTACTGCCTTGGCTGTATTCCACACATTTTGGTATGATGTCTCATTATTGTCATTTTCTTGGGTGAAGTTATTAATTATGTCTATGATTTGCTGTTTTGCCCAATCATTCTTTAGTATGAGATTATTTAGTTTCCAATTATTTTTTGGTCTATTTTCCCCTGGCTTTTTATTGAATGTAATTTTCATTGCATTGTGGTCTGAAAAGGATGCATTTTCTATTTCTGCCTTACTGCATTTGATTTTGAGGTTTTTATGTCCTAGTATATGATCAATTTGTGTATAGGTTCCATGAACTACTGAGAAGAAAGTGTACTCCTTTCTGTCTCCATTTAGCTTTCACCAAAGAGCTATCATATCAAACTTTTCTAGTATTCTATTTATCTCTTTGACTTCTTTCTTATTTATTTTGTGGTTTGATTTATCTAATTCTGAGAGTGTAAGATTGAGATCTCCCACTTTTATAGTTTTGCTGTCTATTTCTTCTTGCAGCTCTCTTAATTTCTCTTAAGAATTCAGATGCTGTACTGTGATGGTCCGGTCCAGCTCCTCTGAAGGGCTCGAATAAGTCCCTAAATGTGAAGGTCTGGGCTAGCTCCTCTGAAGGGCTCAGAATAAGTCCTTGTCAGGATAAGCAAAAGTCCTTGCCCCACATTGGTGCCAATTTGTAATGTTCTTGAATTGTGAGGGTCTGGTCATCTGCTCAGTTATAATCCTTCTCTGGAAGGAGATCTGTAAAATCTTTTCCTCTGTGCGCAGGTTTCTTGGGAGCTCTGAATCTCCTCCAGCTCTTGTTCTTTCTCAAATCAGACTGGTCTCTTTTCAGCCTGCCTGGCGTCAAAACTCTATCCCAGAGTCGATTCTCTCAGACCCAATGCTGCTCTTCTTTTATCCTCCCAGAGAATAGGCAGGTGAGAACTCAATTGGGTGTGGGGAAATACTTCCACCAATGAACTTGCTCCTCTTAGAATTCCTAAGGTGTAAACTCCCTTTAAAGGCCTGAACCAAAGGTCTGAGCCAGAGAACTGTCAAGTCAACCTGAGTTCTCACCTTGTAATTGTCCAGACAGCCTGAATTCTCACCTTGTCACTGTCCAGACAACCTGAGTTCTCACCTTGTTACTGTCCAGACAACCTGAGTTCTCATCTGGCAATCCTAACACTGTATCACTTGGTGTGTATGTGTTTAATATTGATACTACTTCATTATCTATGCTACCCTTTAGCAGGATATAATGCCCTTCCTTATCTCTTTTAATTAGATCAATTTTTGTTTTTGCTTGATCTGAGATGAGGATGGCTACCCCTGCTTTTTTGGCTTCACCTGAAGCATAGTAGATTCTGCTCCACACTTTTACTTTTAGTTTGAATGTATCACCCTGTTTCAGGTGTTTCCTGTAAACAACATATAGTAGGATTCTGACTTTTAATCCAGTCTGCTAACTGCTTCCTCTTTATGAGGGAGTTTACCCCATTCACATTTATGGTTAGAATGACTAATTCTATATTGCTTGCCATCCTATATTGCTTAACCCCTGCTTATGCTTTTCTCCTTTCCTTCCCTCTTACTCCCCTCCCCAGTATTAAACTTGTGAACACCACTTGCTTTTCACAGCCCTCCCTTTTTAGTATCCCTCTCCCACCTTAAAGGTCCTTTTCCTATTTTACCTCTTTTTCTCACAATTTCTGTATTCCCTTCCCCTTAGCTTACTCTTTCCCTCTCACTTCTCAATGAAGTGGAAGAAGTTTCACCATAAATCGAATATGTCTATTGATACACACTATGTTCATCCCCCTCCTTTCTTTCTCTAAGATATAATAGGTTACCTTTGCCTCTTTATGAGATGTAGTACCACCACTTTACCCTTTTTTATGATATAATTCCCTTTCCACCTCTAGTTTCTAGGACAAATTATACATGTGTTCTTTACATATCTTTATGGCAGAAATATAGTTCTCAAGATTTCTTTTTACCTTTTTAGAAATCTCTTGAGTTCTGTATTTGAAGATCAAACATTTTGTGTAGGTCTGGTTTTTTTCATCAAGAAGAGATGAAAATTCATTTATTTTGTTAAATGTCCATCTTCTTCCATGGAAAATGATGCTCATTCTTGCTGGGTAAGTTATTCTTGGCTGCATACCAAGTTCCTTAGCCTTTCGGAATATCATGTTCCAGGCCCTTCGTTCTTTTAATGTGGACGCTGCTAGATCTTGGGTTATCCTTATTGTGGCTCCTCCATATGTAAATTGCTTTTTTCTAGCAGCTTCCAGTATTTTTTCCTTTGTCTGATGGTTCTTGAACTTGGCCAATATATTTCTTGGCATTTTGACTTTAGGGTCCCTTTCAGTAGGTGATAGATGAATATTTTCAATGTCTATTTTACCCTCTGTTTCCAAAACGTCTTGGCAGTTCTCTTTGATAGTTTCCTGGAAAATAGTGTCCAGGCTCTTTTTTTCCTCACACTTTTCAGAGAGTCCGATTATTCTCAAATTGTCTCTCCTGGATCTGTTTTCCAGGTCTGTTGTCTTTCCAATAAGGTACTTGACATTCTTTTCAATTGTTTTGTTTTTCTGGTTTTGCTTGACTACTTGTTGATTTCTCCTTGAGTCATTCATTTCTACTTGTTCGAGTCTAATTTTCAATGACGTATTTTCTTCACTCACTTTTTTTATATCTTTTTGTAATTGTCCAATTGAGTTTTTAAGTGAGTTTTTTTCTTCTATGGAATTTTTTTCCATTTCATCCATTTTATTTTTTAGAGAGCTGTTTTCTTTTTCCAGCTCACTAATCATGTTTTCTTTAGAGTTGTTTACCTTTTCTAATTCACTAATTTTATTTCTCAATGATTTGATATTTTAATCCACTCTGGGTAACTTCTCCAGACTCTCTTGCCAAGCTTCCCTTTCCTTTTCCCATTTCTCTTCTAGTCTCTTGTGAGAGTCTTTTTGATTTCCTCTATGAGATTCTTTTGTATTGAGGAGCAGATCATATCCCCTTTAGGGGATTCCTCTGTAGACAATCTGATTTTATTGTCCTCAGTATTTGAAGTCTGCTCTCTTTCCATACAGAAGCTGTCAATGGTTTGAGCCCTTTTGAATTTTTTGTTCATTTTGTCAGAGTGGAATCAAAGAAAACAAATTGACAAGAGAAACAATTGGTCTCTTTCTGGGGGGGATGGGGCTGGATTGTGTTAAGGAGCCTCCTCTACAGACTGAGGGAGACAGCAGCGAGGCACTAGCAGGACAGTGATGGCTGTGCTGTGTCTGGGCTCTGAGGCTCTAAGAATGTGCTGAGTCACTCCAGGTGGGGGTGGGGATGGCTGGGTCCCAAGAGATGCTAGCTTTCCGGGGTTTTATTCTTCACTTCCAGTAATTACACCTTCTCTGCTGCTCCTGGCTTGCTGCCAAGACGGAGTATCCACTCTGGGATTAAAAGTCTTTTCTCAGAAATGGAAGAGATTGTACCCCTCCCCCCCTTCCTGTCTGCAGTGTGAGCTGCCTCTCTTGCTCTGGCTGCCTGCCCTCAGTCTGCGCCCAGTATGTTCGACCCTCCCCCAAGCAAACACAGAACTTCTCTGGCAAATTTCAAGGATGTCTGCTGTTGGTGATTATTTGTGGGTTTCTTTTCTGGTCAAGCATTAACTCTGAGGCTTGTCATGAACTAAGTCCTGAGAGAAAACGTGGAGCTCAAGCAGCTGTCTGCCTCCACACCGCCATCCTGGCTGGAAGTCTTGGTTCCACACTTTCTTAACATCCTCATAACTCTTACAACTGCTGTATCTACTCCTTTATAGACATACACTAACATGATCTCTGGCTAAGCTTCACCATCATTAGAACTGCTTCCTGAACCCTAAATTTTAAAATATTCAACTCCTTAATTCATACTGAACTTATTTTTTACTCTTCATAATAATCTCTTGTCCACCCTTCTCTACCTCCTAGATTTCCTAGATGCTGATTTTATCTGCCTTTCAACCTGTTCTTGATACTATGATTAACCACAGGAAAGATTGAATAATTACTTAGAATTCCAATCTGCCTTGAGATTCTACTGTTTCTGTCATGCTTATCTTTAATTCTGTGTAAACCTCAACCATCTGGATGTGATTATCCTATTCCCACTTATCTGAGAAGATGGATTCTATCTATTATGGGGTCATTTTACTTTTTACCTCTACCTTCCACACCTCAAAACTTAACATCCCTGTTTATTCTCTGCTCCTTCCCTACTGTCTTAGAGTTTTTGCCTCTGCTCCTTGTCAAGGCTAACTTACTCCCTGCTACCTCTTCTTTGATATCATTTCAGCCATCATCTCCTCTAAATAAATCAAATATATTTAATAACATTATATACTATCCAACTTAAAAATCACTGGAAATACAATAAAGCAAGAAGAAATCTTGCCTTAAGAAGCTTATATTTTAGTGGAGAAGACAACTTGTTTGTACCACAGAGTAGATGGAAGGGAAACTTTAGAATGGAAACAGAGGCTCATCAAAGGCCTCTTTTTGGAAATGGTGCTTGAGCTGAGTCTTAAGAGAAGCAGGAATATTTGTCAGTTATATATGGTTGTGATGGAATTTTCTGTGCTATGAAAAATGATGAGCTCAATGTTTTAGGAAAACATGGATTAGGGTGACAAGATGTTAAAGTGAGGAAGGAAGCTTCTGAAGTTTTCCCAAATTCCCCTCTAAACAGCTAGAAAACCACCTCCAAAATCATCTGGGAACGAGGAAGCAGATTATCAGCATGGCAAGAAAATTCTATCTCACTGGGGTGGGTGGGGAGTGACATTTAAGAGCAGCAGCAGCCAGTCAGCTTCATATCCTGCATTAAGGCTAAAAACCTAGAGCAATCCACCAAAAACACCCCACCCTCTACAAACCAGCAGGCCCCTATGCAAATGACAGTCTGAGCAGTGAGCAAGGTCCTATCCCAATAAACCCACTCTCAGCATGTCACCAGTGAGACCTTAATCCTACTGCTGATCAGTAGTAAAGCCCCACCCTGAGGCTGGCCAACAATAAGATCCCACTCCTGGAGCCTAATACCATAGAGACCCTTTTCCATAGCAACTCAGCAGCAGGGTTCCAGCCATGGAGAAGAACAGCAACAAGATTGCTCCTCCAGGGCCAGTTATTTGGTTGGCAAGCCAGCAACAAGGCCCGACCCCTGGACCAGGCCAGTAGGAAAACCCCAATCTAGGTTGGAGGCTAACGAGGAGGCCCCAGTACAAGATAAAAGGGAATTGTACCCCACAGATAAAGCAAGCAGCTAAACCCTGAAGCCCAGTGAAAGCCAGTAGAAAGATGCAGAGCTCCAATACATAAAGCTTGGGACATTGCTGGACCCCAGATCCAAACTCTCACATAAAAACACCAAGTCACAAAAAGGCAGAAAAGAAAAAGAATTTTTAAAAAAGAAATTGATAATAGTTTTCTATAATGATAGGAAAGATCAAGGCATAAACTTAAAAGCAGATAATAGTGTCAAAATGGCATGTGTGAAACCTCAAAGAAAAATGTAGTTTAGTCTAAGGCCGAAAAAAGAATTCCTGGGAGAGCTTAAAAAGGCTTTTAAAAAGCAACTTAGAAAAGTAGAAGAAAATTGAGAAAAGAAATGAGAGTAATACAAGAGAATAGTGAAAAGATAGTTAATAAATGGGAAAAGATATTCAAAAACTTACTGAAGAAAAGACGTCCCTAAAAAATAGAATTGGTCAAATAGAAAAGAAAGTACAAAAGCTCACTGAAGAAAATAATTGCTTAAAAATTAGAATTGAGCAAAATGAAACTGATAACTACATGAGACATTAAGATGTGATAAAACAAAATGAAAAAAAGTAAAAATGATAAAAGAAACTATAAAATTTATCATTGGAAAAACAACTGACTTTAAAAAATAAAGGAGAGATAATAAAAGAATTATTGAACTACCTGAAAAACATGATCAAAAGCAAGAAAAAAGCCTGTACTCTGTCTTTCAAGAAAAAATATTTTTAAAAACTATCCTGTCCTGACATATTAGAACCTGAGGACAAAATAGAAAATGAAAGAATCCACCAATCATTACCTGAAAGAGATCCCAAAATGAAAAATCCCAAGAACATCATAGCCAAATTCCAGAGCTCACAAATCAAGGAGAAAAGTATTACAAATAGCCAAAAAGAAACAATTCAAATATCATGAAACTGCAGTCAGGAGTACACAGGATTTGGCAAGCTTCCACATTAAAGAAATTGAGGGCTTGGAATATAAAATATAGGAAGGCAAAGGAGTTAGAATTACAATCAAGAATCACCTACCCAGAAAAATTGAATATAATCTTTGAAGGGGAAAATGGAAATATATTGAAATAGAGGACTTTCAATCATTTTTAATTAAAGGAACAGAATTGAAAGAAAATTTAACTTTTAAATACAGGACTTAAGGGAAACATTAAAAAGTAAAAAAGAAACAAGGAAGAGAAAGCACAAGAAATTCAATAAGGTTGTTTATATTGCCTTATGGTAAGATAATATTTGTAACTTTTAACCTTTTGTAATTTTATCACCATAAAAGCAATTAGAAAAAAATTATATGTGTGTGTATATATATATATATATATATATATATATATATACACACACATATATATATATACACACACACACACACACACACACACACACACACACACACACACACACATATATATATATATATATATATATATATATATATATATATATATATATATATATATATATATATATAGACAGGCTATGTGGATATAAGGTGAATTTGATGAGATGATAACCCCTCCCTCCTCCCCCCCCAAAAAAATGTAAAGAAATGAGAAAAAAGTTGCCCTGGAAGAAGCATGAGAAGAAAGATCAAATGGAATAAATTATCCCACAAAAAAAAGAGTCATAAAAGAGCTATTATAACTAAGGGGAAAATTAGGGGGATAGTGGTGGTAGATAAAGATTAACTGTTACTCTCATCAAAATTGGCTCAAAGAGGGAATAACTTATACATTCAATTGTATATAGAAATGTATCTCACTCTATAAGGAAGTAAAAAGGGATGTGATAATAAAAGGGGGGAGAGAAAGCTGATAAAGAGGAAGGTATATTGGGGAAAGTGACAATCAGAAGTAAATAATTTGTGAGGAAAGACAAAATGGCATCTAAGAGAGAGGGGATAAACAAGCAAAAAAAAATAGTATCAAAGGAAATACACAGTTAGCATAACTATAAATGTGAATGGGATGAATTTACTTATAAAATGGAAGCAGATAGCAGAAAGATTAAAAACCAGAATCCTATAACATTTTGTTTACAAGAAGCACATTTAAAGCTGAGAGATACACACGCAATAAAGGTAAAGGATTATAGCAGAATCTATTATGCTTTAGCTAAAACAAAGAAGCAAGGGTAACAATCATGATCTCAGACCAAGCAAAAGCAAAAGCAGATCTAATTTTAAAAAGATAAAGAAGTTTAACTTGCTGAGAGGTAGCATAAACAATGATGTCATATCAGTGTTAAAAGAAAATGCACCAAATGGTGTAGTAACTAAATTTTTGAGGAAGTTGAATGAGTCATAGGAGGAAATAGATAATAAAACTATACTAGTGGGGGACCTCAACTTTCAGCCTCTTAGAACTAAAATCTAACAAAAAATAAACAAGAAAAAAGTTAAGGAGGGGAATAAAATTTTGGAAAATTCAGATTTGATAGATCTCTGGAGAAAATTGAATGGGAGTAGAAAATAATATATTTTCATATCAATAGTACGTAGTACCTACACAAAAATTGACTATGTATTAGGAGATAAAAATCTTGGCAACCAAATGCAGAAAGGTAGAAATAGTAAATACATCCTTTTCAGATAATAATGCAATAAAAATTACATTCAATAATAGACAATAGAAAGATATACTAAAAGTTAATTGGAAATTAAATAATCTAACCCTAAAAAAATAGTTCAAAGAACAAATCATAGAAATAGTTAATAATTTCATTAAAGAAAATTACAACAATATGACAACATAAAATTTATGGGATGTAGTAAAAGTGGTACTTAGGGGAAATTTTATATCTCTAATTGTTTCAAGACAATAAAATGGTAGGGGAGTAGAACAATGAATTGAGTATGCAACTAAAAAAAAAAAAAACAACTAGGAAAAAAACAAATAAAAATCCCCATCTATACACCAAATTGGAAAGCCTGAAAATGAAAGGAAAGATTAATAAAATTGAAAGTAAAAAAAAATTGAATAAATAAAACTGGAAGCTAGTTTTATGGATGTGGGGAGGTAAGCTATAAACTATTGATCAATATGATTGACCAATATTGATCAAAGGAAAAAAAATTACTAAAATTAAAAGTGAAAGGAATGAATTCATGACTAATAAAGAGAAAATTAAGACAATTATTAGGAAATATTTTGCCCAATTATATACCAATAAATTTGCAAAGCTAAATTAAACATATGAATATCAACAAAATACAAATTACCCAGCCAACAGAAGAAGAAATAAAATGTTTAAATAACCTGATCTTAGAAAAAGAAATTGAACAAATTTTCAATGAACTTTCTAAGAAAAAACCCTTAGGAACAGTTGGATTCACAAGCTAACTAACTGTGCCAAATATTTAAAAAACAATTAATTCCAATACTATAAAAACTATTTGGAAAAATAGCTGAAGAAGCAGTTCTACCAGATTTTTTTTTCATAACACAAAATATGGTACTGATTCTCAAATAAGGAAGAGCCAAAAAAAAAAAAGTATAGACCAATTTCCCTAATGAATATTGCTACAAAAATTTTAAACAAGATGCTAGCAATAAATCACAAAGATTATATATTATGATCTGGTGGGATTCATACCAGAAATGTAAAGCTGGTGCAATATTAGGAAAATGATCAGTATACCTGGCCATTTCAATTACAAAACTAACAGAAATCACATGATTATCTCAATAAATGAAGAAAAAAAGCCTTTGATAAAATATAGGACTCACTCTTATTCAAAACACTAGAGCACATAGAAATGAATGACACTTTCTTTAAAATGATAAATAATAAACAATAAACAAATACTATTTGTAATAAGGACAAACTAGAAGTCTTTCCAATACAATAGGATGAAGCAAGGATGCCCATTATCACCTCTATTACTTAATATTGTACAAGAAATGCCAGCTATAGCAATGAGAAAAAAAGAAACTAAAGGAATTAGTAAAGACACTGAGGAAACATATATAATGCTATACTTTAGAAAATTCTAGAGAACCAACTAAAAAACTACTTGAAATGATTAACAACTTGTGCAAATTTGCAGGTTACAAAATAAACCCACATAAATCATCAGTATTTTTATATTACCAACAAAATCCAGCAGCAAGAAATAGAAAGAGAAATTCCATTTAAAATAACAATATAAAATACTTGAGAATCTATCTGTCAAGACAAACTCAGGAACTATATAAATACAGCTATAAAACACTTTTCACTCAAATAATGTCAGATCTACAGTGGGGAAATTTTAATTGCTCATGGGTAGGTTAAACCAACATGACAAATTACATAAATTAACGTATTTATTCAGTAGCATACCAATCAAACAATCAAAATCTCATTTTAAAGAGCTAGAAAAAATAACAAAATTCATCTGGAAGAACAAAAGATCAAGAATATAAAGGGAATAAATGCAAAAGAAAGTGATCTAGCCAAACCCCTCAAACTGAATCAAGTTGTAATTGTCAAAATGATCTGGTACTGGCTGAGAAATAGAGTGGTGGATCCGTGGAATAGATTGCATTATAGTAAATGACCACATTAATATAATGTATGATCATCTCAAAGATCCAAGCTTTTAAAACAAAAATTCATCATTTGACAAAAACTGCTGGAAAAAATTGAAAACAGTAGGGCATAAACTAGATACAGACCAACATCTCACACTGTATACAAAGATAGGTGAAAATGGATACATGATTTGGACATAAAGGTGATACTATAAGTAAATTAAGAGAATCTGGAATAGTTTTATCTGTCAGAACCAAGAGTTTCTCTTTTTTTACATATTTTATGTTATACACAATAGCAGCAATATTATTCAATGAAGAACTGTGGATGACAGCTATTTTCAGCAATACAACGATCTGAGACAATCCCAAATAACTAATGCTAAAGCATAGTATCTGCCTCCACAGAAAGAACCAATATTGATTGAATACAGATTGAAGCATCCTATTTTTAACTTTCTTCCTTTCATTCTTTTATTTGAGTCTTCTTGTACAAAAGTATAAATATGGGAATGTCTTACATAATTTCATATGTTTAACTTATTTCTGACTTCTTACTATCTCAGTGAAGGGGTAAGAAAAGAAGAAAAGGAGAGAAAATGTTTGGAAATCAAAACTTTAAATACAAATGTTTTTTTAAATTGGGGGAAAAAGGAAAGATTTGCATGAAATGATGGAAAGCAAAATGATCAGAACCAAGAGATAATTATATAAGATGATAGTGTTTTTTAAAACAACTTTTAGTTATTTTTGACTATTATAAATTCTGGGATTAACTACAAAGGACCCATGAAGGAGGAAATTGTCTTTATCCAGAGGAAAAAACTGATAAATAGAAATTTCTATAGAATATAGAATGGTGTCACATAAATACACATGTGTGTCTAACGGTAACCATCTCTAATCTAAAAGGACTAAAAACAAAAAATAATTAAAGGAAAAATTAGAGCCTATGGGGAAAAAAATTCCAGGCTTCTCAGAAATCATTCTGCTGATCATTTCTTATAGAGCAATAATATTCTATGGCATTCATATACTATAAATTATTCAGACATTCTCCAACTGATGGGTATCCTCTCAGTTTTCAGTTTCTTGCCACTACAATAAGGACTGTCAGAAACATTTTTGCACAGGCGGCTCTCTTTCCCTCCTTTAAGATCTCTTTGGGATACAAACCCAGTAGAAACACTGCTGTATCAAGAGTATGCAAAGACCTTTGGGCATAGTTCCAAATTGCTCTCCAGAATGGTTAAATCAGTTCACAACTCCACCAACCAGTTTTCCCACAACTTCTCTAACATTCATCATTATCTGTTCCTGTCATCTTAGTCAATCTGAGAGGTGCAAATTAAGACAACTCCTGTAGTGGTACCTCAGAGCTGTCTTAATTTTCATTTCTCTGATCAATAGTGATTTGGAGCACCTTTTCATATGACTAGAAATGGTTTTAATTTCTTCATCTGAAAATTGTCTGTTCATATCTTTTGACCATTTATCAGTGGGAGAATGGCTTGAATTCTTATAAATTTGAGTCAGTTGTCCATATATTTTGGAAATAAGGCCTTTATCAGAATGTTTGAATGTAATTTTTTCCAATTAATTGCTTCCTTTCTAATCATGTCTGTATTGCTTTTGTTTGTATAAATTTTTTAACTTAATAAAATTAAAATTATCTATTTTGTTCAATAATGTAATCCTGCTCTTCTTTGTCACAAATTCTTCTTCATAGATCTGAGAGCCAAACTATCCTTTGTTCTTCTAATTTGCTTATAATATCACTCTTTATGTTTAAATCATAATCCATTTACACCATATCTTGATATAGGGTATTAGCTGTGAGTCAATGCCTAGTTTCTGCCATACTAAATTCCCAATTTCCCAGCAGTTTTTGTCAAATAGTGAGTTATTATTCCAAAAGCTGGGGTCTTTGGGTTTATCAAACACTAGATTACATTAACTATTTTGTCCTGTGAAACTAACCTATTCCACTGATTGATTTACTGTATTTCTTAGCCATTATCAAATGGTTTTGATGACTGCTGGTTTATAATATAGTTTTAGGTATGGTACAGCTAAACCACCTTCATTTGCATTTTTTCATTAATTCCCTTAAAATTCTTGACCTTTTGCTCTTCAAGATGAATTTTGTTGCTATTTTTTTCTAGGTCAGTAAAATAGTTTCTCAGGAGTTTGATTCATATGGTATGAATAAGTAGATTAATTTAGGTAGTATTATCATTTTTGTTATATTTACTTGGCCTACCCATGAGCACTTGATATTTTTCCAATCGGTTAGATCTGATTTTATTTGTGTGGAAAGTGTTTTGTAATTGTTCATATAATTCCTGACTTTGCCTTAGCAGATAGTCTCCAAAATATTTTAGGGTTACAACTTTCAAAAGCATCTGAGTCTATAGATGGCAGAACAGAGCTACTATTTGCAGTAAAAGCTGTTTCCTCATTGGGAGTTTCCTGTATCAATGAAATGACAGAAAGAAATATAAGAGATAGTAAAAAAGACAAGGGTCCAGACCAGATTATTTCTTTCTAATGGTGTTATTTCCTACCAAGGCTGGATTTAGGGAAGATAAACTATCATTTAATAATATTAAATATAATTAAGTATAACATTTCAATTGTTGTCCTAAGCAAAGGTATTTTATGGGTTCTTCCTTCTATTACTTTTTGAAGGCAGAGATAGATGGCCAGACAGATAAACTGAGAAAGAATTAAACAAATGATTTTCTATATACACACCCTACCCCAACCCCGAAAAAAAAGTGATTACAAAACACTTTGAAGAAATTCAATAGCAAGAAGCCCTGCCCCTGTGTACCTTTTGTTTCACTTAAAATCATCAACTCATCTTGTGTAGAACCAAATGTAAAAGCTTCATTATTTGCTTCCTCAGTTTAAACATTGTGTATGTCACAATAGTATGTCACACTCCATTGCTTTGGAGAAAGAGAAGGATGAATTTAATAGGGCCCCACTTGCCCATTTTGGTCCCTCCCCTTAGTATTAGTGCTCTAAGTGAGTGCCTGGTTTCCAGGAGATGCTATTTCTTTATGTTTAATTATAATCTTTGAATCAATAGTTGTTAAATAGGAACTTATCTCATGACATTTTTTCTTCATCTTCTTTTGCCCCCTCAAAATAAAAATGATGGTTTGTCTCCTAAAATTAAACATGAGAAAGAAAAGTTAGGCTTTCCATAACTCATGGGCCAAAACAAAGGAATCACTCACCGTAACAGTGAAGCTTGAATTTTGAAATCTGCAAGGGATACTCAGTCATTCACCAGATTTGTAACCCTTTTTTGTATTTCCCAAGACGGCTGTCCAATGTTTTGCCCCATGTAGTTCAAATATCTGGAAACCAGTAGCTGTAACCTGCTGTATCTGATAAATTGACCATGATCACAAAGCAGTTCTGTGGTTATTTTCTTTAGAACAACTGTTTTCATATAATATAAATGACTGACTAATATTTTATTTGGTAACTTCAGGAAATTCTATACAGAAAGCCTGTGTATTGATATGGGTTGAGAGTATGTTATTAGATACTTTACGTGTAAAAGAATTCAAACTGTAGAAGATGCTTAATACTTTCTTCACTTATTTAGAAAAGGAAAACTCCATTTTACCTAAATGCATGATATTTATTTAGTTTCATTCATTTCTTACCTATGAAATTGAAAAACCAAGTTTAAAAAAAGGATTTTTCTTCTTCTTTATTGATATAAATAACAACAAAATAATGGTGGCCTAGAATTCAATCACCTGGATTTGGGTGGATGGCAGTTAGCGCAATTCACTTTATCATTAACTACAGGGACATCCATTTGGGATTTTAGAAGTCAAAGCTAAACCTAGTGTTTTCATACTGTTTGGCATCAGATTGTTCAGCTCTAAAAAAGGTGCTGACAAGTTTATACAAATACAGAAGGAAAGATTAATGTGCTTTGTGTCAAGGTCAAAGTAAATGTCTTTATCATTTCCAATATGTTGACAATTCCTAAGACAATTTGCAACTATTCCAAGTTTTCCTAAAAGGCATATCATGTGTTGTTGTGATGAAGTCAGCATCTGGCTTTGCTCTTGAATTCTCATTGTTTGGTCAACCTGATTGGGTGCCCAAGAATGGATTAAAGGTTATAGAGCTGGATGTGTGGTCATCCCTTGTATTACATTTCTCCAAAGTTCCTAGTACCATCTCTTTATAACCCTAATAAGACCATAAAAGTAATGAATGTTTTCCCCCTCAAAAAACAATGAAGTTAAGAAAAGGTAAAATTAAACTAAGGAAATGTGTGTTAATAGACTTGGGTTGAAATCTAGCTTTTGACACTTGCTAGTTATGTAACACTGGGTTAGTCATTTAATCCCCATGTGCCTCAGGCAATTCATTAGGATTTATGTACTAAATCAGAGATAATTTCTATTGTTCCTGGTTGGAAAGTATTCTCACCTCTAATAAAATTATAGATTTGTATAAAATTTAAAATCTTCTACAGTAGAAAGAACATGATGAATTCCTTAAGTAGTTTTAAGCTGAGATTGCTTCTTTTCTGTTTCCTAATACCAAGAATATCTAGAGTACAAACTGAATAATTCACACTCAATAGTAATAGAATTCTGCTTAGATTCTATACTCAATGCAAGTTCAACTTATAGTGGCCAACCAAGAGATATTTGAGCAGGTCACATTATATAACTCGTGGACTTTTTTTTAAACTTTCTTTTTCTTTTTTTTCTTCCTTGTTTCTTTTCTTGCTCCCTTCCTTCCTTTCCCTTTCCTCCCTCCCTCTTCTTCCTTCCTTCCTTTTTCCTCCCTCCCCTTCCTTCCTTCCTTCCTTCCAGCATTGAAGTTTTAATATCCAAATTATTTGTTTTGGAATGCTATTTTTATAAATCTGTTAAATATTTAGACACTTGGCTAGAAGACCATTTGTTCTGTGAATGCTTCTGACTTCATTCCTTTCTAAAATTCATCTTTTATTTCCCTTCCAGGTGTGTGAATTAGCTTGAATTGTTATATGGTAGGAATAAAGTTATTTTCTAGAAGAGTGGGGCTCACAGTGCACCCAAGAATCTATAAGAATGGCTGATCTGGATATATATATATATATAATATTCCCAACATTCTAAACCTGTTTTACGGCTAGGCACTCATTCTGGAGTTGCCATTTACCAGCAACTTTGAATTTGCAATTTAAGCAACTAATCCATTCATTGCATGCTCAGGAAAGAAAGCTCAGGCACTGCAGACATGAGCTCACTAGGCTCACAGTGAAAGCCCCCAGCCGATGAGCTCATTAACGATCCTGAGGCCGTTTTGGCTTTCCTCAGCAATCTTGTGAAGGGGCAGCATCAGAGCTAGCCCACTGATTGGGGCTCCATTGGCTCAGCAGGACTCCAAGAGCTCAGGAAGAGAGAGCACAGTGCTCAGATGAAAACATGTCTTGGACTCTCTGTGCAACCCAAGGAAGATTGCCTAGCCAGGCTAAGTGGCACAGGCACTGGAGACCAAGTGACAGCCTGAGCTGCCTTAGTTTAGAATAATTCCAAGGTGATACCCCAGCAACATGAATGCGCCTATGAACTTAATCTCCTCCTGGACTGATTGGCAATTATACTGTCGTGTGTACTTGCAATCAGATCTGAAATCATTCTAGTTCTGACTATTGCTGGATTGAAGACACTTCTTGTATGCACACTGATGCAACATACAAGGAATTGTTAGGAAGTTGAGTTATTAAAATGTACCATACTTGCAGCCCAATTTATTCTGAGATTTTCAAGCTAGGAGAGTGATGAGAAAGCAACCAAGTGGAAAGGATGGGAGGTTGGATGGGAGTTACAAATATTAATTGCCTGATTATGTACTTATTGAAAAGTTGATTTAGAAAATTTTATTCTGATTTATTTTCTCTTTCAACTAAAGATTTTCTTTGTTATAGTCAAATGATAGGTTTTTATCACTGAAAAGCATTCTGAACCCAATGAAGCATCATAAGGAATGAGTCTTAGATATAGAGTCAGAAGACTTGCTTTTGAATTCTGGAAATGACAATGTTAAGTCAATAAATATGACAATAAAGTCATATATATGTGTGTGTATATATATATATATATATATATATATATATATATATATATATATATATATATATATATATATATATATATATATATATATGACAATGTAAGTCAATAAACTTCTCTAGGCCTCATTTTTCTTATCTGCACCTGTGGGTATGTCCAGGTATCATTTAGTTCCTCCTCCTCCTTGTAACTCTTTGACAAGGCATGAATGTCCTAGATGAGGGTATTTGGTCTTCAGAACAAAGTCCTGGAGACTTTGTTCTGGCAAAGGCAACTGAGTTAGGTCTTTAGGCTTGACTTTGAAAAGAGAAGGAAAGGGTCTATATATAGACAGGGACTGAATTCTCTGAAGCATTTTGGACATATAATGTTGACAGTACATTATGTAGCCATCAAGAAGAGAAGGAAGCCAGAAAGATATGAAGATAAAGCCAGATATGATTTAGACAGATTCACAGTCTAGGATCAAAAAGGGTAGTAGACCAAAGCATACTTTTCCCAAGAGGAAAGAAAATTTCATTAGCTGGAGACTCAAAGGATAATCATATTGAATTCGAGAAATAATTTCAACATGGATATGAAACAAGGACCTAACCAGTCTTTGGTATTGTGAAGCATATAAACTAAGTCCCAAAGGGAAAAGCGATCTACTAGAAGGTAATATTGAATTTTCCACCATGCCAAGGTTTGTCCTTGGATAGGATAGTACTGTCTCAAGGATTACAATAGTACTTGGAGAGTTGGAGGACTAACTCATAGGGGTGCAATACTCAGGCCACTACAAATCTAGATGATTAGACTTCATCAAGTCCCTGAAAAAGTTTGGGTTCACCAAGGAAGAAGGATTGCTTGACTTTCTAACAAACCCTAAATTCTTTGCCTTGGTAGAAGAAAACATCTTAGTCCAGTACTCATTTGTGGAGTCCCTGAAGAATATAGTGGCCCTCTATTCAATATTTTGTTAGCCTGAGTGCTTATTTAAAAGATGAAAACTTAGAGAATGAAAAGACTAATTCTGATGTTCTTCAAGGGAGCCCTGAGTTGGGACAAAAGTCCAAGAAACAATCAATGAAATAATATAGATAATTCTCCAAGATTAAAGCTAGTTTACATAAATAAAGAATTTTGAGGAAGACCCATAGATTAGATATAAAATTAAATGCTAGGTGATTTCTAAAGCTTTAAACACCATTAAATCTCTTAAGCAAGAACATTTTCACATTTCTTTGGATCAAACATAAAGATAAGCTAATTAGACATCTAAAAGGTGTGTTGCTTTCATCACTCAACTCTTCACCATCACTTCCTTAGATGCGATTTTATCTTTATTTTAGCACTACTGAGACCTTGCTTTTCTTGATGCTCAATAAGGTAGGAAGAACATCTTCTATCTGTCATCAAGCAATCACAAGAGTGAAAATGGATCTCTGAGGCCCTATATTACAACTTATACTCAAATAGGAAAAGCTATTACAGTGCACGCAATAACAGATCATTTGGATTCTGATTTTAAAACTCCATTGAAACAGAACTAGCTACCACCAAAAATGGTTTATTCCCTTTCCGGATAGCTGTAATTGTCAGGGAGTTTTCCCCCATATTTGCCTCACTGAAATTTCTAACTATTGTTTAGGTTCTTTCCTCTGGGACCAAATGGAACCTTTTACTTCTCCAAGAGTCTTCTTATCTTCAGGGTAAATATATTCAGTTCCCTATTATGGTTAAAGTCATCACCATATTCCTAGTCACCCAGACACAGTCTTGTTGTAATTCTCCATGTCTCACTTTTACTTACCTCACATATCCAATTTTTTTCCATCATTTTGACTTTTGCAAAATTTTTTGTATCCATTCCTTTATTGTCAATAATATAGGTAAAGTCCTAGGTAAGCCTAGGTACAACCTAGATAAAACACCATCACAATTCACCTGTACCATTGCAATAGTTTTCTAAGTGGTGTCCTTCACTCAAATCTTTACCCAGTCCAATCCATCCTCCATTCAGTTGACAAGATGATTTTTCTAAAGCACAGTTTTTACCATGTTACTCCTTGCTTAAGGAACTCTAGAGGCTCCTTATTTCCTTGAAGATGAAATATAAAGTCCTGTCTTGGAAATTTTAAACTTTTCATAAAGCCTGGTCACATCCTGTTCTTTGCTCCCTCCACAAGTTCCATGATTCATCTATACAACACTCTACCTTCCATCTCTCTGCCTTTCTCACATGGGTGCAATGACTGCTTCACATATCTACTTCTTAATTTCTCTAGTTTGTTCCCTTAAGTATCAGCTCAAGACAAGATCAGAAGGGAAGCAATAAATTGGGAAATAATTTTTACATTTAAGGGTTCTGATAAAGCCTCATTTCTAAAATATATACAGAATTCACTCAAATTTATAAAAATCAAAGCCATTCTCTAATTGATAAATTGATAAACAGACAATTTTCAGGTGAAGAAATTAAAACTATTTCTAATCATATGGGAAGGCGCTCTAAATCACTATTAATTAGAGAAATACAAAATAAGACAACTCTGAGATACCACTACACACCTCTCAGATTGGCTAAGATGACAAGAAAAGATAATGACGTATGTTGGAGGGGATGTGGGAAAACTGGGACACTGATACATTGTTGGTTAAACTGTGAATGGATCCAGTCATTCTGGAGAGCAATTTGAAACTATGCTCAAAAAGTTATCAAACTGTGCATACTCTTTGACCTAGCAGTGTTTCTACTGGGCTTATATCCCTAAGAAATACTAAAGAAGGGAAAGGGACCTGTATGTGCCAAAATGTTTGTGGCAGCCCTTTTTGTAGTGACAAGAAAATGGAAATTGACTGGATGCTCATCAGGTGGAGAATGGCTAAATAAGTTATGGTATATGAATGTTATGGAATATTATTGTTCTATAAGAAATGACCAGCAGGACTATTTCAGAGAAGCCTGTAGAGACTTACATGAGCTGATGCTAAGTGAAATGAGCGGGACCAGGAGATTGTTGTGCATGACAATATCAACATTATATGATAATCAATTCTGATGAACATGACTCTTTCCAACAATGAGATGATTCATGCCAGTATCAATAATCTTGTGGTGAAGAGAGCCATCTACACCCAGAGAGAAGACTGTAGGAACTGAACGTGGATCACAACATAATATTCTCACTCTTTTTGTTGTTGTTTGCTTGCATTTTGTTTTCTTACTCATTTACTTTCTTTTTTCTTTGATCTGATTTCTCTTGTGCAGCAAGAGAATTGTATAAATATGTTTATACATAATTGGATTTAATATATATTTTAACAGGTTTAAAATATATTGAATTGCTTGCCACCTAGGGGAGGGGGTGGGGAAAAGAGGAGAAAATCTGAAACACAAGGCTATGCAAGGGTCAATGTTGTCAAATTATCCGTGCGTATATTTTGAAAATAAAAAGCTTTATTTTAAAAAAGTATCAGCTCAAATGCCACCTCCTATAGGAGGCTTTCCCCAGTCCCCTTATCTATTAATGCTTCCCTCTTTCACATTACTTTAACCTATCTTGTATGTAGTTTGAATGTACCTAGACATTATTTACATGGTATTCCCTTCATTAGAAAGAATGCTTCTTTGGGATTGTCTTGGATCACTGTATTGCTTAGAATAGCTCAATCATTCACAATTCTTTATTGTATAGTATTGTATAGTATTGCTATATATCAGTTCATATGAATCTTTCCAAATTTCCTTTTCTGAAATATACTGCTTGTGATTTTTTATAATCTAATAGTATTACAT
Source organism: Sminthopsis crassicaudata (assembly GCF_048593235.1). NCBI lineage: Eukaryota > Metazoa > Chordata > Mammalia > Dasyuromorphia > Dasyuridae > Sminthopsis > Sminthopsis crassicaudata. The sequence continues at coordinate 171,369,638 of NC_133619.1, read as the reverse complement.
CACAATCAGATGCTGTAGCTTGTTTAACTGTTCTCCAGTTGATGGGTATCCTTTTCATTTCCAAATCTTAGACATCACAAGACAAACTGCTATAAATATTTCTGCATGAATATGTCTTTCCCCCCTTTCTTTTTTTTTTTAAATCTTTTATTAATGATTTTATTTCAACAAGAAAATCAGGTACATATTTCAAAGTGGTTTGTTGCGTATTGAATGAAATATTCACGAAGTGAATATACAACATCTTTAAAAGATTATACGCTATGACCAGGTTGGATTCATACCAGAATTAGAGGATTGAATCAATACTAGAAATACTATAAACATAATAGACTATGTTTATAACAAACAATTTTTAAAATCACATTAAATCAGTAGATATATATATATATATACATATATATATATATATATATATCACCATTATTTGCTCTAATTCTGTAAGTATTCTTTGCCAATCATTTTTATCCCCTCCCCCATTCTCCCATTAGTAGCCTCATCCCTTCAGCCCATAAGCCCTAATAAATGAGGTTTTGCTTTATCTCACTCAAAGTCTATTTCCATGTCACTTCCTCACCATATTCTGTGATCAACATCTTCATCTTCTTTTATCCCCTCTTTTCTTTTTTCTTTTTTTTTAATTCATTTTTCCAAATTATCTCCTCCCTCCCTCCACTCCCTCCCCTCCCCCATGGCAGGTAATCCCATACATTTTACATGTGTTACACTATAACCTAGATACAATATATGTGTGTAAATACCATTTTCTTGTTGCACATTAATTATTAGCTTCCGAAGGTATAAGTAACCTGGGTAGATAGACAGTATGCTAACAATTTACATTCACTTCCCAGTGTTCCTTCTCTGGGTATAGTTATTTCTGTCCATCATTGATCAACTGGAAGTGAGTTGGATCTTCTTTATGTTGAAGATTTCCACTTCCATCAGAATACATCCTCATACAGTATTGTTGTTGAAGTGTATAGTGATCTTCTGGTTCTGCTCATTTCACTCAGCAACAGTTGATTTAAGTCTCTCCAAGCCTCTCTGTATTCCTCCTGCTGGTCATTTCTTACAGAGCAATAATATTCCATAACCTTCATATACCACAATTTACCCAACCATTCTCCAATTGATGGACATCCATTCAACTTCCAGTTTCTAGCTACAACAAAAAGAGCTGCCACAAACATTTTGGCACATACAGGTCCCTTTCTGCTCTTTAGTATTTCTTTGGGATATAATCCCAATAACAGCAATGCTGGGTCAAAGGGTATGCACAGTTTGACAACTTTTTGCTTTCCCCCCTTTCTTATGTCTTTAGGATATAGAACCAGAGGAGGGAGAGAAGAAGGGATTTGGAACAAAAACCATTTTAAAATGTTAAAAAGTTGTTTTAACATGCAATTATATTTGTGTGTGTGTGTGTGTGTGTGTGTGTGTGTGTGTGTGTGTGTGTGTGTGTATTATAGAAGGAATGCTTCTTGAGGGCTGAGGTTGTTTTTGACTTTTCTTTGTATCTCTGTCACTTAGCACAATAGCTGGCACATAGTAAGCACTTAATAAATGTTTATTGAGTCAGTCATGGTAGCAGCACAGGCTGATAGTTATTACTGAGAGAAATTTTAGCTGCAGTGGACTAAGCTGATCAGATGTCTTCTTTAAATCTAGTATCTATAGGATGAGCTCCTAGGAAAAGGGAATCCCTTGAATTGACCCAGACCACGGAAAAATGAGTCAAAACTCTTATGCTGTTCAGAAGTAGGTCCAGGTCTGGGAGAAGTCACTAGCTACAATTCTAGCTATGGTAAATCACATAGATCAGTCTAAAAAAGATTTAAAAAAACTTTGCTTAACTGATTGATTTTAACTTTATGTGGTATGGACCAAAGTTCTTTCACCACCCCAGTTGCTTTCCTCTGTATTAATTTCAGTATCTCATATTTACAGTCCCTACAATTCCACAGAACAGTTAAATTACATTCCTTAGGAATCCACAAACATTCTGAAGCACAGGTCTCATGACCTCTGAAATTCCTTAGACATTTGTTGTTGTTGCTCATTCATATTTTGTTCTTGGCAAAAATACTGGAGTTGTTTACTATTTCCTTCTCCAGCTCCTTTGACAGAGGAGGAAACTGAGGCAAAGAGGGTTAAATGATTTGCCCAACTTTAGATTTGAACTCAGGAAGATGGTTTCCTTATTCCAAACTCAGTGCCATACCCATTGTACTATTCAACTGTTTCCTTTACACATAGCAAATGCTTAATATTTATGGATCACATCCTAGCTATTTATTTATTAAACATATTAAATGAAAGAAACAGAGAAATAATGAAATATGTTACATGGAAGATTTTATTTCAGAATTTTTTTTACTTCAAAAGATATAATTACAAATATACAAAAATACTCATAGCCTACCCCCAACATATACAAGGCATGATCTCTCTCCCTCTTGTAGCATCTCAATCTCTGGGGAAGAAAAGGGAATTAGACTCACAGTTTAGTTTGGTTCCCATAGAGTACAGTCCCAGGAACAAATTAAAACATCTTTTGGGCACGAATCCTAGGCATCTTAACTTTGCAGACTTTTTGTGCTAGCCTGGATGGTTATATTAGCCTATCTGCAATCCTGGCTCTAAAGTTGCCATGGCTCAAACTTCCAGTTCAGTAGGAATCACTGGCACCTGAAACTGAGGAAAAAATAAGAGAGAATAGAAACAAACACCATTAGACCCATTTCTTGGAGCCAAGGTTCAATTAATGGCATCTACACTGGGTATAGCAAATAGATTTCTGTGAAAATAATGCTGCTGCAAAGATGACAGAGGGAAGGGGGGAGAAAAGTAATGAGCTCAGCTTTGCAGTATTTAAAGATGCAGGCAACCAATCAAAAAGGCTACCATCACCCAAGTAGTAGGGTTCTATGTTAGTCAAATAGGGCATGCTCAAAATGCCACCCCAGTTTGCACATATTAGAAATATTTTTGTACATATGGTAGACACCAAATTCTAATAATTCTATCCAATGTGTGGGGAATGACTGGACACTTTTGTGCCTTAAAAATGATCAAAGAGATAGTTTTCAGAGAAACATGAAGGGAAATGAATAAATTGATGAAGAATAAAGTGAGCAGTAATGGTAGAATAATTTATTCAGGAATAACATTGGGGAAAAAATAAGAACTTTGAAAGCCTTAAGAACACTGACCAACTAGATAAACAATCGTGATTTCAGAATCCTAATGATGAAGAACATGGCCCATCTCCTGACACAAGGGTAATTGGGTCAAGATGTAAAATGAAACGTGTTGGCCAATGTGAAAATTTGTTTTATTTGATTATGCAAATTTATTACAAGTTTTTCCCCTTCTTGTAGAAAAATATATATATGAGGGGAAAATAGATGTTTATTCATTGAAAAAAAATTTAGTTAGCAAAACAATTTGGTGTTCTTATACTTCTCTCCACATGCCCAGAGTTCCTAATTGTGGTACTCTACTTGGGCCAAGAAATATCTTTCTGGCTCTTAACTCTCTTCATCATTTCAGCTATGCTTTCTCACATTACCTCAGGGCATGCTCTCCAACGTGGAATATGACAAATTCTTTTCAGGTAAAGTTTGTGCAATTAAGGACCTGATGAGTTACTCTTCTCAAGTAACAGAATTTTAACTGAGGCTTCCAAATTCTAAAGAAGCAGTTAATGTTGAAAATTTCATGTACAAAGGAAACAGTAGCAAACAATCAATTTACTTAGGACTGGATCTGCTTGTAATCACACAGTTCTTAACCTCCCCGGACACTGTAGCATTTCAGGATGTCCTTTACCTCAGTTATCTCTGAGATGATTCATTGTTATGAACTAGCATAGTGCCAGTGCTACTGACAAAATAAGCACCCAATATGATTAATTGAATTGGAAACTAACTAATTCTGACATTAATTGATACTAACAATTCTGAAACTAAGTAAATCTGAGGGTTCTGACAATGTGTACCATTAAATTCTAGGGCATCAGTAGTAGACTCTTGGAATCCTCATACTGTTTATTGGTGCTTGCTTCTTGTATTGCATCACTAATTCTCTTTATCTTTTATTACTAACTAGTAGCATTGTCAATTAATATTAAGGCAGCCAGTGATTGTTTTAACTGCTTGCTATACTGGGTTTGACTGGGCTGATAGTGATTAATACTCCTGCCAGTCAATGGTATTTGTAGAAAGACGACAAGAAATTGTTCTCCTCTCTATATTTTATGTGCTTCCAAAACTATTTAGGGATCCCATTAATAATACAATCCTAATTCCTCCTGTAGCTCTGCTAATTACTCCACTGCTTAAGTGAGATCATGTAAGACCTAAGAGAATTCAACTAAGCCTCTCTTTTCTATTTCCACTTTGTTGGATTTTCTTGATAACTTTTGTGTGTTGGGAAAGAACAAGTTTAGCAATCAGGTACTTATCTAAATGCCTGTGTCATTAGGTTAATGGAGCATAATTGCAGAGAGAAATCTTATAGCAGAGAGGATCCAAAAAGTTCTGCAATGACTTCTGGAAAGTGAATATAAAGGTTGGAAGAGACAATATGGACCAATATGTAGGTGAGAGTGAAAGGGAGAATTGAATTTATGGGGAAAGATTTTGTATTGAAAATTTGCTACATTTTGCCCACACAAGGACTGATTCAACCATGATTAAGGGGACCACTATTTAGAGTGTATGGGTTACTAAAAATAGAAAAGATTATGTATATGTTTGGTCACCTTATCTACATGAATTAAGTAGAAAAGTGTTAATAAGACTGTGATTGTGATATGGAAAGATCCTACCCTTAAGCCACGGGTAATAGTTTCAGCAATAGTGATGGGTTTGCTTGCCCTGCTACTTACACACTTTCATTTAGTCACCCACACAACACATTTGTAAGATAGATGGATATTGTTAGCAGTACAGATTTTGGCCATAGAACTGAGTTGTTTTTTCCTGCACTCTTGGAGATAGAACTTGCTACTCTGGCTTCATGAAGCATTAAAACAAGTGGGAAATTAAATTATTACCATTTGCTGATTAGCTAGCCATAGATCTTGTCACTTACACTTCCAGCACTCTTCTAGTTTCTTATTCTCAGTTTTCTAGAGAGCTGTTCTACTATATGAGACCAAGGACATGAGTTTGGTTCCAATGTAAATCTATTAGTTTGTTCTGTTCTATGTAGGGATCCAGTAGGGAAATACAGTTATATGGTACAAGTTCATTGCTATCATCTTAAAAATAAATCTAAAATACTAAGAAATATGATATTGTGTGGAGCATTGAGAGAGGAACCAGATGTGTAATTTAGGCTCAGATCATTCATCAACAAATTGCATAATCCTAGGCAACATGTTAATCTTCACTTAATCATTTTGGACTTCATTTTGTCCATCTGTAAAATAAAGAGTTTGGACTAAATGATACATGTGTTCCCTTTCAGCTCTAAGAGTCTAGCAGATTTCCTCTATGATTACTTTATTGATGATAGGTTAGCAGTGCCATCTTCATATGCTAAGGAGAGGCAAACCAATCACAGCTTTCCATGCCTCCTCTTTTTTCCTTTCCAAACAAACATAACAGAGATCTCAGCTGGAATGAAATTCAGATATCCTCTGCTCCATGCTGAATCCAACAAAGATACCTCTCTACAATTGTAATAATGAATTGTCATGGATCAGTAACTGAGAGACTTTAGTGAGAGAGAACCCTCTCTTTCTGAAGCAGTCCATTCCATTTTTGACTAGTTATACTTAGTAGGAAGGTTTTCCTTACAACAATCTTAGTCACAATCTAGCCCTCATTCTAGTGTGAGAATTTAATAGTGTTGTAGAGAGTTGTGTAGATATGAAAAAAAAAAAGTTTTTACTAATTCATATCAACAGTTTGTTGGGATAGACATGATTTTTAAATCTCAATTTGATTTTTCCAATCATCAAAAATATATTTTCTTTTTCTCTAAATTCCACCATCTTCTCCACTTGGGGATGGGGGAAAACTTTGTAATAAGTGTGCATCATTAAGCAAAACAAATTCCCACATTGCCTACATTTTAAAAACATGTCTCTGCACCCTGAGCTCATAACCTCTGTCAAGAGGTAGGCTTCATCATGGTCCTTCTGGAATTGTGGTTATTACATTGATCAGAGTTTATAAAACTTTCAAAGGTATTTGTTTTTACAATGTTGTTGTTGTAGAAACTGTTTTCCTTGTTCTATATTCTTTACTATATACAAATCTTCTCAGGCTTCTCTTAAACTCTCTCACCATTTCTTTTTTTATTTATTTATTATATATTTTCATAATATTATCCCTTGTATTCATTTTTCCAAATTATCCCCCCCTCCCTCTACTCCCTCCCCCCGATGACAGGCAATCCCATACATTTTACATGTGTTACAATATAACCTAGATACAATACATGTGTGTAAATACCATTTTCTTGTTGCACAATAAGCAGTAGATTCCGAAGGTACATGTAACCTGGGCAGACAGATATTAGTACTAACAATTTACATTCACTTCCCAGTGTTTCTTCTCTGGGTGTAGCCACCTCTGTCCATCATTGATCAACTGGAAGTGTCTCTCACCATTTCTTAGGGAACAATGGAATAATCCAATTATATTCATGTACCAAAATTTGTTTGGGCATTCTCCAAATGATAGATACTTTCTTAGTTTGGAGTTCTTTTCCACCATAAAAAGAATTAGAAATACTGTTGTACATAAAAGGATAGACAAAGCTGATTGCAAATATTCTGACTTTGTCTTCCTAAACTATATAAGTGACAGTGAATTAAGCCAGTGATTACTGAATCACAAAATATGTGAATACCTGGTTGAAGAACATTATAAGTATTCATGTATTGACACATAAGTATATTTGGTAATATATGTAGCTACATGTATGATGATAGCTTTATATTCATTATATGTTTGTGTAGTAAATACAGTGCCATGACATTCCTATTGGGGAGGTAAATAGTGTAGTGAACAGTTCATCAGTCAACAATTACTTATTAAACTCTTATTTTTATCAGGCATTCTGCAAAGTGGTGGGGATTACAAAGAAGGCACAAATGCATTGACTTGAGATCATGGGGATTTATCCAGATACTTCTATAATATTTTATTTTTCAAAATATTTTTCAAAAAAAAATTTTCAAAAACAAACATAGTTTTCAACATTCACCTTTGCAAAACCTTGTGTGACAAATTTTTCTCCTTCCCACAACTCTGTCTTCTCCAAGAGAGCAAGAAATTCAATATAGGTTAAACACGTGCAATTCTAAATATATTTCTATATTCATCATACTGTGCAAGAAAAATCAGATCAAAAGGGGGGGGGGAAATCATAAGAAAGAAAAAACAAGCAAACAAAGAATAACAACAAAAAAATCCACTTTCAGTCTCCATAGAACTCTCTCTAAATGTGGATGGCACTTTCCACCCCAAGTCTATTGGAATGACCTTGAATCACCACATTGTTGAGAAGAGCCAAGTCCATCACAGTTGATCATCACCTAGTTTTGTTTTTACTTTATACAATATTGTCTTCATTCAGCATCAGTTCATGTAAGTCTTTCCAGACTTTTCTGAAATCATACTGCTTATCTTTTCTTATAGAACAATAATATTTCATTACAATCATATACCATAATTTATTCAGACATTCTCCAACTGATTATCCAAATATTCCTGGAGAGAGAAGTTGTAGTCCAGCTCTGATTATATATAGCAATATCTGTTCCACATAAATCAATCAATATTGTAATTTTTATAGAATCATTCTCATAAATGACTGGCCTACATGTATCAATAGATATGTGAAGTCTGTGATGCTGCCAGTACAAGACTTTGACCCTTCTAGGGCAATCCCTATAAACTTTGGATAGAAAATGCCATTTGCATCCAGAAAAAGAACTATGGAGATTAAATGTAAATCAAAACATGCTCTTTTACTTCTTTTTTCTGTTTTCTTTTTTCTCTCCCATGGTTTTTCCTTTTTGTTCTTATTTTTCTCTCCTAACATGATTTATAAAGAAAAGTGTATTTTAAAAGTTAATGTAAATGTGTAACCAGAAAAAATAAAACAATTAATGAAGGAAAAACAAACCAAAAAACAAAAAAAATTACTTTGATCCTGAGGTTCACCCAGTTCACTCCAGTTCACTCTTGGTCAAATGCTTTACTAAACCCAGCTGATTGTGTAATCATAAATGAATATAAATTACCAAAGGTTTGAAAGTATCATGGTTTGATGGTGAAAAGAGCACTGAATTTGAAAGGAAAGTGGTGCAGTGGTAAAAGGAATGAATTTGTAATGAGACTATCTGAGTCAGAAGGTTGCTTCTGAAAGCTACTTGGGCAAAGGAAACATTGGACAAGTCGCATGATCTTTTGGTCCCCAATTTCCTCATTTGTTAAATGAAGGAAATTACACTAGATGGCCTCTAAATTTATTACCCTATGACTTCTTCCAGGTATTTCATTTATAAAATGAAAAGTTGAATTAGATAATCTGGGAGTGCATTACAACTTTAAAATTTTATGGTTTTATGCACATATGAGATTCCTTAATCAAATGTAAGCCCAAATCACCCTTAATATTCAGTGAATTTGGGGTAAATTCCTTCATATCCTGAGATATGCTGTCATAATGGGTAGATGAGCTAGTTACTAGATTGCTCAAAGAGGTATCAAAGATTGCTCAGAGGAGAAAAGCCTGGTGAGAAACAGAGATAGAGACCCACAAAGGGAAGAGAAACAGATAGACAGAGATAAAGATGGAAACAGACAGAAGAGATAAAACAGTAACAGAGATAGAAGGACAGAGAGATATAGACATACACACAGTGTATGGGCTCATATTTATGAGGTTTAATTAAAAAGAAATGAAACTTTTGACCTCAACTCACTTTTGACCTTAACTCACCTATAAGTGGAAATGGGGACTTAGAGGAAAAAATGAGTTTGGGTTTCAATATGTTTATTTTAAGATGTCTAACTGAACATCCAATTTGAGATGTCTAAAAGGCAGATATGAAATTGGAAATGAGCAGTGTCTGGGATAGGATAGGTAGTTTTGGAAACATCAGCTTAGGGATATTATTTAAATCCATAAAGGCTGATGAGAACACCTATTGAGATAATATAGAGGCACAAGAGGAAAGGAGACAAAATAGGTCTCTGAAGGATGCCTACATTTAGAGTGCATGATATAAAGGAAGATCTAGCTAAAGAGACAGAAGAAGCAATTAGGCAGGAGGAGAACAAGGAGAAAATAGTGTCCTAAATACTTAGAAAGAAGATGGTATCAATAAGAACTGGATGATGGATAATATCAAAGGTTGCAAAGAGGTTAAGGAGAATGAAGGTGGAGAAAAGGCCACTGGATTTGACAATTAAGAACATTGGTGACTTGTAGGTCCAAGTCCAGTATCACCTTTCCTTTGGTATCTTTCACACTTTAGCATTCTACTTGATCTTGCACAGGCAATCCAGAGCAAAGGAAAGTGAACTGGTCTTTGAGTCAAAAATTCTGCCTCTGTTATTTACTAGCTTTTTGACCCTTAATAAGATATAACTTTTCTAGGGCTCAGTTTCCTTATATTAAAAATGGAAGTAATAATCCTTGCACCATTTACCTATAGAGTTGTTGTGAAGAAAATTTCATGTCAATATGAGTTATCTTTTTCACCAGAATCCTATTCTGATGCCTTCCTAGATCAATGAGAGGGCATGACAGTAGAATATAGATTCCAGCACCACCCACAAGCTGGAAAAGCTTTGAGAAAGAGTCTGATAATAGATTCTGTCTTTTAGTCTGTGTCTTCATAGCACTCGTGGGTAACTTAGGAAGGGCTCATTGCTAGACTGACTTCAGGGTCATTTTCTTGATCTTGCAGGTAAAAGTAAAGTTGTGTGCTTTTATGTCTATTGGGAACAAATTGTTGCTCACACCAACAACTTCATAGTTTCAAGTTTTTAATAAATTCTTCCCTTCCTCTCTGGAACCCTAGAGTATATATAGTATGAGCTAGGTATTGAGTAGGCTGCACAATATCACTTAGTTATTCCTGAATTATATACTATTTCCATTATTCCCTTTCATAAGAGTCAGCTTTATCTCCTCAGAGAGACTGTAAGTTCTTTGTGTTTAGGGGTAATTTTAAAAAACTTCTTTTGAACCTCTTCTCTAGCCCGCCACCCCCATCTCTCACTGTCGTGAAACCTTATTATCAAATTATTTTGTAGTAGAAGTAATCATAATTAGAGCATAAACTTCTTCCCATTTATCTCCAATTGACAACAAAAATAAAAACAAAAGCCTCACAACAAATATGCATGGTCAGGCAAAACAAATTCTGTTGTTGTCCAAGTCCAAAAAAGCTCTGTCTCATTTTGCATTTCAAAGTCCATCTGTCAACAGATGGCTAGCATGCTTCATCTTCCATCATCTGGAATCAAAGGTTTTTCCATTAGTATTAAGAATTCTAACAGTTCACCTTATCTATATAGTCTATGTATACTTGTTTAGATATTTGAATTGCTCATATGAAAATATAATTAGCCCAATTCTCTGCCTAGGGATTTTGACAAAAATTAAGGAAAACCTTCTATAGATTTATGTATTGTGAAAATAGAAGCCTGCTTTTTTATAATTATAAATTAAGAAAAGGAAGGGAACTTCAAAGCCATTTTGTCAATGTATAGGAAACTAAAGCATAGAAAGATTGTTTTTTGTCCACAGTCACCCACTGGCAACATTAAGTGTCAGAGCCGAGATTTAAATCCAGCAATATTTCTCCTGCCTCAGTTTAGGTATATGAACAGAATAACTACAAAGGTGCACTTCTCCCATGATTTTCCTCTTGTGTAGTTTATACTGTATTCTCCATAGCTTAGTGTAATCACATATTACATGCTCTGAGATTTTACTGAATATTTTTAATCATCTTTATTTATTTAAAATATAAAATAAAATATAAAAATATAACTAATACACACATTTTTTCAACTACATGTAAAAGAAAAATTTAACATTTTTTAAAAATTTTGAGTTTCATATTTTCTCTTTTTCCTCCTTCCTTATTGAGAAGGTAAGCAATTTAATACAAGTTATACACATATAATAATATAAAACATTTCCTTATAAGTCATATTATGAAGAAAACATAGAAAAAATAAAAACAAGAAAAATATAGAATGTTTTTTAAAAGTATGTTTCAATCTGCATTCAGATTCTATCAGTTCTTTCTCTGGAGATGAATAACATTTTTTTCCATCATAAATTCTTCAGAATGGTCTTGCATCCCTGTATTGCTGAAAATAGCTAAGTCATTCACAGTTGATCATCATACAATTTGGCAGTTCTTGTGTACAATGAACATTCTCCTGGTTCTGCTCACTTCAGTTTGCATTAGTTCCTGTAAACGATCCTTGTTTTTTAAAACACAATAGCATTCCATCACAATCATATACAGCAACTTGTTCTGTCATTCCCTGATTGAATTTCTCAATTTCCAATTCTTTGCTACCACTTCTATAAAAATCCTTTATATATATATATATATATATATATATATATATATATACATACGTGTGTGTATACATATATATAATGTGTGTGTATATATATATATGTGTGTGTGTGTGTGTGTATATGTGTGTGTATGTGTATATATACACTTTCCTTTGTTATATCTATATCTATATATTTTTGGGATACAGACCCAGTAGTGGTTTTGCTGGGTCAATGGGTTTACACAGTTTTATAGCCTTTTGTGCATTAATTGCTCTCCAGAATGGTGGACTCAACTTACAACTCCGTCAATGGTGTTTTAGTGTTCCAATTTTCCCGCAACTCCTCAAACATTTGTCATTTTCTTTCTTTCTTTCTCCTTTGGTCATGTTTGCCAGTGGTTGTCATTTTTTCATCTTATTTCAGTGGAACAAAATAAAAAATTACCTATGGATCATATATATTCCATCAGTCCTTGTTTGTCATTTAAAGAAACACATCAGAGTGGGCATATGTCACTCTGCTTTCCTACCCCACCAAAATTCACTTTCTATTACTATATATAATATTTCTATATGCAAGATATATTTCATATTTCTTAATTTATCCTTCAGGAATCTCTTCCACCTTGTTTCAATTTACTTTTTAAATTTTAACTTCCATTACCACTTTATCATATTACCTACTTCATCTTGCTATTTTTCATGAAACAAACCAAACTATTCTCTTCTTTATGCCCCAGAACATGTATGACTCTAGGCAAACCACATGATCTTTCAACATCCCCATATAAATGCATGGATTGAGGAATTTCTTCTTTTCAATTTTCTCATATCATTGGCCTGGTAAAAATGTATACATACATATAGAAGAATGTATATGTATATATCTGCTTACTCACACCTACATTTTTCTACCCATAGATCAATATAGATATTTATATAAAAAGAGATAGAAATACCCTAAAGATTAGTTGAAAATTTCCTAATGAATGACAGTTTTAGAATCATTGATTAGAACCATCAATCTATAGAGGCAATCATCATTGGGCAAGTGATTCGACTCAATAACAAATATTTATCCCTATGGCTGACACAGCACCCATTATAGCACATTTTGTTGAATTAGAATTGATTATTTCCTAAGCCCTGACCAAATTTTATTCCATGAATGAGTGATGTCATAGGCCAAAGCTCCTTAAACTGTGGTTTATGACCCCATATGGGATCATATAACTGAATATAGGGTTAACAAAATTATTATTTATTATGGGTAAATGTGTGATTTGTATACTTATTTATGTACCTACATACCTGGGGTTGTGTAAAATTTCTTAGACAAAAAGGGATCAAGAGTGGAAATAGTTTAAAAAGCTCTGGCAAAGGCTTCAAAGGGTCCTCCTCTGAATTCTCAATGTTTTCTGGCACAAAAGAAAATAAAGTAATGGTTATTAATTTTAGCAAAGATGAATTCAGTTCCTTTTTTTTATAAAAAGAAAAAACGTATCTATGCAAAGTGCTCCATGATTTGGAAGATAATCACTCACTACATTAGATACTCCTCTCAGGAACTCTTCTCCTGGCAAATGACATTGTCCATTTTGTAAAGAATTAGAATACCTATTATTGTTGTTTGTCCTTCATTTTCAAAGAGGATCAATGACATCACAGAATGATGTCTTGACTTTCATGTGATTTAGATTTAAGTGAGACAAAGTTACAAAAAGTCATCAGACTCTCTTTTAATTCCAGAGTCATTAAAGTCCAGTGGCAGAGCAAAAGTCAAGGACGAGTGATAGGACAGCAGTCAGTGTTTGACCTTGGCATTTTTGATGTTTGACCAAGCTCATAGAGCCTGCTTTAGTCACCTTTATGGCCTTTGGAAGAAATTGTTCTCCTTTGCCTACTCTGCCTGAGGGGAACTTTTCACATGTTTAGGGTAGTTACTACCCTAACTCTTGTTTGACGTGAGACCTGTCACTTACTCTCAACTTCGTTTAGCCTGTCTGTTTTGTTGGTTTTATAGGAGTGCGGTTGATGTACATGCCTCAGCTTTTTGGAGCACAGGTAAGAATTGGGTGAAAAATGGACACCAAAGTGGATGAGCATCTATAAAAAAGGGCTCACTGATCCTTCACATCAAAGGTGCTCTACTCCTTGAATATCCCATAATGCCTACTAATAGTTGAAGAAATAATAAAATATACAAAAGACATTTAACTACTTAAGATATTATTTCCCCTGAAATCATAGAAACTGCTAATTAAATAAAAATTGACAAAACTCTGAGTACAAAATATTGTGTTGTGTACTCTATTTTCTGGGATACAGGCAAAAAACATGCCATAGATGCAAAACTGGTTGAGCCCTAAGAAATCATCTACCTCAGCCTCCTCATTTTATAAGTGAAGAAATTGAAGCCCAGAGTAGTTCAGTGACATGCCCAATATCAAACAGTACTGAGTATCAGAAGTAGGACTAGAACCCAGGTTTTCTGGTAAAAACCTCCTATTAACTCTAATAATCTGACATAGAAAAGGTATGGCAGCCATAATGCTCTGATTTCTAATGGTGATAAATTGGGTCCTCAAAATAGACTTTGAATTTTAGAACTTCAATCCTTCAAATAACTCTGTGACTTACACTATCAAAGATCCTATATGGGCACACTAAGGACAGTTCTCCAACCCTTTGTCTCCTTTTCTTCACTTAAAAGAAGTGTGGGGTTTTTTTAATTATAAAAAGTCTTCATTCCAGACCTCAGCTTCTAGTGCATTTTGCTTTTGCTATTTTTGTTTTTGCAGCTGTTGCTGCAAAGTTCACATCCTCACACAGCTGTTGCTCGCCATCAAATTTTTTGAAGTACTACAATATTCTTTCTTTCAAAGTGTTAATCTTGCTATTAAAAATCCAATCAGGAATTTTCAGTTTCCAGGTTATCTTTTTTATTTTGCTACTCTTTTTATGTCCCCAAGCCAATGACATTAATTTAGACCATAAAAATGAACATTTCTGACAATATGAGGTATGTTTCCAAATAATTTTGTCAACAGGTTGTTACTTTAGTCACAAACTAAAAAAATCCAGTCACAAAAATATGTGTATCAATGTTCATTATGGTGAATGTCTTTTATTTCTAAGGATTTTAATACTCTGTGTGGTATGCCTAGATTGTCAAGGTACATAAGAAAAAGATTCTGTGTTCTCTTTGATAAAGGAAATGATCATCATTGGGATCCTGCTTTCTTGAGTTATGGATAATTATGCTTATTTGTGAAGTGATTAGGCTAGAAAGTAGGGGATGAATGTCTGGGGAAAATACCAGTTGAAGTGATAGATCCCCTATATGAGGTAATTAGATTACCAGTCCTTGTTTCTTTGGCAATATTAGAAGCAATTTTCTCTAAAGTTAATAGGAGTCTGTTTGAAGGAGAAAAAAGAAAAATCAGTGAATAAACAATATATAATTATGCAGAAAACATATAGGCAATGTTGGAGTCACCCATTGGGCCTAACGTGAAGTAAATATACATTTCTTTGCTCACTAGAGAGGAGTTTCTATCAAATGGGTCATAAGCTAAATCATTAAGAAAAATCACAAAAGTTAGTTTTTAAGAAAAGTACATATGAGGCCTAGAGCATTGGCTCAGAAATTTAGGGACTTTTATGGAACTTTTTATGCTTTTCAATGCAAGTTGTCTTACTAGCAAAAACATTTATAATTTACTTACCACTATATTAAAATCTAGATAAGGTCACTCATTTGTGATGGGACTTCTTTTCGGTCTTATCTGTTTCTGAGACATCTTGTAATAAGACTTTTTTTTTTTTTTTTTTTTTTTTTTGGTCTGTAGTGCTTTTTCAATCAGTGTAGCTGACACCAGATAATTTTAACACAAGGGATATATCACACAGGCTTGTATGAACATTGACCTAATTTAGCTAATCTTAGATGATTTATCCATAATATCTTGTCTATGAATATTTGAAAATGTAGGAGCCATTGTACACACTCTCACTCTCTCACTCTCTTTCTCTTTCTCTCTCTCTCTCTCTCTCTCTCTCTCTCTCTCTCTCTCTCTCTCTCTCTCTCTCTCTCTCTCTCTCTCTCTCTCTCTCTCTCTCTCTCTCTCTCTCTCTCTCTCTCTCTCTCTCCTCCCTCCCTCCCCTCCTCTCTCTCCTTTTCTTTAAGCCATTGGAGCAAATGTGCCCTACCAGTATATATTTTAAGTAAACAGTAGGGTAAAAATTAATTGGGAATTTTGCTTTTGCTTAGATTTTCTATTCTATGAGTCTTGTGCCTTGTCCCCCATGATTATGAGTGCCCCATTCTCTGTGTTTGTTTTTCCTTTCCCCCTCTTTTTATTCCAAACCAATTCTGAATGCTTAAAAGTAGAATAGAAGTATTTGACAATAAATAACTAAATTCCTTCAGCTTTTCATTTTGTTTTTTCATCATTGACTCAGCAAGTGAAATCAGAACAAACATGAGTCATCACAAAAATAAACAGCATTGTCATACTAATAAATATGCTTCCCTACACATGTAGTCATAGAAGAACAAAATTATTTGGATTTCTATTGGGGTATTTATTTATGATTCTCCAGCAAAATACATGTTGAATTTTTAGTGACTTTTCTTTGCAACTTTTGCATGAGGCATTATTTATTACAAAATGAAGTATCTCCATTATTTTCTTATCAATTGAATAGAAGCCTTGAGTAACAAAAGGGTAGGAATACTTTCCAAGCTATTAATGGAAAAGAATAAACTGTTTCCATTAGCTTACCTACAAGGACTTTGTCACACCTGGGATTTGAGAAACAATTCGTTTTTCTCTAAATTACAATTTAATTTAACTAAAAATAAAGCTATGTATATATAGAATCACAATAAGCAACTGGACAACTAGTTTGATAAAAAGAAATATTGTATTTCTATTTAGCATTTTTCCATGAAACACTTTGACACCTTTGCAAAACAGATCCACCTCCTCTCCATTTATACTGAATTGTTTTTTTCACAAATTATGCTGAATTCAAGGTAAATGTATAGATACAATTTTTGTGTAACAGTTGTAATGAAGTCTATTTCATCAGAGCAACAATTTTCTGGATGAAATCTACTACCATACCTTTCAGAAAACACTGTAATTCAAAAGAAATAACAAAACCTCTAACTTCTTTTTCATTCCAAGTCAAAACAAAGTAGAGTATTTCCAAAGATCTGACCTGAAAAAATACTGATATTATGTCATGTGACTTATTTGGCAAAAGTATGACACATCTTAAAAAGCCAACATCAAAAATCAGAGGCACAATATATTTTATTGAAATTCCCATTTTGGCAACATTTTTATTTATTGAAGAAAATATTTGCCAATAATGGGGTTTCTCTCCATTATCTGACACATTGTAGAAAAAGAGATTAAGAAGAAAGTTAGGGTATAAGAACTTATGCTGATGAGAAATTTGAGAACATGCTGAAAATAACCAAAAAAAATTCCTTTCTCACTTGTTGATTTGCCCCCAGTAACTTAAATTGATGTAAATTTCACCATCAGCTAGCATTCCTAGCCAGATTTCACAAAGTTAGTTCATAGTAAATTGAGGACTGCTGTCTTAGATCATAATCTAGCAATTAGGCAAGAATTAAAATAACAACTGAAAAGAAAATAATAATACAATGCAATGTGAAGTATTCCTCCCCATCTGATAGTGTTATAATATTCACATTCTCATGAAAGAAAGATGCTTCAATTGTATCTAGTTCTATTATAAATTATCTTTAAAATAAGACTGCTTTGCTTTCACTCCATATAGCACACTTATATAAACCTCATTACAACTTCAGGTTCAGAAAGAAAATCAAAAGGCCCCATACAATCAAGGCCCCAATGTATTCTACAATGTAAATGCATCTGCTTAGAAGCATTCATCTCATCAATATATGAGAAAGGATATGTAAGAACAACAAAGCAATCATTTAGACTTGTGCATGTATATATGTGCACATACACACATGTATGTATGTATGTATGTATGTTTATACAGGTATGTACAACAAAGCAATAATTTAGACTTGTATGTATACATACATGTGTATTATATATGTATATTGTATATACATATACACACACAATCATTTTAAGGAGGTCTGGCATTGAAGGGTGTATGGCCCAGAAATAAACATTCCCTTACCTTGTTTTAGAATCCATTCTGCACTACCTCATAGAGACTTAAATTTCATGATTGATATTGCATACCACTTGTGTGTGTGAATTGCTTATTTATTGTCTTCTGCATCATTTTCAACCAAACCTGGTCCATGAGGAAATAATAATAAAAAATAATATAATTTGCTATGCTCTATTCATCGAATATATTATTTTCTTCCCCCATGTGTGAGAGGGCCAGATGCAGCAGCTCAGTGCCCGATGATAACGAACATGAAAAATATAGTGAGTACATTTACCAGAGATAACCACTGTTTGGCTCTGGTTGTGGAGGAAGATGTCAGGAAGAGGAGGAAGCTCAAGGTGAAAGTGGAATCAAACAGGGCAATTCCAATAGCCTTGTATTGGAGAGAGCCATCTGCATCCAGAGAGAGGATTATGGGGACTGAATATGGATCACAACATAGTATTTTTACCTTTTATTGTTGATGTTGTTGTTTGCTTGCTTGTTATTTTCTTTCTCATTTTTTTCTCCTTTTGATTTGGTGTGTGTGTGTGTGTGTGTGTGTGTGTGTGTGTGTGTGTGTGTGTGTGTACATGCAAGCGCGTGCCCACGGGCGTGCTCAATATGATAGATGTGGAAATGTTTGGAAGAATTGCACATATTTAACCCATATTGATTGCTTACGGTCTAGAGGAGGGGGAGTTGGGGAGGGATGGGAACACAGGGTTTTGCAGGGCTAAATGTTGGAAACTATTTTTGCATGTATTTTGAAAAATTAAAAAAAATCAAATAACATTGTTCCCTGCTAGATTACTGACTGCGAGGTAGTGGTCCCCCGGACTCTTAAGTCTGGATTTCCAAGATCAGGGTCCCCAGGGCTCCCTTCCAGTGTTTCGTGACCCGCGCCTAGTCTAGAGAAATAATTCTGGCAACTAATTAAATCATTGGCAAAACTACGGGTATCATCAGGGTGCCGATGACTGGGGGAGCCCAAAAAGGTGTGCCTTATGAAAATAATCTGAAAGACTTGAATGTCCGGTTTCCCCCCACCCCCCTTGTGAATTTCCTAGGACAGCGTTCCGTTTCTGCTGGTTCAGTGGGAAAGGCGCTTTATAGCTGGAATCAAAGGTCCCAGTTGCAGCTCTGACTCTGACTCCGTGATTTTGAGCAAATTACTTAACATCTAGGCCTCTCTTTCCTGTTCCGTATGAGGGTGGTGGAGCAAAAGACCTCTAAGTCTGACTCAAGTTAGCAACCTAATACCGTTACGAAATTCCCTTTCTTAATCTCTGGACTTCTGTTGCTATCTTCTCAAATCCGTCCTGGTATAATTTTTCTCACCACCAATCTAGCCTTTTGTATTAGGGAAATGTGTATTGGGGCGGGATGAGGGAAGCCAGGTGTCTGGTAGCGACTACTGAGAAAAGGGTTTATAATCGATTAGCTAAGTGCCGGTGTGAGGCAGCAGACATCCAGGTTTTGAGAGATGGAGAAGGAAGAACACCTTGGGCCTTCTTAAGATGGGGATAGAGTGAAATCTACCTATGAAATCCACTAAGTTAAAATCTTCGTCATCCAGTAGAATTTAAAACGCATTTTCCTTTTTTTAAAAAAATATAATTTAAATTTATTATCATTGTTTTTACTTTAGGTCATTTGCCACTATTTCCTAATCCTGGATCTGCCCTGTCTTCTTCATCAAAAATCAAAACAGTCAAAAGAGAGAACAAAAGGAAGATGCAGGACAGCAAAGACGGGGAATAGATTTCTAGGAAAGTGAAGAAACAGAATTGGGGGAGTGAGCCTAAGGGTATGCAAGGGATTCAGAAACCAAGTACCTAGGAAAAGAAACATTAATTTAATTTGAACCCTGATACTATTAAAAAAAAAATGATAAATTCATGGCACTTTCCTTCTCACTCGGTGGACATGGGAGAAAGATAGGCCTGAGAGAATACTTGAGCATTCTAAGTAACTATCTTTTGGGAGAGTAGACAAGGTGTTGATTTAGAGCTAAGAAAGACTTCTGAGCTAACTTTATAAATCAGCTTACTTTATAAAGGAAGCTGAGATTCAAAGATGTTAATGACTGGCTTTCCAAAAGCTAACAGAATTTAGGGTTAACCTAACAGAATTGTAAAGCACTTGGTGCAATTTTAAAACCCTATGTAAATGTGAATTTATTATTGTTATCATTATTTTCCCATCATTAGTACTGTTCTCTCTTATATCCAGGCAGCTTTAGGTCTTCGCTGAAAAAGTTTGCTTTTCCTCATTTTAATACAGCTAAGTTGAGAGCCAGCTAAATTGAGAGAAAGAAAGAAAGTGTTATGGTAGGGAGATAGTTCCAGAATATTCCCTGAGATGTCAGGGCTGAAAGCTAAGTGCGATGAAGGAAAATTAAAACACAGCTGTGCCTTAATTCACTTTCCAAGTTGATAGACATTTCTTCCCAAACTGGGCCTTCTTAAGGTAGGGATAGGGTGAAATACCTTTGTCATCCAGCAGATTGCAAAACACATTTTCCTTTATTTTATTTTATTATTTTGGGCCATTTGCCACTATTTCCCAATTCTGAGACTGCCCTGCCTTCCTTATCAAAAATCATAACAGACATATATTGCTAATTTCGTTTTCTTCATTTATTTTCTTCCCTATTTTATTGCCATGAGATCCCCTGAGATCTTCCCCACTCCGCCCCCTCCATCTCCAGTGGGGCAAAAACTGGAAAGGTATTGGTTGTTTTACAGAAGTAGACATAGAAAGTTGGAAGGGAAATTGTTTCCAGTAGAAATTTTAATGTCGTTTTGCTGGAATACCTGATTCAAGGTGTTTATTATCAATAAGGCTCCCACCTGGTCTGGTCTTGGGAGGTCCCTGGGAAATAAAGACTCCGTGCCCAGTGATTTCCACTCAGGTCAGTTCCTGCTCATTACATCGAAAATAGTTTTCAGTGGTGAAGGTATTCTACCTTAACTATCCGCAATAGTGCCTTTACTGACAACTTAGAGAATCGGGTTAGATTTTACCCTGATTTAAGGGAAAACAAAACAAAACAAAAAAGAGGAACTCAATTTATTTTATGATCACAAGATTAAGAACATACAGAAAATATTCCCATGGTTGAGTAAGGCTACCTTTCTTCTTCCACTTAGTCCTCATTTTTCAGTCACTCCCAGGAATAAATATCCTAGAGGCCCCATGGGAAGTGGATGAGAGAAAAACTGTCCTTTCTCTTTCCAAAAACCAGCCCATGGCCATGGCCACGTGCTCTCTGGGGCATGGGAAGAAATACTCGAAGGTTCAGGGTGTGCAACACTCAGGTTCAGAAGAAAGGCAGAACTCCCCAGAAATTCTCTCTGTCTCTCATTTCCTCACACCTACCACCAACATCCTTCTGTTCTAGTTCTAGTTTACTCTCTTGCCCCTTCTGGATCACAGCTATAGGACCACATGCAGAGTTCTCCAGATTTAGTAGATGGGATCTCAGCAACAGGTTTCTCGGTGTTTCTGACTCCTTGAAGCGGGGAAAGGAGGGAGATTATCTTTAATTGCAAGAGTTCCACCTGGGGAGAAAGGGGGAAGAGTTGAGGGTGTGTGTGTGTGTGTGTGTGTGTGTGTGTGTGTGTGTGTGTGTGTGTGTGTGTGTGTGTGTGTGTGTGTGAAAAACAAAGAACTCGGTGATGAATTGAATGGAGAGGAAAGGAGAGAGGAAAGGAGAAAAGGAGAGGGTAGGAAAGGAGAGGAGAGGATTAAAATTAATTCGGTCATTTGAGAAGGGGGAGAGCAATTAATTAATTAATAATTCAATTGAATATCACTCCGCTGAATCATAGTTTTATTTCCCTTTTTACAAGCCAGTGGACTTTCCACACAGCGGTGATGATAACTGTTTTAAATAAGTCTTTCGTGTATATCAAGGACAGTCTTTTAAAATAATTGATTGTGGAGAGGTGCTAACTCAGCTCGAAATGATAAAAACACTATTTAGCGCCATTCATTTCAGTCTAGTGCCCAATGTAAAGTTAACACTTTAGCCCACATTCATTTTGTGTGATTAAAAAAAAAAAAGTGTATCGACTATTAACTTTTGAGTGAACGTCAAATCCAGGTTAGCCCATTATGGAGCGCAAAGTCAAATCGGAACACTCCTGAAAAAAATGTGAAAGCATCAGATGCAACAACAGCCCTGCTAAACTTGATTTTAATCTTAAAGGATGACGGCTGTGTCTCTGAGTTAGGCGTTCAAGCTGAGAGCTACAGGGAAGGTTTAAAAAGTATATGAATGCACCAGAAAAAGGAAACTATGAATCGATCAGCTATTGTAGCTTTCAAACCCTTCTTTCCTCTCTAGTCCTGTTCCCGACTCTCTTATCCTCTTTCCCTACCCCCTATCAACACAAGGGAATCTGTGACTCCGAAACATGTCACGGAGAAGTGAAATCTTTGCAGAGGAGCCTGCTAATGCATTCAGAATGTATAGTTTTCCAAATCTGATGTTTTGCAATGATGACATTAGTGTGGCAACCAAAGGTCCGAGACGACAAGTCTGCTGCAGCTGCTCTGCGCTTTGAAATACCCAAGACAATGGGAGCCACTGTTCTCCAGCGCTTCGCCTTTCCACTCCATTTGCATAGTCTGTTCTGCCTGATTGACCAGCTTGGTCTGTCCGAGGGACCAGCATTGTTCACAGATCACTTCAAGATGGCAGAGATGACAAGATTCAGGTGAGAGATGAAGTGGGATGATTCTCGAAAGCCTTAAGAAAAAGAAGCCCTGGGAACTCCGGCGCGAATGGGACAAGAATCAGCCACACGGTTTATTCAGTTTCAGTGTCTGTTTGCGTGTTTGTTTATAAAGACCTCATCAGTGGCTAATGGGCAAATGCAGAAACTGAGGATTTCAATAGGCATCTCACCATCTCCCAAACTGAGGGAGGCGGTTTTTGTTCCCACTTCAAGCTAAAATCATTGTTGGAACTGTTTTATTTAGTTTCACTCGTTCACTTTTAGAAGTTTTTGTTTTTGTTTTTGTTTTTGAAGTTAAACTATGGAAATGGAGACCCATGTGTCGTGCTTTTTTTTCCCCCCTGGGACCAAAGAGATGTGTGACGAATTGATGCTGAATTTGTTATTTTCCGGAAACGTGATTTTAAAGAGGGGATCTTGTTCACTCGGGTGGCAAATCCGAGTTTCAAGGAGGAGAAGGCTGAATCAAAAACTCCTTCACCCCCAAGTTAGCAACAGAGCACTGTACCTGGTTTCAAAATTAAATCCTGTTTCACCCTTGTTGCAGATATTCATGTAACACGAACACACACACACACACACACACACACACACACACACACACACACCACTAAAATGATTTTCATTTGACATTGATGTTTTGACTTCATCTCAAAAAAGACAAAATCTTTGCAATACAAGTACCTTTTCCCCGGAGAGGTTTCAGTACCATTTGCTATGATTTCTTTCCACCTAACAGCACTGATGGCGGATGGAGCACAAAAACATTTCCACAGCCAACGTTTTCTTTCCCTAGGGATTTCAATCATTGTTTAGTGTAAATATTGCCAATAACTTGCTGATACTGAACTTCTAAGTCTAAGGAGGTCTGGGTGGCGTGTGAGCTCTGTTGGGGTGGAGGGAAGGTAAGGAAGAAGAGACAAGGGGAGAGTGTAAATTACTTGTTGTACCTTGTTTACACTTTTCTCCAATTTACAAAAAGGCCAGGCACTTTCTTGCCCGAGGGGTTGAAAGGATGGATTTGTGTAATTTAGTTGTACAATCTTCCAGCAGCCTGGAATACTAAAAGGGCTCTTTCTGGGACTTTAAGAGTGCGCTTTCTGCTCACTGAGCGCATCCTCCGCGACCTCGAGCGGTCTCCGCCACACTTGGGGCATTGCTGTATCTATCGTCCCTCATTCGGTGCCACTAGCTCTCTTCATCTTCACTCTGTCCTCCCCATCCGTTCCACTCACCTCCCGTAATAAACCCCAAACACCACAGAATTAGTATTGGGTTCTTCTTAGCCCGCACTCCCTCCCCGTCTAAGAGTGGGACCAACACCCCACCGGACTACTTCAGGGCACCAGGAATTTGTTTAAATCCCCTCCTGTGTTTACTGGTGACGGGAGAGACGTTTATCTGGGGGGTGGGGTGGGGGTGAGGAATATAACGATTAATACAACCGCAGGTTTCCAGATAAGTGATTGTGATGGAGATTGTTGGCGAGAAAATAGACAATTATCCGCTGTTAGCTTTACATAAAGATCGCATTAACTTGAATTAGTTATCAGACAAAAGAACATCTGAACGCGCCGCACCTTCCTGCCAGCCTAGGCGGCGGCGCGCGCAGGCTACCCGGCTTCCAAAGGTTCTCTTCACTCCTACTGCCGCCTCCTGCTCGGCCCACCCCCTGGACCGAGAGTCCTGTACCCGACTAAGGAAAAACAGATCTTGCTATAGCCCATGGGAGGAACTAAAAAAACCAAAACAATAAAAACAAAAAAATGGCAAGAGAGGGTGGGTTTTGGAGGCCAGAACAGTTGTCGTTGCTTCGCCTCTGCAGCAAATGCTGAAGGCACTTTTCCGAGAAGGGAAGCTGCAGGGGGCAAGGAATTGGGATCCGGAGGTGAGAGTCCTTTAGATGGCTGTGAGGACGGAGGTAGCTTGAGTGCGACTCAATCAGCCGGCGTGCACTAACTCCCATGGAACAGAATGAACTAGAACACCTACTCAGCCGGCAGTCAGAGGCCGAGCCGGGCCAAAGGGCAGGGAGGGCGCCGAGCTTGAGGGGGAAATCAGGGGTCCCATATAGTGGCTAGGGGCCAGAGGGCATTCAGGGCAAGGAACGGGCATCCCAGAGAAATGAAATCTTCCCTTCCCCCCCCCCCCCCGGGTATGAATGGACACGGAGAAGTCCGAGTCTTTTTCTACTCTTGTAGGAAAGTGATAAAACAGGAATTGCCTCGATAGTTTATGTGTTGAAACTCAAAGTCCATTTCCCCTCTCTTCTCTAACTCCCCTCATTTCTCCTCTCGCCTTTCCCATCTTATCATCTCAGACTGAAAAACCCTTTTTATAGTTCCCTCTTCTCCCTTCCCCAACTCCTCCTCCTTTCTTTCTTTCTCTCTTTCTCTCTCACCCTTTCCGTCTCTATTCCTATCTCGTCCCCCGCCCGCTCTCCCCACCTCCAGGAAATGCTGATTTCTCAGTCATTGGTACCGTAATTAATTACAATGCGAGGTGACCCCCGTCTCTTTCTCTTCCACTAGAAAAGGACAACTCGGGAATAAAGATCAGGCAAGCAGGAAACTTGCTTTGAGCACAGGTTCAGTGAAATGTTTTCGGGACACAAACTGATGTGGGTCCTACTCTTGGACTTTTAAGATGGAAATGCAACCAGTGAGGGCTCTGAGTGCCCTAAGAATTAATATAAAGTTGTTTATACTCCCAAATTCGCCTTTCTCCATCAAGTATGAAGGAAGCAATCTTAGGTATCCCCGTGGTGGCACCCATTTTCCAACACTATAATTATGAGGGAAGAGGGAGGAGAAAAAGTAGGTAGAAATGGGAGAACTGAGGTATCGCTAGGGGCAAACATTTGGAATTCTGGGAACACTGCTGTGATCGATGCTTGAAGTGGACTGGAGTCGGAGAGTAGAGGCTCCAAGAATGGGGAGGGGGCAAAGGAATTCAGTTCGGAAGGATACAGGGAAAGAATCTCGATTTGCCGGCTCCCGTATTTGGGAGGAACTGGTTGGAAGAAAGCTACACTGTACAGCCAGACGGTTGGTCTTTTCTATGCTGGTCCTCATAGTTGTGTTACCATTGCGACCACTTTTTCATATACTTTTATTTAATATGAAAATTTTAGGAGAATGGGGCAAACTTGAAGATACCCAAAACTCCCCGTCCTGCAGCAGGACTGACGATCTTCGCCGCCGCTGGAAACCTCTGTTCTCTTAGGCAGGGCCTCCCTAGCACCCTGGAGCTGTCCCCAGTGATCTGTGTGCCGCTGCTTGGGCCACAGCCCCTGCAGCAGCAACCACCGCCGCCGCCGCCGCCGCCGCCGCTGGGTCCCCGCTGAATAGAGCGGATAATGACCCCCGGTTCCCAAGACAGGCTTTCTGCTGCCTGGTGAGCCTTGGATTTGTGTGGTCCAAGCCTTTCCCAGCTTGTCCCATTCTGTCACCGGGATAAGGGGCTCCCTCGGCTCGTTTGCACCTGCGTCGCTTTTGGCTCCTTCAGGAATGCGCTGAAGCTTGTAATCAGCTTTGTGAAGCCATTGAGTGCACGGCTGAGTGAAACTTCCAAAGCTCGAGGAATACTGGCCCGGTGAATAGGAGCCAGCATGGGGCTGCTCTCCAAGCCTTCGCGCTGCCAAATTCCAGCAGAGCCCCTCACAATCAGTCCACACAAGCTTTACTGCTTTCCCCACACTAAGAAAAGTGAGAAAAGAAAAGCTAAAATACCAGTCACCGAGGTTAGCAGTTTGTTCCCAGATTAATGGCAAACGGCTCCCCCCAGACGAAGCTCACCAATTCAGGAAATATACAAAAAGGGGTGGGGTGGGGGTGGGGATGGAGGGTGGGGAGGGGGGAGGGAAAAGGAGCCAATTATTAATATCATTTCATATGCGTTCACATTTTCTTGTCCTTATCCCTCCTCCTCCTCCACTTCCAAGATGAGTATACCTTATCAACAAGGCCAGGAGGCTCTGGTATCGGTTCCAGATCTGTGCCAAGGACTTCGGGCCCCACTAAATTTCTGAAGGTTGAATGTTTCTTCCAGATGCCACGAAGGATATGAATTCTGTGCCAAGAGAGACAGTCCAAAGATTGGCCTTGGGGTCAAGAAATTGAGTTTTGAGTCAAGGCTTTGCCATTTAATTCATCTGAACCTCAGTTTTAGCATCTGGAAAATGGGAATAATGTTGCTTCTCCTGACTTTTCTTAAACTTCATAGGACTGTTGCCAGGGTCAAATGGATTAATGGCCATGAAAAGAGTTTGAAAGCCATAAAACACAATTCAAATGTAAGGCAATCATATTATTTATAAAAAAGGTGATTAGAGGTGTGTGTGTGTGTGTGTGTGTGATATGCTGAAATAAGCCTATGCTTGAACATCTGAATCCATTCCTATTCCTTAATCAGATGCTCTATGTCACCCAAGTTATGATTTCTATGTGTCCCTACATATCTGAACATGATGACAATGAGTAAGAGAAGTGGTCACAGAAAAGGAGACAAAACTCTCATGTTATTTTCTTCTGACTAAATGGCATAAAATTGGCAATATTACATACTTTTTATTTCTCTTCTCTCCTGACTTACTTTTCATGTGAAGAGAAGTGAAAAAAGATGTTTCTCCCCTTCAATTGGATTTTTCTCTCAAAAAGAAAGATTTCTCTAAGAAAGAGGGCACACTTGGTAAACAGCCTACGACTACCTAGAAGCTTCTAAAAGCCTCAACATAAGTTTTCTCAATTTTGAGAAATATTTTTTAAAATGTTAATTATTTTTTAAAGTCTGAAGTCAAAGAGATCTTGGGAAATGTAGTCTTACTGATCATTTCTCTCTGTGGTTTGTGAGGACTATCACCTCAAATAAAGAAGGAAAGATAGCATTATGATTCAATGCTCTTGAAAAATCCTAATTTAAAGCTCATGCGTCCTGTTTAATGAGCTAACGATCCAATCCTTCCCTCCCTCCTTAGAGCACCTGTCCTACTATTTTTTTCAAGTGCAAATTTATCATTTTTCAAGATTTCACCAGGATTTTCATCCCTTCAATGGACACAAGCATCCCCCAATCCTGCAGTGTTTACTCACAGCAAGATGCCATTCATCCTGTGGGTGTGCAGTAATGCATCACTGGGCATTGTGCTAAATGGTCCCCTAGTGGTATGAAAGAGTTAATGCGTCTCTTTAAATGCCTAACTTATTTTCAAGCCCTGGTGAGAATAATGATAAATAGCTGAAGATGAACAGAGGAGAATTTCCTTTGTAGAGGTTACATGACATCCCTTCTCTAGTTTACCATCCCATGGAGTTCTTGACTATACCCATAAGGTGAATAGAGCAAGATATATATATATATATATATATATATATATATATATATATATATATATATATATATATACATATATATATATATACATATATATATATATGCGTATATATATATATACATATATATATATATAAAATCATAGAACCATAGAATGTAAGAATTCTAAGAAATTTTAGAGATCGCATAGTCCCATCCCTTCATTTTACAGATAAGAGTATTGAGATCCAGAGAGGGGAAGTGCTTTGTCCCAAATCACACAGGTGCACTATCGCTATTGTTGCTGCAACAGTTCCATTATGATATCAAGCAATATAAAATATAGGCTATAATTTCCAGTCTCTGGACCATTCTGCCAGTCACCCAACATAACAAAATTAGGGAATTTGGAAATGAAAGGGGAACAAATAATTGCTGTGTTTTCATTTTTCAGATGCCTCAAACTGTTGCATCTTCCACCAAATTCTGTAAACATTTCTAATACATATTTCAACATTTAAAGTTTTTTTTTTTAACTTGCCTTTTTAGTTGTAAAGTTCGACATGCTGTTTTCAACAGGATTGCTTCTTCTAACCATTCTCAGTGACAAGTCAGGAGGATATGCAGTAATTCAGAAATTAGTGAAATTTTATTCTTGGTGGGGGCCTTGGATTAAGAGGCTGGGAGAGTGTGAAACAAGTCAACGTGTAATTGTATGATAAGGCTCTCACGAGGAATTTATTGGCCAAGTTGCTATTTCTATTCCTTCCTAATCTCGTTTAGCACATTCATTCTCTGCAATCTGTCTCCATAATCTTCTGTGGCAGAATGGCAGCCAATAGAAGCATGCATGTTTGGAGAGAAGAGAAAATATGCACAGGCGTGATAAACTGATGCTAATTATCCATATTTAGGACACCGAGTGCAGAAGATCAAGGTTTACAAATAACAAACCAGAGCCAATGATGATGGCTTCCTAGTGTGGAATATATTGGAGGGGACAAGATAAGGGTTTCACATGCAGAGGAGATTTATTGGTCAAAGGGTTCACCTTCCACTTTTCCACTTTTATATAGCAGTAAATTATTTAGGCTAAATTCACCAGAACATTACTCTTTTATTTGGCAATGTGCCATGACTTGCTCTTTCTTTGTGTCCTTTCAATGCAAATCCTTGTAGTGTAACATCAGTTGATAAGAAACAAATAATTGAAGTAATAGGTAATTCCCTTTAAATTGTGCATATAGGATGCTAAGGTAATCATCCTGGGAAGAATGAGATGAGGTAAAGAGCAGAGTGCTGAAAGTGAAACAATATCAACCTCAGTTATTCTGTGACTCCTTCTCCCCCAATCCACCCATGGGGGGAGAGGAGGGAACCATGCAGGAATATACTTATGCCTATATGCATGCTCAGACCTGTGTGTATGTATATGTGTGTATAATACTTATATACACAAATATGCTTCTAGAAGCAGTGTGAAGAAGTTAAAATCCTGCTCATCTAGAAACACTTTTTATTTACAGAAACAGTATTTAAGTTGTGTTTATCCCTTCTTTATCTTTCTATCCCTTTCCCAACCCACTCCAACTAAAATTAATGTTAAATAATATCTTAAAAAGGCCCTTCCCTCCTCTCCCCTGATCCCCCAAGCTCTGAAAAAAAAAAAAAACTGGCATAGAAAGAATCCAGAATGGTAATACTGGTGTAGGATGGGTGAAGGACCACTGGTCAAGATTTTAGCATATTGCAATTATTGTCTTGTCAAGTTTCAGAAAACAAGCACAAATACAGCAAAGTAATTTGGGCACTTGTTTTGAAGTTTTAAAAAATTAACTAAATCCCATTTGATTTGTTTTGATTTTCAGTTTCTGGGCTTCTGATATAACTTGGGGCATCATTTAAAAAGCCCTGTCCCTCCAGTCTTCTGCTCTATGCATTCCTCTACTTTCCTTTATGGGTCTTTGTAGGTTTCAGAACAAGCAATAGGAGCTCCCAGTTAAATGACACATTGCACAACAACTTTGTGAATTAACCTATTTTGGGTGTCAGCAAAAGAGAAAGTGTATATAGGATATATGTATGAGGACAATGTAAGATACCCTTAGAAAAGTTTTCCTAAATTCCTATGATTAGTCTCTATATTTAATCAATTAATCAATAAAAATAAAAACTGTAGGACTCAACAACTAGATCAAATTTTTGTGAGTTAACTCATGTTGGGGGGTGGTGGTGGTTGTGATTTCTGGATTAAAGACATGGAAAGCATATTCAGTAATTCCTACATGGGCAAATATTTCTTTCATGCCTAAATAGTTTTATTTCTACATTTCCCCTTGAAAATCTATTTCCTTTGGGAAAATAGAGTCAAAGATGGAAGTTTCTAATGACCTGACATGGTATGTTCTAGACAAACTTTAATATCTCAAAATTTTTTTGTGTTTTTGATTCATTTTAAAAGATTAAAATTTAAAATAAAGTATAATTTAAAGTATACATCATAATTATATTATAAAAGTATGATATGAATGCTAAAGTATAAACTTCATTTTAAAAATTAAGGCTAAAAATTAGTTTCTTTGGTTTGATGAACAAAAATAATGTCCTTTGCACCTAAGTATTCAATAAATGTTTGCCTTTAAAAAATTCCCTGCGTACACAGGGAATATGCTTTATAGAGTTATATAACTCAAACTAAGGCAGTGAGAGTTTAGAGATTTAATCCAATTTAATTTGACCCAAGTCAATTCAGCAACCATTTATTGATTGATTGTTGTCACATAAAAACTGTGCTGAGCTGAGGGAGATATAAAGAAAATTAAGTTTCTGTCTTATTGGAAAGAGGATATAGGTAAAGGGGATGTGCTATCTAAATCATAACTACATAATATGTTTAGTGCAGAATAAGGGGGAAAAAGGTATACAAACATAAAATTCAAAGCTGATGGAAGGAAGGATATTTCTCATCCAAAATGCACAGGTAGAGATAAGATCCAGAGAGTTAGCATTTGAACCACACTTTGAAGATTGATAAGATTTTGACAGCTTGAAGAGAGTCCAAATAGGTCAAACCTAAAGTTAAAGGAAGGGATTCTAGTCTCAACCTTTTCTTTATCTCTTACTTTCAGATTCTAGTAATTTAACAAAAGATTCTGTGGAGGGTTAACAGAGATTTGTAAGAAAAAGGTTTAGATGTTAAGATGTTTCTGGTTTGTATTTGTAAAATAAACAACACAATTGAGGAGTGACCTTAAAGGTTTTAATTGAGTGAGCAAGCTATTTTTGCAAAGTACTCTCTCCAGAAATAAAAATTGCAATGCAATAAAAAAACCTAATTATTTTGAAATTAATTTTTAAAATAACAAGGAGAGGAAGACTCTCTAAAATTTTAGTTGTGCACCTAAAATTTCTAATAATTCAATAAACATGATTGAGCTTTTATGCAGTTAACTTCATGAAGTTAGTGACCAGCTCTTACATATCTTTATATTTACCTAAATGCCTATAACAGTATTCTGCACATAGGAAGAATTTATCAAATGCTTGCTCAATGGAGTTGAGTTTATTTAACCAGGATGATGGCCCATGCCTGACTCTCTGAGAGAGTATTTTTGCCATTTTGGGTCATCTAAAATGATAAATCATGAAAGTCACAAAAGTTTTCCCAACTTCTTATGACTCTTTTCTCAATTTTTCTTTCATAAAAATATATATGTATATATATACATATATATATATATCTTATTAACAACATTAATAACGTTCATATGTATCAACCAATCAATTAATTATAGCATTTCATTGACTGCTTTATGCCAGGTCCTTGGTAGGTACTGGGGATATAACAACTTTTAACTTCATGCAGAATACAGCTTAAGAAAAGCTAATGAGAAAATTTTCTCCTAATGCAAGGCCAATTTGGGAAACCATTTTCATCTTTGGACAGGTACACAATATTTGATACACAGATTACTTGACACTGCTGACACTATAGAACTATTATCTTATGGTAGAAACACACATAAACATTCATATAATAACTAAGAACAAACATAGTATACAAAAATCATTCAATCAATCAGCAAGCATTTATTAAATACCCTCAAAAACAATTGAGTTAAAAATAACTATCTAAATATTTTAAAACAGTATCAAACTTACCCATTATTCAATTGAATTTAATTCCCCTTTCCCTAATATATTTTATGTAAAAATACACACATGCACGCGCGCGCACACACACACACACACACACACACACACAGCTTCTAGGCATACACAAATAAAATTCAAATACAAAAAAGTTTTAAATTGAAATATATCATCAAAGTAAAAGAATTGTATCTGGATTACTTGAATTACCTGTATAATCACTTCAGTTCTCTGATGTCCTTCTTAGATGCAGACCTGCCACATTATCTTTTATGCTTTCTTCTCTTGTCAGACTTATGAGTGTTGACAAGTGTCAAATGTTGTGTCTACAAAGGTCAAATAAAAAGTCAAGTATTTATCTGGTGTGCTCAATTAATACAGACAACTAAGTCAGATAATTAATTCAAGCTCAGTTTTCTCTTCTCAGTTATAGACTTTTTGCCTAAATTGTCTAAACAATTGTCCCAGATTTCTATCTTATCATATATTTGGCTAATATGTTCATAAAAACACATTATAAACATTCTTTCAGTAGTCAATAAGTATTTAACAAGCAATTGCTATTTGCCAGGCTCTATATCAAATGGAAAATATAAGCATATAACGTAATAATATAATATAAAAACATTTTTGTCTCTCTAGACAACTTGCTTTGAAGACGGAGTTGGATTTAATAAGAATTTATAATTTATTCTTTAATACTATCTGACTCAGTCAAATAACTATTGAATAAGTAGTTAGTAACCAAAATAGATTTCCATAATAATCAGCCAATGTATTAATAAGTCAATGTGGCACTTTATATCTCTATATATATTTCTCAATGTCCACATGAACTCAGGGTAGTTGGTATTGAGCTAACTTCTGAGAAGTTCAGTTTTTTTTCCTACTTGGAGCTGATGATGCCAAAATAACTGGTATGAAAGTGAAAATTTAGTCAACTGTTTGGTCTACATTAAAACAAAATACTGTTTTGATTATCTTCCCCACTAACTTGATTGGTTCTTTATTTATTAGTAATAATGCCACTCATTTTTATAACAGGTTAAGATTTATTTTTTAACAATCTATACTAATGATCATTCAAATCACTATAGCTTGATAACATTTATAAAGAACTTTCCTTAAAAACAATTCTGTGAGGTAGGTCGTATAAGTACTAATAGATGCTGGACTTGGAATCAGGAAGATCTGCATTCAAATCCCACCTCAAATATGGCAAATGATAGACAATCCCTCTGTGCCTGTTACCTTATTTGGAAAATGAAAGGGCTGGGCATAATATCCTCATAGGTTAACATCCTATGATGCATTTTATAAAGGCAGAAACTTAACACTACAGAAATAAGTGATTTGCCCAGGTATTATTCAATTAGTGTCAAAGGCCCCATAAAACCCACATCCTTTGATTCTAAATCAGATGCCCTTTCCACTGTTTTTGATTGTCTCTCTGTCTCTGATCTTCTGCATCTCTTGTGTATCCATATATCTTTGCTTTTCTTCTTCTCTCTCTCTATCTGCTTCTCTCTCTATCACTCTGTCTCTTTATGTCTCTGTTTCTTTTTCTGTTTCTGACTCTCTGTGTATCTGTTTTTCCATCTGTCTCTGTCTTGCTGTATATGTGTGTGTGTGTGTGTGTGTGTGTGTGTGTGTGTGTGTGTGTGCTTGTCTCTTATCTGGGTTTATTTCTCTGTGTCTCGCTCTGTGTGTCTATCTGTGTCTGTCTCTCTCTGTTTCTGTCTGTCTCTTGTCTTCCATTCTGTGTGTGTGTGCCTCTGTCTCTTTCTGTTTCTGTCTCTCTATGTCTCTCTATCTCTATCTCTGTCTCTGCCTCTATCTCTCTGTCTCTCATTCTTGTGTATATGTCTATATCTTTGTCTCTCTGTGTGTCTTTGTCTGTCTCTGTCTCTGTGTCTCCCTTTATGTGTGTCTGTTTTTCTGTTTCTGCCTCTCTGTCTCTCTGTGTGTCTCTCTATCTCTGTCTCTATGACTCTGTTTCTCACTCTGTGTGTTTGTCTCTTTCTGTCTCTATCTCTCTGCCTTTCTCTGTGTCTCAATCTATCTGTCTTTCTGTGCACATCTTGCCTCTATCACCTTCTGTTTCTGTCTCTGTCTCATAGACACTCAGAATTTCTGGTATGGAAGACTTCAAGGGCCATCTACTCCTAGTCCTAAACAAATAAAATGCTATTTGCAACACATTAGATAAGTAATCAATCACTTAATCTTTGCTTAAAGATCCTCTGGGGAGGGGCAGCCCATCCCTCTTTTAGTTAGCTTTAATCTATAGCTGAAATCTTCCTCTCTATATCTTTTATCCATTGTTTCAAGCTCTGCCTTTTGGGATTAAACCAAATAAATTAATAAACAAAATTCTTCTTTTATATAACAACTGTATAATTGGCCAGCTATCATATCTCTTCTAAATCCTCTTTTCTCCAAACTAAAGATTCCTGGTTTTTTCACCCTACTCTCATATGGTATATCCCCAATAAACTTTTTCTATTATACAGTACCCAGAATGAAAATAGTATTCAAAATATTGGAATGAGGTTTGGAAGTGAAGTCAGAGAATATGGGCTAAAATGTTGGCTCTGTCACTTAACTTTCCTGAAAGATAGGTTCTATTATCATTCCCATTTTTTCAGATGAAGAAATAAAAGTAAGGAGAGAGCAACAATTTGTCAAGAGTCACACAATTATTGTCTGAGGTGACATTTGAAACTCAGGTCTTCCTGAATCTGCATCTAGCATTCTATCCCCAATTGAGGGGGTGGTTGTACTAAATGATCTTAAAAGTTCCTTCTAGATTTCAATCTAGATAATAATAGATAATAGATAATTGTGAAGTGCTTAGCACAGTGACGGGCACATAGTAGGTACTATAAATGTAGCTGAAGTTGTCATCATTCTATAAGAGGGCACAAAACCACTATCACCTCTTTAGAATTAACGCCTTCTTCAATTGTAGTTTAAGACCATATAAGGATTTTAGGGAAGGGGCACCTTATTATAAATTTCCAAACAATTAGAGCTAACCAAAAGTTAGATCCCTTCTGAAATCCCTTGCCACTCTGAGATGCTATTTTTTCCTTGACTTTTTTTTATGCTGAGTTTTCAATTCACTCACACTCCCAAAACAATTGTAGACCAATCATTCTATTCCAGTGAATTCAGTATTTTGAACACTAGGATAATACTTTTTATATATATATATATATATATATATATATATATATATATATATATATATATATATCTCACTATGAAATTTACCACTTATTACTATAATACAACATAGTTACAACAGAATCCCGGTTTTTTTGTTTAGTTTTAGAAAGTCTTTTCTAGAACTTCTCAGCTGCTATTGCCTTCCATTTTCAGATTATCTTTATCTTATCTGTAAATATCTTGTATATACCTAGTTATTTCCATATTGTATCCTTCCCTCAGGATGTATATTCTTTGAAGGAAGGGACTAGCATACATTATGCACTTGATAAATGCTTGTTGACTGGTTGACACTTTTATTGTGCTTAGTTTCCCTCTTAGCTCATTCTGAACTTTTGCAACCCTGACACTTTTCTTATATGACTACCACTTTTAAATATGCATCCTCCAATACTTGTCCTTGCTTTCATCTTCTTTGTAATTCAGAGGCAGCTAGGTGGCACAGTGGATAGAGAAATGGGTCACATAAAAATTCATCGATTAATTTCTTCTGATCCTACATTTTAAAATATATACTTTCTTTCCCATGAGAATTGAATCATCAATTTTATCCCAGCAGATGATACCAATAACATATATTTAAAGTTAGAAAGGACCTCTGAAGCCATCTATTCTTTCACTTGCATTTTATAGATGAAGAAACTGAGATTCAGAGAATTTAAGTGAAGTGCTCAACATAATAGATTATTAATAAAGAGCAGAGGTTTTAAAAACTCTACCTACTCTACTACACCACCCTCTTCTATCATGAATCTTATCATCTAAGAGGTGGATAAAATATCAAAACACATACCCTCTTATTCCAAAACCAGCATACCTCTGACAGAATCATAATGCCTTACAATTCCTCTTTCTGTCTTTAAAATTTATTTCTTGAGACATTTCCGTTCTTCTTGGGTTAACTTTACCTAAAGAATTTTAGGGAATAAGATCCTATCTTTTCTCTTTTAAATTCATTGGTCCACAAATCTAGGAGGCTTGTCCAATTTTATACAGGTTCCTATTCTCACCTCATGGTTTTTAATAAGAAGTGGTTAATTCTAACTAAATGAATAATTTTCCGCATTGACTCTTCTACCTTTTGGAAATAAAATTATCTTTGGGGCAAGCCATAAAATTATTAGTTATATTGCTCTTAGCAAAAAGAGAGCTATAGACATAATCAAAATAATTAAAGGTCCCTATAAAATTATAGGATCATAGATTTAGAACTAAAAGGAATTTTTAAAGTCATCAAGTCCAATTCTTCTATCTTACTAATGAAAAAATTCTTAATAATAAGTTTATGATGTGTCCCATGAGCTCATTTATTTCTACTTGGCATTGAGCTATTCCATAGTTAATTCTATGATGACATTATCTTTCTTTCTGCCCTCTTCATGCAAATCCAAATACTTTCCACAATGCTTTTCCTCTGATTCATAGATTTCCTCAGGGGACTATATCTTCTTAATGCTACCCTCATTTATCCTACTTCTTTTGAATCATTCATTCTTGATTCAAGCAGATTGGCAACTCATTTGTAACCTATAATCTTAGAGAATTTCCAGGATTGCTAAGATTGCCTATAATTACATAGTATGTATCAGAGACAGGACCCGAATCCAGATCCTTTTTGATTCAAACATCAGTTCATTATCCATTATGCCATCTTGCATCTCTCTTCTACTAGTATAAAGTATTAAGTTCCTAGATCTTTCTTCATCATACTGACAAAAGTATAGACCCAATTCTCTTCCTCCTCTCACATCAAATGACAACAATCATAAACAAAAACCAGTTGACTTCCCTCAAGTTCTGAAATCTGTCAAGTCCCAGATACTGGGATTAAATAAGGGTTTATTTTCATTTTTTGAGCCTTGATTCATTTTCATTTCATTTTACATTTATTAGCTTCCTACTTTACTGGTCACTACGTAGTTTTAAAAAAAGAAATCGGATACCATCCCTTTTCTAAAGGAACCTTTTATCTATTAGAATGCAGACAAAATATACATAGATGAAAAATTACTGTACAATACATTATAATATATGAGGAGTGTATAGGAAAAATCTGAGAGAACAATGTAAGAAGATGAAATAGGGATTAAGTCTAGCTAGGAAAGCAAAAAAAAGTTTAATAGAAAAGTAATTAATATTTGAAGTAAACCTCGAAAGAAGGGAAGGTTTTCAATTGTAAAGATATTAGGGGAGGTACATTCTATGCATTTTCAATCACAAAGATGTTAGAGTAAGTATATTCTATGCATGAGAAATAGTATGTAGGTAGAGGGCCTTGAATACTAATTATCATCATTTTTTTCTTCTTCATCTTTTCTTTCTCCTTCTTCTTGTTTTTGTTCTTCTTGTTCTTTTCCCCTTCTTCCTCTTCCTCTACTATCTTCTCTTTCTCCTTCTTTGCTTTCTTCATTTTATCTATTTATTTTTCAAGAATCTGAAACAATTTACATATTGTCTTACATGGTTTTCATTTTTTTTTATTTCTTGAAATATATCCCTGAAAAGACAAGCTTTTAAAAAGTACATTGTGTTTTTAAATGCAGCTGCTTGACTTTACCTTAAAACTCAAATAATTCTTGATTTCATTGAATGGCTAATAATAACCCCAATCCAAGCCTCTGTGGCTCATTGTTTGAATTTTGGTGGCTTACAATGAGTGTACATAGCAATTATTTTCTGTTTGGCCAGAAACCCGAAGGTCTTTCCTTCCAGATTAATATTCTTGTGATGATAAATTGATCCATCTTTAGTCATTGAATGGGCAATGAATGGTCAATGAAGGCCATTAGCCCTTGGTCATTGAATGGGCATGGCCTCTGAGGCCTGTAAAAGACCTTAATTTATAAAGGCCAAGGCCACCCATTGCAATTTAAACTTTGATGGCTCTGAAAGAGAGAGTTGGGCTGATAACTTTGCACTGATCTGCTCTAATCATATTTAATTCATGAATAAGAGAATTCATCACTCTTGTGATATCATTAGTCCTCTTTGAGAATGGAGGATGAACAACAGCAAGATCCAGAAAACAGAGAGAAACACAAAACTAGAGCTCAAGGCAGAAATCAAGACTGAGACAATAAACTTGGGAATCATCTACTTAGGAATATGCTAAGAGAAAAGAATAGAAGGCCCATGAGAGCCTCTTATGAGATGACATAACCACATAGTGGGCAAAAGCAGGAAGAGGATCTAAAAAAGAAGATGGAGAAAGAAGAATATGGTTAACAGTATCAAATGTTTCAGTGAAATCCAAGAAAATGAGGAGTTATAAAAAGCCATTACATTTGGTGGCAAGGAGGTCCTGGAAACTTGATTATAGAGAATTGAGGAAGACATGAGAAACAAGCAGTAATCCGTTTCTCCTCTCTTATCTTATTTTTTCCATTCTGTCTCTCTCGGTCTCTATTTGTCTCTGTCTCTGTCTCTCTGTCTTTGTCTCTCTACCTGTCTCTATCTATCTGTCTGTCTCTCTCTTTTTCTGTTTCTCTCTTCCCTCCTTCTGTCCCCTCCCTTCCACCTCTCTGCATTGAGTTTCCTTGTCTCCTTCAATTAATTGAGTAATAAATGTTTGAGTACCTGTAGATACTTATTGAATACTGAATAAAAGTCATGCAAAAGATCCCTCCCCAGTCTCCTACTCTAACAGAAACATATAATTTTAGGTTATCTTCTTGCAAAAACTACTGTTTGTTTCCCATATATCCAATTTCTAGGGAATCTTCCAAATAATATTGCAGGTAGTCTTAACTGTCAATTTATTTAGTCCTTACTTATTATAGTGGAATGCAATGAAAAAAGAATCTAGCTTTAGAGCTAGAAAGGACCATAGGCTATTGAGTCAAACTTTCATTGTATTGAAGAGGAAATGGATATTCATATCAGTTAAATGACATGCTCATGCTCATAATCACTTAGGTGGTATATCTGAGCTGAGATTTGAACTCATATCTTCCTGACCCCAAGTCCAGCATTCTATTGTTGTTGTTATTTCATGTTGTTATTTCAATCATGTCTGATTCTTCCTAACTCTATTTGGAGTTTTCTGTGCAAAAACAGTAGAGTAGCTTTCCATTTCCTTCTATAGCTTATTTTACAGATGAGAAATTGAGGCAAATAGGGTTAAATGACTTGCCCAGGGTCACATGGCTAGTTTGTATCTGAGGTTAGATTTGAATTCAGGAAAATGAGTGTGTTTGACTTCAGGTACAGCATCTAGCTACATGAGAATGCCTGGCATTCTATTCACTATACCAAAAGTTTTTAACCTGGGACCATAGACCAAAGAGTTCATAGATTTTAGGGAGCTTATGAAATTAGATGGGAAAATTATATCTCAATTTTTAACCAATATCTAACTGCAAATGAGCATTTTTTAATTATTTAAAAACATTATTCTGAAAAGGAATGTGCTGCTTTCCCCAGACTATCAAAGGAATCCATAGGGAAAAAAAAGTTTAGAACCTCACTTTACACCAAAGACATGCAATATAGTGGCTTACTTTGAATCCTGACTCTGATCTTTATTAACTTTGTGACTAAGCTACTAAAACTTTGAATTCCAGTTCCTGACTTAATAGATAATAAGACTCATTCAACCTACCTCACAATGTGATTGCGATGAAGGGGCTTTGCCAGCCTCAAAACAGTATATAAATATGAATTTTTTTCTCATCTAGCAAATAATTCTAAAATGACTCCAAAACAATGTTTTCTACTCTGGTAGACAGTATTTTGAGATATTTAAAATAAATATAGAATTCAAATTATTACTTGCCTATGAAAAGTAGGCAACATGATTACAAGATAGAGTAAATATGTCTGGCATGTTGAAACGTACTTTCAGCCTCAGTGACTTCCAATGGCTTCCAAAAAAACCCCAACAAATAAATAGAATAATGGCAGGATTTATTTAAAATTATTCATTATGATAAAACTCAAGGCATGACATTTCCAATCACATCTTCATTTTTCTTCAAAAGGACAGAAATGTTTTTCATATCTTGACATATTCATCATTGTGAGACTGCCCCAGTTATCTATCAGACTCATTCTATGAGTGGGAGTCTTTTATAGATCATGCATGCCTTATGCCCACTTCGGCAAATCAGAAGTGAAACAAATCCCCACTCTGACTCGTCTGAGATGATCATCTGTGAGTTGATGTGTTAAATGAGCCTGTGGCTTAAAAGGTTTTAAATGACAAGATTTTTACTCTTATGAGTAATTTATGACTGTTGCATGTTTGACTTGTCAAATTTTCCAAATTTGTCTGCTTGACATACATTTATCTTAATACTTTTTTCTTCCCCTCTGCAAGTTCCAAAATGTATTGACTCCTGCTTTCCTAGATGCCAATTTGTACCTGTAGGGTATACCTCCTGAGTCTTTACCAGGGTCTGCCTTTCTCTTCCAGATGGCAGCCTGAATCTCAATAGCCTTGTGGGCAACTACTAGCTTATTTTCTGTAATTTTCAAGAATCACAGGAAATGACTTTTTTTTAGTCACAAACTCCACCAATTGCAACATATGTGATGCATGCAAATCAATTTCCAAAAAAAAAATTGCTTGCCTGAAAGTAGAATTTTTATATCATTTCTACTCATTTTGAAGAAGGCATACGTGGTCATATTAGGTTAAAACAGGACAAATTAAGGTGACTAAGAAGCAGATGTGAAAGATCATTTGATCTATCCAATCAATCTATTGAGGCTCATGGCTAGATTTCAAAGGTCCATAAACTTGGATAGGAAGAAAAAAGATGATTTTATTTTCAGTAACCTCTAACTGAAACTTAGCATTTCCTTTAATCATGATTTTTAAAAAAATATTCTGAAAATTGACAGTTTACTGAAGTCCAAGACACAAAAAAGGCTAACAAACTCTGGATTAGAGTTTACAATGAATAGGTGCACAGAGGAAATCATAATTGATAGATTATTTTGCATGGAGGTGGGAAGAAAAGTCAGGGAAACTTTCAGAGAGAAAAGGTACATACACACACACACACACACACACACACACACACACACACACACACACACACACACACAAATGAGGCAGCAGTAGAAAGAATATCACACCTGGAGTCAGAAGGGCCTGAGTTAAAATCTGACCTAAGACACTTCATATCTTTGTGACTCTGGACAATTACCTAAAAAAGATTCAGAAATGTACTTTATGAAGTTTTCCAACTATAAGCCATATGCCCAGATGTTAGGATTACTAAGTGAGAACTGAGGTTGTCTGGATAGTTACAAGGTGAGAACTCAGGTTGACTTGATAAGAGGGGGCAAGCTCATTGGCTGAGGTGGTTCTTCCCAGAAGCCCTTGCATTATCCCACGCCCATTCTCTGGGAGAATAAAAGAGAGGACAGCACTGGGCGCAGAGCAGATCGGCCTGGAGAAGGATAAGAGCTGGAGGAGATTCAGAGCCAGGATTCAAGGAGAAGACTCTGAATTGCATCAGGCTTGACGGGGCTCTCTGCAGGAAGGGAAGCCACTTCTTTGGACAAGAGTTAACAGCAACTGCCTGGAGACAACGGTTCATTACAGGAAGAAGAATCTGTTGGAGAGATTTGAGTAGAAGACACAGCAGATCTTTTCCCAGAGAGTGATCCGGCAGCTTCTGGAGACGATAGCTCGCTACACCCAGAGTTTGCAGAAATGTGGGAGGAGGGGAAAACACCACAAAGCAATGACCAAAACTATTGTTGTGAGACAATTGGGCTTAAGTGACTTGTCCAGGGTTACACAGATATTAAGTGTTAATTTTCTGACATTGTATCTGAACTCAGGTTTTCTTGACTTCAGAGTTAGTGCTTTATCCATTGTGCCATCTAGCTTCCCTAACTAATGCACATTTTAATACAACTTCTATATAAATAACACACATTTTTCAATGATAATAAAGTCAACAAAATTAATAATAATATGACAGATCCACTCTAGTTTGGGGGGGTAGGGACTGGTTGAATGGAAAGGCACGATTGCTGGACAGTTGATAAGCCTAAGGGGAATGGCTCTTCTTATCAATGGATACTCAGCTGGGTGGAGAGAATGATCTAGATTGAGTCAGGACCAATGCCTCTCTCTGTGGACATGAGGAGTATACCTAGATGGCCAGCCATCTAGGATGCTACTGCTCAGATTTTGATCTGTGTTTGCCTGCATCCCAGTCTCGAGCTTACATTCTTCCACCAATGAAATTCCTGGGGTTGGCTGAGGGTCTTTCCAGGTAGGGATACCAATTGGTTAAGGGTGCTCCTTCAGCCCACTGCTCAGGAAGTAGGGCAATTTGAATATTTAGGATGCATGAACCATAACTGTTTTTTTTTTCTTTTGGCTTTGGGAGACAAAATGGAGCAATGTACTCAGAGTCAAATGATCTGGGGTTCAAATCTAGCTCTGCACTTTGTATCTGTGTGAGTTTTGAAAGTTGTTTAATCTGTGCTCCAATGTGAAAAGGAAAGTTGGACAAGATAACTTTAAGGGCACTGGTCATATTTAAATCTTTGACCCTGTGACCCCTGTTATAAAATATTTTATAATATAAAATAATAAAATAATTATATGAATAATATAATTAGAAAATTTATTTATTATTTGTGAAATATGGGTTAACAGACAATTTCTGATTTAAAAAGCTGGAGAGGGATGTTGTTACATAAAACTACTACCCAGAATCGGACCATAGGTAAACTTAGTTAAAGGATAATGAATGCAATATAGGATTTGAGAAACACTAAAAAGTACTACATGTCCACAAACATTTCAGTTTGAGGCAGATAGATGGCACAGTGGATAGAATAGTGGCCTTGAAGTTGAAAGGACTTGAGTTCAAATCCAGACTCAGATATTTAACATTCACTAGCTATGTGATCTTGGATAAGTCACATAACCCCAATGACTTCACCAAAAAAAGAAGAAAAGAAGAGAGGACGCTATTGCTATTCTTTCCCCTTTTCAAGCTTGGACTTCCCTCTATTAATATTACTATAATATTACTATTATAATATTAATATTAATATAACCTTTGGGTTAAGCAACAAAAACTAAAATATTGTTTCTAAAAAAAAAAAGCCACACACACTACCATTTATTTATTTATTTATTTGAGGCTGGGGTAAGTGACTTGTCCAGGGTCACACAGCTAGGAAGTGTTAAGTGTCTGAGACCAGATTTGAACTCTGGTCCTCCTGAATTCAAGGCTGGTGCTCTATTCACTGTGCCACCTAGCTGTCCCCATACACTACTATTTAAATGTACGTTTGTTACATGGAAAGGAAGGGATAAAACTGGGGGCCTCTTTTAATCTTCTGTGATTACAATATTGTGGATTAGCTGGACAGATTTGCCAAATGCCTTCTTGGAAGGCAGAGAGCTTATGTATCAAAAATGTGTCAAATGTATCAAATATGTACCAAAAAATTTCATTTAGTTAGAAGTGACAAAAAGACAAATTACAAGCCCTTGGTGGCTGAAGTACCTAAGAGAAAAGGCCTAGGTAGAGTCACCCTAATTAAGGCAATGGCCAATTGAGTATAAATTGTACATTGTACATATATATATATATATATATATATATATATATATATATATATGCTGAATGTGTATCAGGCAGGGAAGAACACCAGATTACTGAGTTGGAGGGATAATTTAGTGATTAAATTTAGCAGGAATATACTGGGTTTCTATTCTTCTTATGGTAGTAGGGGATATAAAAGAATTCTCTGACAGGCAATCTGTTTTTCACAAGCTTACTATATATATATATATATATGGGAGATTTATATATATATACATATATATGGTATGGTATACTATATATATGGTATGGGAGATTTATGGAGAAGACTCACACACTTTAAACAAAATCCAAGAGAGACCAAGCTACAATAGATAATGTATATGCATGATCCAAATAAATAAGTTATCTGGGAAGTCACATAAGGAGAAAGAGAAAAGTCATTGTGGGCTTCAGTGAAGCGATGGAACTTGATACGGACTTTGAAAGACAATCAGGATATAGATAGAAACTGTTTGTTCAATTATTTCATTTGGGTCTCATTCTTGGTCACCCTGTTTGGGATTTTCTTGGCAAAGACATTGGAATGGTTTGCCATTTCTTTCTCCAATTCATTTTTACGGATGAGGAAATTGGGGCAAATAAGGTTAAGTGACTTGCC
Source organism: Sminthopsis crassicaudata (assembly GCF_048593235.1). Taxonomy (NCBI): domain Eukaryota; kingdom Metazoa; phylum Chordata; class Mammalia; order Dasyuromorphia; family Dasyuridae; genus Sminthopsis; species Sminthopsis crassicaudata. The sequence continues at coordinate 171,325,273 of NC_133619.1, read as the reverse complement.
CAGGATCATACAGCTAGTAAATGTCAAAGGCCAGGTTTGAACTCAGGAAGATGAATCTTCCCAACTCTAAAGTCCAGTGCTCTATATATTGCACCACCTTGATGCCCAGTAGTAGGATACTTGAAGTGAAAGGCTTCAGGATGGGGAGGTGCTATGAAGAGAAAGAATGCCAATTCAGCTTTATCTATCCATAATACACTTTTACTTAACCTACCTTTTGGCCATGTTTTACCTGGTCAGAACCCAATGTGAGCATTTAAGTTTTCTTGGATTTTTCCTTAATCATTCTTTGTAGAATCCCAGTAAGTTAAATCTATAGAGTTGCTTTAAAGATGTTAAGCAATCCTGGGATGAGCTCAGGATATTTCACTCTAATTGAGTCATCAAGTTTGGTGTGGTCTTCCACTAACAGTTCCTTCTTCCAGGATTCTATCTTGTTTAGAAACTTTGATTGACTGATTCAGTTTTATCTGCCTCCCTAAGATGATCCCAGGGCCTTTTGAAATTTTCTTGGCTTATGATGATGGCCTGAGATAGCATAAAAAAGGGTGGAGTGAATGAAGGTATTGCTAAAGATGGAGGATAGGTTTAGGAGAGGTGCTGAAGCTCCCTTAAATTGGTTTGTGAGAATTAATTATGGCATGCTTATTATGAGTATTAATTTCTTAGAAACTGGCAAATGCTACAAATTGGGGCTTGTTTTATTGATTTATAGACTTAGGAAAGCGATTGAGATCATATTAAAAATATAGATTAAACTTTTAAAAAAGTAATTTTCTTGGCCTCAGGGATGCTTTTTAGAGAGCTCTGAAAACCTGGTTTGTACATATTCATAACTTATTGCCTAAGCAATGGGACTTCTCAAATAGTCTAATGTGTTCTTTGATAGCCTGATACTATGCCATTCAAGTGGCATGCTGGGTGAAGTGGTTTATGCTTAAGGTCTACAAAAGTAATACATGCGATGCATGTTCTCAAACTATGGTGCACAGGCCAGATGCAGCCCGCTGAGGACATATATGTGGCCCGCAGGGTTATGGCAAATGGGCGGAGACAGAGTGTGAGTTTTTGTTTTTACTATAGTCTGGCCCTCCCACAGTCTGAGGGACAGTGAACTGGCCCCCTATTTAAAAAGTTTGAGGATCACTGGTTTAACCCATTAATTGTAGACATCTTTTTTATCCATAAATTACTATGAAAGTTGAGTTTCTTCACTCTATGTTTCCTGAGATGGAATTTATACAAATTTCGTAACAGTTTAAAACATCATAGATTCATCTTTGTGAGTTCAAATACAGCTTCAGACACTTGGTAGCTGTGTGACCCTGGGCAAGTCACTTCACCCTGCTCACCTCTGAAGGAAATGGCAAATCACTCCAGTATTTTTTGCCAAGAAAACATCAAAAAGGGGCATACAGAGTAAAACCCAACTAAAGTGACACAGCAATCTGAATGTAAAAGGCATTAAAGTTAGAGGTAAGAAGCAGCACAAGATGGCGCAGCTTAGAGGCCATGGAGCTCTCAGTTCAAATCCTATCTCTGCTTCCTTGCTGTGTAATGTTTTGGGGCGACTCAAGACTATACAGTGTCAAGAAGGTGTCAGCCTGCATTGATTAAGGTAATTTTTTCATTGAGGAACTATCTCAGTGTAATCACAAGTTCATCCCTCTGTACCACTTTAATATCCTAGAAATTACATATCTATTTGTTAATTGGTTTTCCCAATTCATAGGTTCTCTGGAAATAAGTATTTTTGAGATAATCTGCTTTCATGTAACTTAAGGTAGTTCATGAACATTGGAGTCTTACTGAATTAAACTTTCAGCAGTTAATCAGGTAGTTACTGAGTTAATTTGCAAGCCTCAAGGGAATCATACAGAGAATTGAAATAGTGAGTTGTGGTCTAGGAGAATTAATACAACTTTCAAAGATGTTTAACTAATTCCCTAAGAAATAGCTTATGAATTGAGACAACAATAGTAATAATAAGGAAAAAATGAGGAGGAAGAAAAAAGGAGAAGGATAGAAGAGAGCATGGAGGGAATGAGGAGGGCAGGTGGAGAAGAAGAAAAAGGAAGGAAGAAGGGAAAGAAGAGGAAGAAAATGAAAAAATAAAATGAAAAGAAAGAAGAGAAAAAGGAATAATGAAGGAAAAGAAGAGAAAGAAAAAAGATAAAAACCTAGATCTTTGTCCCATGAAAAATGGAAAAATCATTCCAATTTACAAGAGAGATAATAATGCTATTAACATCATGTTCTTCCCAAATCCAAATAAAAAACAAAGAATACTATACCTGGGCCAACAGAACCATTGACTCAACCTTTTTATTGCCATTTTTGATCAGTTCTCAAAGTGTGATCTAGGAACTCCTCAGGGTTCCTGAGATCAAAACTATTTTCATACTAAAAATTTTAATATAGTTATGGTAAATATCATTAGATATATAAATCATATAAACAAAGGCTTTTGACAAGAGGTTTTCAATTTTAAAAAATGTGAACAGATCCTAAGATCAAAAACTTTGAGAACCCCTACCCAGTAAATCTCAGATCTCATCATCCATTATGCCTTCTCAATGCTGAGAACTTCTTGTACCCATTTTCCCGTTTTCCGCTTATCCAATAACTGAGATAACTTCCTCTAGGTCTATATACATTTGGCAAGAAGCAATGTTCAAGTGTTGTCTAGCACTTACTCTTACTACATGACTGACCCACATCTTTTTCTGATCATGTTTCCTGAGTGATATCCCTTACACCATCATTTCCCCTCATTTTTCTAAATTATAAAAAGAATTCCACTCCCATTCTACACTGATTCCCAAAATACATTCTCTTTCTATGAGCTGATTCAGAAATCTCTTCCCCATGCCAGAGGAATTCTCCCAAACTAATGACACATGATGATCACAGACTCCACTCACATTATTTATTTTCTGAAAACCAAGTTATTTGGGACTGAGTTTGGAATTCCGTGTGGAGCTTCTGACTTTAGAAATATTTTTTTGGTAATTTTGTAAATACAGAATTAATATCTATACATTGAATAAATAAATAGTTTCATCCATTCCATATGGAATAGTCAGCCATAAAGGTGTACCTTTGTCACTATCTTGGGTAAGTATCTAAACTCTGTACTCCTCTGCTGTTCTCACTTGTAAAATGAGAGGATTGAATTAGGGGTCCTTTCCAGTTCAAATACATCCTTTTGTTTTCATATTGGGGAGTACATTTGTGATCTGCATCTAGGAGGAATGACTTGGAGGGTTATAACGCTGATATGAATAGACTGCTTATTTTGTGTATATTAGGCCAGAGGATGCAAATCCAGATAATACTGGATGGTCTCAAGTCAAATCAGACTTCAATCTTCAAATTACAGCATTGTAATACAACATCCATTTTCAACCTATAGATTCCAAAATTTATTTTAATCATGTCACATAACCAACTATTTTATTCCAGAGGATTTTTTCTAATTCTTTGACCATGTACTTCTTTATATTTTGAGGATTTTATTCTGATGATATTCAACTTTTTCTAACATGAGGAACTGAATATTTCACATGGCCTGAAGTCTATGTCCTGGTTTGTTTGTTTGTTTTCTTCTTTGGATTATTCAGTTTTCACATATGAACAGGATCCATGAATTGCTAATAATTTTTGTGAAATAATCTTTTCATGGAAACTCCATCTAACTAACTTCAAGAAAAATTCCATGATTATGAAATGAATGAAACAATTCATTCAAGTTTCTGTTACATAACAAAGTTCAAATTATACTCTTCCCTTAATGAACTATATTTCTATGGGACATATTACATTATATTGTTTACTCCAGTTGTCACTGAACAATTGCTGCTGAGGCTTTTGCTTGCTTGCTTTTTTTAAGGATGTCACATCCTCAGCAAAATAATTCAACTTTACCAGCTCTTGAAGAGCTCTTATTGTATTATGGAGTTTGGAGTTGGAAGGAAGTTTAGAAGTTATCTAGCTCAACTGTTTCATTTTAGATAGATAGGTATTAGCAGACAGACACAGACAGACATATGGACAGACAGACAGACAGGCAGGCAGACAGATATAGTGAGATAGATAGATAGATAGATAGATAAAGATAGCTAGATCTATCTATGGATGAGGAAACTGAGAATCAATGATATTAGGTGACTTGCAGAAGGATATTCAGAAAGTACACTTGTCCCTTGACATTCCCTAGAAACTACAGATGCAGGACCCCAGTGAATGTGAAGAACTTCAAATAACTCTAGATGCTACCTCAAACCTTTATTTTTAAAAATAATTCTGATCATATTTATCTAACATAAAAAGCAATACACTGAACCCATAAAATACTTGCAGTTTCTACATGTAGAGTCTTTGTAGTCAGAGGTATACCTGCAGCAACTACTTTATGAATTTCCTCCTCTTATGAAAGATGCAAGATACAATAATTACTATGAGAGATCACAAGACTGAGTCTGGATGGTAGAGAGACAAAGAGGAGGTATTCCTAAAGAAAGGGTACAACTCATGGTTCTTTAGCACACTAAAAGTTTTAATGAAATGTAAGTGTTTATAATGTAAATATATATATATACATATATATATACTTATAATAGTAAATGATAAAATAGATTAATCATATACAGTATTTATTTTTTGGGGGTTGTTTTCTTTACATGTATTTACAATGTAATTATCAGCAGTTTTCCAAATTATAAGGCAAATCTGAAAAAAAATTCCCATTTAATAATCTATAGTCCACCCCAGAGTAAACAAAACCACAAATATGAAATCTGCAAATATTGAGAAATGACTGTAAAAGATCCAGAATTCATATACAAATACTCAGATACCAGATATTTCACACTACACTGGTAGTAGTAGTTAGTTACTAATTTCATGGGGCAAAATGGTGCAGGTAGGCAAAGCTTTTCCTGAAGAATATTATTGGTTTGCTTTTAGTTCCTTCATCCTAGGTTCGGATAAATTTCCTCAGGCTGTACCTGTGAACATTATATTTCCCTGAATAGGTCAAGGATCCCTTCTTCCTCTTAGTAGTTGCATTTAATTTCTAGAGCTCTGAAGGTTCTATTTGTCTTTTCTATTTCGTCCACACTTCTTTCACTTAGCTGAGATACCTTTCCTTTCATTTTTACTCTGAGTGTTTCTTTGTCCTTAAAGAATCATAGAATCTTTGGAATGACCCCATGAGGTCATCTAGCATAACCCTGATTCTTCTTCTTGTAACTAAGGTATGTCTTTTTTTTTTAACATTCCCAAAAAGGGAGTGTCCAGATCTTCACTTCTACCTCTTAATTTTCCTGGCTTCTTTTAAGACTCATCTCAAACACCAAATCCAACAGAAAGCCTTCCCTTGTTCCCCTGACTTATTGCGTTTCTTTCAAAGGCTACCTTTCATCTCTGTATCTTGTAAGAAAGAGGGAATGTAATTCTTCCTCAATAGCTAATATAATTAGTACAAAGGCAGGATGAAATTTTAAAAGCATAAACAAGAGTCTATATCCCTATTTTCTTTATGAAATAAGAACTTTTGTGTTTGGGTGAAGAAAGGAACAATTGATTAATTAACCATATAAACTCATATTTATCACTTCATTCTTCTCTGGGCTTCCACTATTGATTCTTCAGACTTCTTTCTTAATTAAAACTCAGCAGCCTTCCACCCTATAACATCATTTTGACTTAGCAGCTTTTTCAATCTAGTAAGCTCCCATATACCTGGTAGCTCTTCCTCCACTGGGTCAGATCTTCAAAGAACTTCCATTTTTAGGAAATTGACCAGGTCAGACATGCTCATTCCTTTATTTCTCTTTGGGTCCCACTTTTGATTGGACTACTTTTCATTCTCTCATAGTATCTTCTAACTCTCTCCTTTTCCCTTCAGCTTTTCAACTTCTTTTATGTATTTTTTTATGCCAATAAAATATAAGCTCTTTGAGGGTTTATTTTTGCTTGTGTTTATATTCCCAGTGCTTAGGACAATGCCTGACATTTGACAAGTGTGTGATAAATGCTTGCCCCCACCTTATTCTCCTTAATAAATACTGATTGACTTGACTTGAAAAGCTCACTATATCTCTAGGGACTTTAAATAACTAGAAGAATAGCCAGTCAATCTTTTGGGAGGGAATGAGTGAATTAAGGATTTATTAAGCACTTACTATATGCAAAACACTGTTCTAAGTGCTGGGGGACAATCCTTGCTCTAAAGAAGTTCACATTCTAATGTGAGAGACAACATATTTGGAAATTTTCAGTTACAAATAGGATGGAAGGCTTCCATGATATTTAGGGCCCATCAACAAAGTCACAGTGATATCTCTTCCTTAGTGTTATTTACATTGATAAAGTGATATCAGGTTCTAATCATTTGATACTCCCAAGCATCATTAGTGGAAAGAACATTCTTTTCCAGGTCTGTAGTTGTGGCTATAATATCTATAGGAACAGTTCCTAGATTGGGATATTCAGAGGGATGGTGACTGAAGACACTCGGCTGGAAGCATTGCTATTCCCAAGACTATTGTTTGACATCTGGGTTATCTCTATCAGAATCTGAGGGGAGACTGTAGTTAAGATTGTGTTAGTGATAGTCTGATTTGTCTGATACATGTTGACTCTCATTGTGTCTTCAGCTAGGCTGGCTTACTTGCCCTGTGTGTGGTAGTTGGTTGCCAGTGTGAAGATAGCTGGCACCTTTTCCACTAGATTATGTGCTCCTCAAGGACAAAAATTGCCTTTTGCTTTTCTTTATATCCCCAGTGCTTAGTACACTGTCCAGCACATAGTGGGGACTTAATAAATGGGATTGATCGATAGGACTTGTTTCCCTGGACAATGGCTGTAAGAACTGGACTAGAAGCAGCTCCAGTGATCCAGAGCATGTTATCAGTTCCAGGGCTCCTGTGCACAGCTATCTGCCAGTTAATAGCAATTGCTCAGTAATTGTTGCTGGTGGTGATAAAGGAGATGGGTTCCCATTCCACAAGTATTTCTCCCCTAAATGATTACTACAAGGGCTGGACAGGAAAGAGGTCTGGCAGTTTGGGGAAAAACTGCTAATCCCAAGGCTTTTGGGCTCAAGATTGCCATTAGGATCTTAAGGAAGACAATGGTCAGAGTGACAATAATGATTTTACTTTCCTGGCATGTGTTGCTCTTGCCTCCTCCACAGGGAGATGAAGATTTCAGTTCCATATCTCTAGTCAAAATGATGAGAATGAATCACTCTTTAGGGGAGGAAAATTTTTTTCCTTCTCTTCCCTTGCCACTGACCATATCATCAGAAAGACTGGACTGATAACAGATTATTTATCCAGCTATAATCAGAGAGATTGGAATAGGAGACAAAAAAATCCATCGGGAGTCAAAGTGATCAAGAACCAAGGACAAATGGGAATAAATAACTTGTTTGTAGAAGGAGGCAGCTTCAAGGACCAAGAATTCATGAAAGGACTTGTAGACAGAAGGGTTACCCTTAGAAGTCCATGAAAAGGTAGTAAATAAGTTGTCTTCTGAAGAGCAATTTACAGTAACAGATTGGGTCTCTTCGGACATAACTACCTCAATTTAAGAGTACTCTAGTTATCCTAAAATCATTCATGACCATTCACAAATATGTTTATCTTCAATGATCAGCTTGAAGACACATTTGGACAGCTTTTTTTTGAAATAATATAGTAAAAACAATAGCTACAAAATATCTCTCCCATAATCTTAGGACTGACTCTTCTCTAAAAACTCAGAACAGGAGGAGAAAGAGTGTGTATATACACACACAATTTAAAACTACTTAATATCTCTAGGACAGCAGGTCCTGATATCTTTTGTTTTATCTTCTCAAATATCTTTCTGCTTCTCCACTTTGTAACATCTTAGCTGTGCTTCCTGGGTCTGATCTTTTTCATAGTTTCAATTGACTCTGCAGCAGACCCTCTAGGTCTACTCTCTGCTGGGCTGAGCATCAAGAAATGGTTACTCCATTGCAAAACACCATTATAACTGGAAGAGGAAGGGGAGAAAGGGAGAGGGGGGCGGAAAAAAAAGAAAAGAAGGAGAGGGAATCAGGGAAGGAAGGAAGGAGAGGGAAGAAGGAAAAGAGAGGGAGGGCAGGAGAGGGAGGGAAGAAGGGAAAGAGAGAGAGGGAGGGAAGAAGAGAAAGATATTCCTTCCTCTTCTACACACATATACATTCATCCTTATATTCTCAAAAGTTGAATTAATATTCTGAAAGTTCAAGGGTAAAAGGCAAAGAACAATTTTCAATTCCCTCTCAAGATCTGGGTTCTTCTCCCTTGGCTAGTTCTCTTCTTGACTGTTTGAGGTAATTCTTTAAGATGCCAGAACTCCACCAACTCCAAAGCTGGCAAGTTCACTTTTTAAAGACCAGCAGGACATATCTGTCAGGCAGTTGGTAATTAGCCTCCTTAATATTCGAGTTTGAAAAATTTCACATATCCAAAAGAAAGAAAAAGTGTAAGAATTTCTACAGCTCTTTAATACTCAATTGTAACTTTTTAATGACTGCTACAAAAGAAAAAAAGATAGAAGCATTTCTTTGAACTTCCTTTATACCTTATTTGCCTACAGTACACATGCCTATATGTCTAAGACAGGAGAAAGAAAATACCTTTTAGAAGATTGAGTAGTATAAAATCTTAAAGCTAATATCATATTACTAAGGGCAACAACAAGCAAAGAGAATGAGGCATCTCTACAAAAGTGAAGTTGTGATGAACAAAAATGAATGCTTCTAGAGAGACAGACTGGTAACAAGCACAAACTGAGCAGAACACGTTTATTTGATAGGTGCATGTTAAGTAATAATAAACTAAATGAAATAGAATTGAAAAAAATGGGCTAATCTTCATTCTTATAGAAAACAACCTATTTCCCCTGTGCAGCAAGTGCTGGTGGATAAAGAGTACAATTTACCTGAATTTGTAAGTATAGGAAAAAAAGAGAGAATCAAGAGAACCTAAGAACCAGCTAGTTCCAAAGAACTCATGATGAAACATGAAATGCTGAGAAAGAATGGGGAGTAGGAGAGGGGAGCTGATGGGCTTAAGGAATAGACTGTTTATTTTAAGACTTGGCCAACATGGGAACTTTTTTTGTGGGTTTTATTTTTCTTGCTTTCTCAATGGATAAGAGAAAAAGAGAATGTGGAACTGAAAATAAATGAAAAAGTAAGCCTACAGTATGCCTCCAATTTTCATATAGTTATTCAGAAAGGAAGCAGGGTTATCTTTCAGGGTGTCAGGATTCTTCTTAAAGTAAAACACTAAGGCACCATGGCATTTCAAGTGATTTTAATTTGTAGTAAGTAGCCCTTTAACTCTATCAACACTCGTATTAGGGATTGGAATTGAAGGTTTCAATGGAAATCAAAAAAGGAAAGATGTGAAGGAATAGCAACAAAGAAAATTATTTTGGGTTCGAATAGAAACAAATGAAGGAAATGGTAGTCCTCTTTCTTGCCTAGGTGGGATGCTAATTCCATTAATCTGCTCTGTGTTGGTTTCTACAGCCTAGCTAAGTGAGATATGCTTACAATGAAGAGCAAAAAAATGTTAAAACTTTCCTGATTGAGAGTTTGTATTAGTAACCCATATCATGAATGGCCCAAGGTCCTGATTCAGAGTTCCCGTTTTTTGTAACTAGTGATCAAATACACAAAGATTATGAGTCAAATCCCTAAGGAAAATGTGTAGTTAAATGTTTTGGCCTATTTGGAGGATAAATAGGCATACAAACTGCATATAAATGGACCTAATGAATTCAGATGAAGGGTTTCCAGGGTCAAGTATCAGTAAAGTATCAAGTTATAAAAAATCAGTAGATGTTAATGCTTTCCTATGTTCCACTATATTCTCCTATTTTGAGTATTACTAATTCATTTATCTATTCTATGTTGAGTGAAAACACTATATTTGGCATTCTGATGTTTGTTTCCTTACTTCTGAGGGAATCAACATCATTTTGTTAGGATCACTTGAACAAGGTTCTTTGGTTTATCGAATGAATACTCAAAAGAAGTTGGGATTAACCAATGGATGGGAGTGTTGAGAACAAAATTTTAATTGATAGATCTTCCAAAAAGCACATGCATTCTTCTATTGAGAAGTGTACCTGAGGAATAAAATCAAGATTATCTTGAAAACCTAGGGAACAGAGAATTTAGTACCTCTGGTCCAGTGGAACCATTGTTGAACTTTGCTGTAAATAGCTATTGGCACCACCTGGTGGTGACATATGTTTTTATGTTTTTAGTTAGGTCTATATTATCATACAATGATGATAACGACACCCAAGGTATCAGCCATTGAAGTGTCTGAGCTAGAAGGAGGTATCATTTGAAGTGACTAGGACTTCCTGAGCCCAGATACTTTAGGATATTCAAGATAAAAATGACTGACTGATTAAAGTCATCTATCTACACAACTAGGTTTTTAGGTGTATTGCTGATGAAACCTAAGAATGCTCCAAATTGATTAATCTGCACATTCTATGAGTTGAAGTTGAGCTAGGGGCTGAACAAGATGTATAATAAGGAGAGTGGCAGCTATGAAGAAGTTTTTTTAGGCAGCATCCACTGCAGTAGATATGTCATTGACATAACTAAATAGACCCTATTCAAGGCATCAGTCACTGGTAGGTTAAAAAAAAAAAACCTCCTTATTTAAAATAATCACCTGCAAGGTGGCTAATCCCTACTTGTCCAGTTCAACACTTCTTGCACTATTTCTTCCCAAGGCATGATGCTGGTTCCTGAATCAGATCATGGGCCTCATTGCCCATTATATATTTCTCAGACCCACTCAGAATTTTCTACTTGAAAAATTATAATTGAGGGTTTCCTTTTCTTTTTTTATCAATGAATAGAGAAGGAGTGGTAGACGTGGATGAAAAAAGAGAATTCAGATCCTGCCTCAGACACTCAGTCACGGGTAACATGGACATATTTTAAAATTTCTTTTAACCTCATTTTTCATATCCATAAAATAGAGATAATAATAGCACTTACTTTACAAGGTCATTGAAAAGCTCAAACTAGACAATAAGGATAAGAACTTTGTAATCATCTTTAAAGCACTATCAAAATTTAGCTATTATTATTATTTCAAAAACAAGCAATAACAAATTTAGAACTCTATACTTTGAAACATTTTTCTTGTATTATGTTCATTCATCTGTAAGTTCTTCAATAATATGGGAATTAGTTAAACTTTGAAGGGACTTTCGAATTCATCTAGTTTATTTTTTTCATTTTGTAGATGAACCAACAAGTACTAAATGTGTCTTTAACATTAACAGACAAATGAAAGGTTTTGTACAAGGTCATGCACAAGGAAGAGTGAAAGTAAAACACAAGTTTCCCACCCTCTCTTCCAGTTCTCTTTCTACTATAGCCAGTTTCCTTCTTCAAAGCTCAATCAAAAGTAAGAGTTGATTTTAAATACAGGCTCTGACACTAACTGTATGTGAGCAGGGACAGCTCACTTAACTTTTCTTATCTTCAATCTTCTCATCTGTAAATATAGTATTTTATCTATTCCTATACATGGGAAATTATACACATACACACACACATATATATAAATATACTTATATTTCTTATGTGTGTGAAATATATGCACATTTACACATATGTGTGTATATGATAGCTAACATTTGTATAGTACTTTTGTGCTTATGTGCTATATGCACTTATGTAAAGCACTTATATGCTTAACAATTATAATCTCAATTGTTCCTAACAGCAACCATGGAAGGTAGGTGCTATTACTGTCCTCCTTTTTCAGATGAAGACACTGAATAAAAGAGGTTAAGTAAGAGTCACATTGCTAGTAAGTGAGGCTGAATTTGAACTCAGGCCTTCTTGACTCCAGATCTAGAGCTCTATCCATGGAGCCCACATGATCCCCCTTCCCCCCCCACACACACAGAGAGCACTTGAACTGAGTCTCAGAGGGAATCTGAGTAGATCCAACTTTCAAAATGCTTATCTTTAGGTTGTCAGTCCCTTAAGCCCTTCAATGATCTTTAGTACCTTAGTCCTTGTGCTCTTCTTGCTTCTTTTGTTTGCTCTAGCTACATGGTAGCCTTTTTTTTTCCAATCCAAAGGTAGTCTTTCTTATCTTCACAGACTGTGAAGCCTCTTGGATTTTCCTGGAATACCTGGGAGCTATTTTTCTTTATTTTTTCTAATAATGTCTAATAATATGTGGGTATGTGTATTTTTTTTCTTTTCTAACAGAGACCTATTACATCACCAAATAACCACATTTGCCATGGAAAAGTTCTGATTTGAATTACAAAAGGTCTTACAATCTATACTGCCCTTATACACCACAAGAGAGAAAGGAATAAAAAAGCTGCAAGTTGAACACAATGGTGCTGTCTAAAAAATTATATAATTTCTTATACCAGCTGTCAGTTCAGAGCTGGTATAATTCAAGGCTCTTACTCTTTATTTCCTGGCCTCAAATTCCAAGTCTGGAATAAGGCTGTGATTGATCCAGAAATCTACCTTAATGCAACAAGCATTTATTTACCCCCTACCTGTATGATGATTCATGCTGTGTGCTGGGGCTACAAAAAATAAAAATAACATAATCTTGGCCATCAAGAAGTATATAATCTGACAGGAAAGCTATAGCATTCAGACAAATGGGATGTAAAATGAGTGATGAAAGCAGAAGATGAGAGGTCTAGACAAAGTGCTCTAGAAAAAAAAAACTGAGGAAACCTTCTTTAGGATCCACTGAATCATAAATTTATAGCTTAAAAGGTCCAACTCTTACAGATGGGGACACCAAGGGCCATAGAAGTAGAATGACTTGTCCAAATTAAATAAGTTTCAGGGACATAACTTGGACTGAGTTTCTTTGATTGTGAAATCAAGTACTTCTTTCCCTCCCCACTCTTGTATTCAAATCATTGACAGGTATTCTTTCTTGCCTATGCAAAAAAGAGCATCAAGCCATTTAGAATAAAATGTACTTATCCTCCTACCTCCCACCATCTTCCATAGCAAACCTATTTCTGAGATATTGTGTTGGCTCCCACCTTTGACTATGTTTCCCCTTAGAGAAATTTCCAATTTTTTGCTTTAAAGAATGCTACATCTAAGATAAACTATATATATTATGAATCTGTTATTTTGACTTGAATCGACATCTTCTAAAACTTCTTATTTTATTTTTGATCATTTGTGATTTTTTTGCCTTTTTAAAATCTTGTTATTAATCCCTACCTGTCCAGCTCCATTTTTGGCTTCATTCCTTCATGTTTCTGGTTCCTAAACTAGGTGTATTGTACAGTTCCCCTTAGAATTTTCTGCTTGAAAAATTATAATTGAGGGATTTTTCCCTTGCTTTTTCAATGGATAGAGGAGGAGGAGGAGTCATAGGAGAAAAAGAGAAACTGATTTAGAAAAAAAAGAAGAAAGATATTTGGTGACTAACCAAATAGATAGGAGAATCTAGGGTAGAGGGAGAAAATATAGTTGACCTACTATCCTGATCCTGAGTAACTGACTCAAGTTTTTGACTACCAAGACACAAAAACCATTTTCCTCTACTATCTGATAAAGGGACCAGTTTTCAAATTCAATGAAGTTCCATAGGACCATGCATGAATCTCTTTATCATGGTAGGTGCTTTATATGAAAAACACATTATCTTTAGGTACTAGATGTTGCCGTGTTCTGGCTTCAGTCACTACCTGAGCTCTCTTCAGTCCTGCCTACAGGGTCTTTTATTCCCTAGACTCCAAGATGATAGTAATTTCAATTTGTTGTACCTTATATGAAGATGACCCTGTAAACCAAATGTTATTGCATTGATTTCTGTCAAAATTAGACCATATATACCCATTTAGTTTAAAAAGAATCATCCTTAAGACAAGTCACATTGAATTCTGCTGTTATTATATAGATACAATCATGGTTTGTATTATGAAGAAACCATTTAAATGCATTTCAAAAGATTTTTCTAAAAATCTCTTAGGAAATTGATGATAAGCATAAAATATATTGCAGAAGCTAGAAAGTTTGGTGCTTTACATCCTAGTACATCTGGTGTCCAACAGAAGGTAACTAGAAGAAAGTGAATTGTTCTGTTCACTATTGATTCCTGTTCTCTTTTTCTACAAGAGAATGTTTGTTCTATTAGTAAAATTCTTGAAGGCAAGTACTGATTGTGTGATTGTATTTGTATTCCCAGCACTTGCACAATGACTGGTAAATCACTTCTTAAATGTTCTGTCTATCTATTCCTCTATCTCACTGCCATCTTAGGTTTTAGCACATCCTGTGATTCTGCACTTTAAACACTATAGTTCATTGTTTCCCAATAACAATCAATCAATAGAAGCAATCATTTAGAAACAATCAGCTCTTAACAAATATAATTATTTAAATAGCATAGTAATAAGAGTAACTAAAAATATTCTTCTCTTCCTCCCATAAACACAGGGTACACAAATATACAACATTCATGGGAAGAAGAGTCACAAAGTTTTGTGGTAGTGAAACACATATGTAGCAAACATGTGGGAAAAGCAACTTACAATTCCTGGTACTGAAGATCCTGGAAGTCTTTTCTCTGTAGAGTCCTTGCACTTTCCTCTTTAGCTCCAACAGCTGTCTTCTTTTGCCTGATGTAAAGTTACTTCCTTCAAGTTACTTTCTCTTGTATTTAATTGTTTCTCGGTGTCTGTTTGGAAAATGGTGTGGCTCTCCTACTTGATTCATATCTCTTTCTGGTACAGTAGTTCTTCTTGAAAGCTATGTGATGTGTGTGTGTGTGTGTGTGTGTATGTGGTGTGCATGCATGTGTGTGTGTGTGTGTGTGTGTGTGTGTGTGTGTGTGTGTGGTTCTTCCAGGGGATTCTTCAACAGGTAGCTCCTGGCTTGTAAATCTTCTCCTATCTCTAATACAGTAACTTCATTCAAAGTTTATCTATTTAAAGGTCCCAGAGTTATTTTTTTTTTTTGCTCAGCCAATTATAATCAGAAAGCTTGTCTTATTTTAAATGCCTCACAAGGTATTAAGCCTTGTTAACCCAATAAAACCTCATCATTTATGATTGTGTTCTGAACTACACAAGTGAATTTGTGGAATAGAGAGAATCACAACCCTTTCTTTTCTTTACGAAGAAAAGAATAAATTGACTAAAATAAAGTTCATTTTGCATGTATGTTTGTCTGTTTTGTCATGTGTTGTACCTTCTTTTTGTCTTTGTAATATCAAAATAACTGTTTAAAAAAAAACAACAAGGATTTCAGTCAAATGCTTTGCTTTATTCTGGATTATACAATGACAAAGCAATGGATTGACTGTTTTCTCTCTTCAATGAATTAACTGGCTTTTCCCCCCCTTTCCTCAAAACATAATCATAGTCCTTGAAATGCTGTGAATATTTAAAAAAAATATCTTATTTGCAAACAAATATTGTTCCTAATAATATAGAAGGAGGGTAAAACGTTGGTATAAAGCACCATATTTTGGTGTCCTTAAAATATAGAAATGCAAACGCTTGTTTTGGCAAATTGTTTACAGTAGAGTCAAGGCAAGTTTATGTTTGCTGGACTAATAAATGACTTATTGGAATAGTTATTTACTGATGAATAAGAAAAATCATCTTAATGAATTAAAAGAAGGGTTGGTGATGCTGCTTTTTAAAAATCTGGTCCTATTATGTCATTGGTGTTGGGAATTCTATCCATCTATGAAGATCAGGGATTCATCAGTAATTTAGTTACAGAGAATTGTCAAAGGCATTGATATTCAAAGTGGGGCCTCAGTCCCCTAAGAGGAAAGAGCACAATCTCAGAGAGTTCATGATCAACCAATGGAAATGGACGGGTGGGAAGAGGAGTTGCATTCCACATTTTCTTCATTAGAATGTAAATTCCTTGAGGACAGGTACTGTTTTTCTTTTCTTTGTATACCCAGCATATTATGCATTATATGGCAGCGCCAGTCACCTAATAAATCCTTAATAAATGCTTACTGACTCCAAGTTAGCTAATCCTAGGATTTGTTTCTAACACATTCACACCACTCCGTTAGCTATTATTTCCCAACACTGCTCCGATTCTGACCTCTCCAGGTTCTGTGGAAGTTTCTAATCTGTCCCTTTTGATTATGTGTTAGTCCTTCGGGACAGCTATAATCTAAGGTCTAATAAAGCACCCACAACAGCAAAAATGCTGTCACTAAAATGTTCTCTCTCACCATACCAACACCCTCTCTTTAGATCAACTTCTGATTGCAATAAGTGCCTGGCTGGCTCTGGGTTCCAGTAAGAACCTTTACCATCCCTTTGCATTTTGGATGGACATAATAGATGAGCAGTAGCATAGTTCTCATGGCATCACCCTTTCCTCCCCAAACCTACACCTTTTCCAAACTTTTATATTACTTTTTTAGAGCCTTATCACCTTTCCAGTTCCCCAACAGGCAACTTTGAGGTCCTCCTCAACTTTTCATTCTTATTCATCCCACAACTAATAAATTCCAAATTTTACCACCACTACATCTACAACTCAACCCTTCTCTTTACTCAGATAACCACTTCCCTATGAGTCCTTATTTGCCTGGATAATTGTAATAGCTTCTTACTTAGTGTCCCTGATCCAATCTCAGTTCCACTCAGCTGCCAGAGTGATTTCCCCAAAGTGCAAATCTGATCCTTTAACATGTAACTTTCCTAATCAATGAATTTCAGTAGTTTACTATTGATTATGGGATCAAATATTCTTTTATATTTTTCTACTTTCTATTTCAGGATGATTTTTATAACATTCATAATTAGTACAGTATTGGGGTTTTATAACAAAAATAATTCAATATACATAAATAGGAGGGATTTTTTTAATTGATAGAATGCACAATCAAAAAAGTTTGGAGACTGCTGGCCTAGGGAACTATGAGTTTAAGACACTTACCCCAAATCACAAAGTCAGTATGTGTCAGAAGCAGTGCTGGAACCTAGATCTTCCTGACACCAAAATGGTCCCCTCTACCCACTCTTCCAACCTGTCTGTCAAAGGGAAATTTGGACTAATTATTAGGAATTTTCTGGAAGTCAAAGTAGTTAAACTGACTATCCTCTAAAAAAGCTGCTGTTTACTAGAGCTGTAGAATTGTTTAAAAATTAAAATAGACAAAAAGGTTCAAGAATATATGGTTAGATGTTTACATTTCTGTCATTTCTAATTTCCTTTGGTGGGGACACCAAAGGATATGAACCTAGTCATGTGAAACTGATTGCAGATATCAGTTCAAGGGCTGACTTGCTTTTATTGGTCACTTTAAACAGCACATTAAATGGCTCAGTACTGGGAGCTGATATTGTTTGAAATATTGAATGTGATACTTGGATAACAAATTAAATTATGTGTTTAGGAAGGAAAGAACCAGAGCTTTAGAAAAAGAATTGGGATACCATTAAACTAATCATTATCTGAAGAAAATTGCCATTTAAAAAAAATCACAACTCCAAGCATGAAATCTATAAAATATTATGTGATAGTTATTCTGCTGAATTTTAGAGATATAAATGTACATACAGGGTCAAGAATAATTCTTCAGACAAAATAAGTAGTTTAGGGAATACACTCCATTTTTTTGGCCTCAAGGAAAGATAATGATCTATATAACCCAGATAAAAATGTAATACCACTAGTATGCATAAAGCACTTTAAGTTTAAACATGGATAGTTCATTTACATGAATACTCAAAGATGTAGTTTGGGTAATGGAAGGTTTTAGCTTTAAAAAAAAAAAAAAACCTACAGCCCTCAATGCCTTCTATTTGTTATTGGCAGTAGTAGTGATGACTCATATCTTTGTTTGAAATGAGTAACCTAATTGAGAAATACAAAATTTTACAGATGAAAGAAATCTTAGAGATTATAGAGTCCAACCAACTCATCTTATGAAGGAAGAAATTAAGGTCCAGAAAAAGTCGGGAATTTTCTGAAGATCACATAGCAATTAGCAGAAATAAAGACCAAACTGAGAAACACCTATTTCTAAGTTTGGTATTTGTTCTAGGACATGACTTTGCTGAACTTTATTCAGGAGAGGTTGCAAGAGAGAATGCAACAGTGATCATTTAAGACCTAGAAACATACCACCAAGTAGATTATACAAAGTATCTACTTTTCTTTTTTGATAGTGACTCTGCCAATAATTATACCTTTACTAAAGAATAGTAAGTCATTTTTCAATGCACCTATAATTTCAATAATGTGAGTATTAACACCATCAATTTTAAAGTAAAACTGATAGGGACCTCGAAGGTTATCCAATAAAATCTACCAATTTTTTTTTTCCAGATGAGGAAAATGAAGTCTTGGAAAAGCTAAATGTGTTGCTAACTAGATAAACATCAGAGTTGAATTTAAACCCAGGTCTTAAACTCAGTGGATAAAGCATTGAATCTGAGTCAAGAAAATTCATCTTCCATAGAAGAAATTCAGCTTCAGATGTTTACTAGCTATGTAATCCTGAGCAAGTTACTTAACCCTGTTTGCCTTGGTATTCTCATCTGTAAAATAAGCTAGAGAAGGAAATGGCAAACCACTCTAGTATCTTTGCCAAGAAAATAACAAATGAGTTCACAAAGAATTGAACATGACTGAAAAAAAATTAGGTCAACAACAACCAACTTCTGATTCTAGAGTAAATGTTTCTTCTGTTGTATCACACTACTCACCTCAATAGAAAAGGAGTACTCTTAGGTTTCCTCCATCTATAAAATGGGTAAACCAAGAAGGCCAAAGACTGAAACAAAATTTCTTTCTGTACCACTATTCATAGTGATAGAGACTCAATCTGTTATTTCATTGGTATAAGAAACTGCTCACTGAGGAAACTTCCCCTACCAACACACCTTTTCTGAAATGTATGGTCCTAAAGATTTGTCTAGAATACTGAGAAATTAAGTGATTTGTTCACGGTTATAGTACTTTTCAGAGACAAGATTTAAACCCAGATTTTCCTGTCTCAGTGCCAGTTCTATCCATTATGCCATTCTGCCTCTAAAGTATTTGTAGAAAGATTTTTAAAAATCTTATTTTATTTCTAATAGCATTTTTTCAAATACTTTTAAAGATCGTTTTCAACATTCATTTTTGTAAGACTTTGTGTTCTAAATTTTTCACCCTCCCTCCCATCCCTCCTCCCCCAGTTCAAGACAGTAAGGAATCCCATATAGATTATTATCAAGTATCAAAGTATAAATATTTTAAATATATTTCTATATTTTTCATTTGTTCAAGAAAAATGAGGCCAAAAGGGGAAAAATGCAAGAAAGAAAACAAACAAAAAAATGAAAATATTATAATATGATCCACATTCTCTCTCTTGATTCAATTGGCATTTTTCTATCCCAAGTGCATTGGGATACCTTGAATCACTGCATTTTTGAGAAGAGCCAATTCTATCACAGTCGACCATAATCTTCTTGTGACTGTGTACTATGTTTTCCTGGCTCTACTAACTTCACTCAGCAGAAAGATTTATTTTTTCTGACAGAAAAACAAGATAAACAAGAAAATCCCTAAAAATAAAATGAATAATCTTAGGCTTGATAATGATTTAAATGAGAGACATATTAACCATGTCTCATCTACCTATGCTAGCCAAACCCTGAAGTTTCTATCAGGTCAAATAAAAATCAAGAAATTCAATGAGAAACTATAATAAGTTATTTTTTCTACTACAGAATTACAAAAAGAGATCAGCCAGAAGACCAAGAGCAATAGGAAAGGCTTCCAACAACAAAGCCAGTACCAGCTCAGGGAAGCTTCTCATATAGAAAAGAGATGTGCCAGGAACCTGTATAGCTTGAAAGATTCTCTGTTTAGAAGTAGCTAAGTAGAGAGATCTCCTGAAAAAATTTTAGAGTGTTCAATATATGCTAGGGCTGGACCTTGGAAGGTCCACATTGCAACAGTAGGCAGCAACCAGTACAGAGCCCAAACACTTCAAATGTGGCACTTAAGTGCAGGGAGTATGAAGTACCTAACATTCTGTCTTAAGATGCCAAAGAAGGACCTTGAAAATCAACATTGTAAATGTCAAGGATTCATTTGGGGGTGAAAGTCAACACAGGAACATAAGTGATTCAAGGCAAGAGTGAATAAGGTAGACAACCATACCAATAGCACAGAAAAGAGCAGGGCCTTGGCACAAATTATGACATATTGAGTGATTCTCTTCAAAAGAGTCAATAATTCTTCATCAAATGTAAGCAAAGAGTAAAAAGAAAAAATGAATTTTTATAATAATTAGATGAATACCAAGAAGAAATGAAGCAATCAATAAAAAATGAAATTAAAATTCTAAGGTGAAAGCATTTGAAGAGAAAGTGGTAAAACATTACTACCCAAGAAATAAATTCCCTAAAAACTGTAAGCAGACCAAACAAAAATGAATCCACAATGTAGAAAAAACATTTACAACAAAATAAAAGGATTTTTAAAAATAGAATAAAATTTAATGTCTGACATTTAAAAAAAAAACTTGTAAAACAATACAAGGAGATTAAATTTAAAAATCATTCAACTCTCTGGAAATAATGATTTGAAAAAAGCTTGGACATTTCAAGAAATTATAAATGCATAATTTCCAGATCCATGAGAATTAGAAGACAGTAAAAAGAATTAGAAGAAGTAAAAACAGAAAGAATTAATTTATCACAATCTGTTTTAAAAAACAAACAAACAACAACCCAAAAGAAAAAAAAAAAAGAAAAAAAAAAAAAAAAAGAAAACCAGAAGGCCATATCCAAAATATGCAGTAAGGAACTAAAATCAGGGTTACATAAGACCTCACAGCTTCTATAATAGGTAAAATTAAATCTAAGAATTCAATATTACAAAAGGGAAAAGATATAGGCTTACAACTTTACCCTGTAAAGTTGTGCCATCTTATAAGTGAAAAAAGTACATCTTTAGTGAAATGTAAGACTTTCAAGCATTTTCTGATTAAAAAACCAGAATCACATAGGCATTTCAAAATATAAATACAGGAAAGATTTGATATGATGATGCAGTATTGACATTTGAATAGGAGAAGAAACTGTCTCTTCAGAACTTTAATTTCTTCAAAGAGTATTGAAAAGATAATTAAATCTGAAAAAAACCCAAAGGTTCTAGAAATGGATTGATTCTGTTCTGAGGATGTGAACAAGTAAAGGAGTAGGGAAAGTTAAAAAATATACTAGTATAGAAAGGAAGAATAAAGGGATGATCCACTATTCTTTATAATTAGGGTGCATGAGAAAAATGAATGAACATGGAGGAAAAGGAAGAGAGAATGGGTATAAAATCATCCTCACTTGAAATCTGAAAAGAGCAAAGGAAGATTCAATACAGTTTAGTATGGAAATAAATAAAACTTAAGGGCAAAATTTGAGGCTAAGAATGGGGCAGGTTACAAGGATGCAAGTCATAAGCAAAATAAACTTCCTGACCCTGAAGCAGGGTATGACAAGAGAAAAATGACTAAACAAACTATGGCATTAGAATGTAATGAAATATTATTGTATCATAAGAATGATTAAAAGAGATTATTTCAGAGAATTTTGAGTAGCATGAACTGACAGTATTCAGTGAAAAGAAAAAAAAAGTATTCTCTTTATAACAATTTATAAATTGTTCTATTTGTACTAATAATGACAGGAACATTATAAATGAAAACAACTTTGAAAAACAAGAACATTGATCAGTGCAATGAAATATAAAACACTAAAAAGCTAAAACCACTAAAAATTTTAGTATAGAAAGAATTAAGAAAGATGGTCACCTTCTGAGATTTAAGCAATTTTGAAAAGCTCCCCTTTCATATGACTTCTCCATCACTGATCTGCCATGGTCATTTCCTACTCCACTTTAAATCATCTTCAGTAATAAGACATTCTAGTTCAGTGGAACAATCATGGTACAATTAATCAGGAGGCCTTGTTTTTATTTCTGGCTCTACCACTAATTAGATCTGTAACCCTTAACTTCATTTTTCTCATCTTCAAAATGAGAAGGTTTAAGGGCTCATCTGGTTTGAAAGTTCTGAGAGTCCACCGTTCCATGTTATTAATGAATAAGATAGTAGTATTATTTGGGAAAGCATATTTAAATTGTTCCAATTACTTGGGAAGAACTTTCAAATTCTTTCCTATTCCAAGAGATTAATTTATCATACTAAGTTTTATCTAAAGTTACAATATTCAAATCAGGTTCCTTAAATAGAAAGGCAAGAGTTCTAAGGAAGGCAGGGTTAGTGTGAAAGAATGAGTGTCAAGATTTAGTGGGGTGAGGTATGTGTGTGTGTGTGTGTGTGTGTGTGTGTGTGTGTGTGTGTGTGTGTGTGTGTATGAAGTTGGAAGATTGAAGGTGATGAATAAGAGAGTGGACCAAATAGGAATGTAGTACCTCCAAAGTCACCTTAACTATTTCTTGATTTTGCTCTGGTCTAATTCCTTTCCTCCAATATCCTCACTCCATTCAGAACATATACTATTATCCAAATAGCAGAAATAAAAGCTTCTCTAGAATTTTTTGTCTTTTTAATTCTGGATAGTTTTTATTGTCTTGGACAAGCCTCACTAAGAAAATCAACATGTAGGCACGTTGCATTTATTCCTTCACTTACAAACAGTTAACTAATACCTACTATATATTAGGTGTTGTACAAGTTGCTGTCAATACAAACCCAGTGATGGTAGATTCTGTTTTCAAGAGGGCCTTATATAATTTAATGGGGGAAAGGAAAACAAATAAGTGAAATAAATGCAAAAAGGTCAGATGAAGAAATATTTTACAAATAACATACTGGCTAATAAGTGTTAACTAAAGTCTACAAAGTATTCATTTACATCTCATAAACATATTGTTTTCCCTATCATTCAATAAATGGCTATAATAGTTATCCAGAACTTTAGTCAAAGTAACAGTGGAATACAGTCAATGAAGTTTTTCCTAGAATATTTTCTCTCAGAACATGCAGTATCATTTATCTATCTATTGACTAGATAGCAAACAGCTCCAACTATATATAATCATGGTGGAAAGCAAATATCATAAAATCATAAACTAATAGAATTTTGAGCTAGAAAGGACATTGAAGATCAACTAATCCACCTATTTTTATAAATGAGAAGAATTGCACACATATACATAATAAATATATATATACATATAATTTTACAATGAGAGTTCAATGACTTGTACAACTATGTAATTGCCCAACTGAGAAGAAGTTTTGGTATTTTATGACTTGACAATGTTATTTTTCAAAAAAGGATCCCATTTAGGTGTACAAGGGGTGTCATCTATAGTCTAGGTATCATCCAGTTAAAATTTCTGATTGTAAAAAGCCCTATGATAATGAAAAACTGTGATCACTATAGGAAGATTTAAGGAAAGTGATCCTCTATGAATCGCTTTAGACAAATTCAATGGCTATATGTTACCTTTTAAGGGACTTACTCTTTGAGTAACATCTGTTGTGATATATAATACTGAAATTATCAATTTTAAAAAGTGGGTATGGGGGGCAGGGAACTATTTTATGACCTGGTTACTCTTGACCTGATTCTTTAAGTAACTCCATTCTGGCACATTTCTGATTCTCTAGAAATATATATATTTTTTCTATTTATAATTGTAGACTTCTCCGTAAAGAAATGAAAGATTATATCTCCATCCTTCTTTGCAGAGTGGGTACCTATGGATATGGAACATTGCATAATCTGTAAGACACTGTAGAAATGACCCTTGATTGATATATTGATTAGTTTTGTTAAACTTCCTTTTTTTTCTCTGTTTTATTCTTTATGAAAGGATGGCTTACTGGATAGAAAAAATGGAGGGGGTATACACAGAGATGAAGATAATGTTGTTTAAAACATTTTTACAATTTAATATAATTTTTTATTCTACAAGAAAAAATAAACAACATATATCACAAATGCTGCTGTTTTTATACTGACTATAATATTGCAATTTAATCTTCAGAGCTGAAATTTCATATCACCTAAAGAGCAATGGAAAAACAGATGTGGAGTGTGAGCTGACTGCAAGACATTACAAACATGGGTTACAAAAGACAGCCCATTTTTTTAAAATGTTATGAGACAGATGTACTGCCTCTGCCCCTATACCCACTTTTCAAAATGGATAATTTCAGTTTGATATGTTGTAACAGATGTTACTCAAAGGGAAGTCCCTTAAAAATGTATAACCATTGGATTTGTGTAAAGTAATTTATATGGGATCATTTTCTCCTTAAATCTCCCTATAGTGACTAAAGTTTTTCATTATATAATCAGAAATTTTAACTAGATGGTACCTAGAAAATGGCCTGCTTTTGTAACAAGAGCAAGAAATATTAAACAGACAGATCAAAGGTTTCGCTGAACCTATCAAAAAGGCAAGAGCAATCAATGAAAATTTACAGTAGATTGGGTAACTTCATGGGGAACTTGTGAAAGGACATGGATAAGAGATGTACAAGTGAAACAGGCATGGATGAGTTAAGATATATATCACTAGACAAAAATTCTAAATCAGTGAGATCATGGATTCATTTAAGTTTTAAGTATTTAAAGGATTTTTTAAAACATCATAATATCTAGTGAAATGTCATGCAGAGAAAGAGGACATTAAAATTTTGACTACAGTTATAATGACACTATTATTTACATAATGTCTTTACACTAAACTTGTTAAGCTCTTGCATATCTATCCATACTCCCTCAAACTCTATGTAAGAAGGTAGTAATGTATTCTTCAAAAAGATGTATCTTTTTGTAAGTAGGGGAATGAAGCCACATAGCAGTTACAGGATTTGTTCAAAGTCAAACAGGAATCTGATTACAGTCAATTAGGCAGGTTTAAAAACAAAATAAAACAAAACCAATACTTACTGAATGACTACTATATGCCCAGCACTGTACTAAATACTAGGGATACATAGAAAACTAAGAAACTTTTTGCTCTCAAGGGGGTCACAGTCTAAGAAGGAGACAACATGCAAAAAAAATGTATGTAAATAAACTGAGCAAACTGAAAATAATAACAAAGACAAGGTACTAACTAGAATTAAGAGGGATCAGTATTGATATTGCAGTTTTATGTATAAGCAACTTAAAAAAAATTATTATATTATATTATGTAAATGCTTCTTTTATTCTGTAAATTAAGTTAATTAAAAGAAGAATTAGAAAAATTTTCCCTGATCTCTTTTAGCTGGGATCCAGGAAAGCCTAGGATTTAGGTCTAATTGGTCACTAATCTTATATTTGTTCAACTAGTCAATGGTCACAGCTCTAACTTCATAAAAAAGATAAGAGTCTGTCTTGTGTACAGTGCCATGCTTCATGGCACTGCTCTATAGACAAGATATCAGTTAAGACAGTGCTGAGAAATTGATTTGTGTCCCTCCTCTCCATTAGAGCTACAGTGGCTTCACAAATGTAGCCTATAGTTTCAATAAGATAAATAATTATAAAATAGTCAACATGCAGAAGGTAGCTTTGCTCGGTTCTCCCATTGCTTCCTCCTTTTCTTAAAGAAAAACCGAAAATAGAACCAAATGATATGCTTTCTTCTTTGCATGCTGGTTGGTTTCAACTAAATAGTGAAAGTATATGTATCTAGATTGGCCAAAGCAATGTGTTGAAAAGATTTTTTTAATCAGTAAAATCAACCAATTGTTATGTGATGCTGGATAAACAGTTTGAATTTTATCTTTCATTGAATTGATAGGGTGGTGGCTTTTATTCATTAGTTAAAATTAGATGTTTTAGCTTCATTGAAGGTTTGACATTAGTAACAATGTATACCAAAATGCTATCCAGGGTCTTCTATCATCTAGTAAATTCAGTTATTTGAATTTCAAAACAATCCTTATACTATTAGACAAATAACTATTAAACTTTTTCTGTACTTTTACAGCTATAATGTTACCAGTGTATGCATGTATGTGTATACAATATCTCTACATAATTCATAGTACTCTCCTAATAACAAACTAACTTTATGCTATGTGAATAATGTGGAAAGGTAAAGCTGACTTATACACTAGCTAAGAAGGGTGGAGAGTTGAGATAACTGTTTGGATATTTGGTTGGGGGTTAGTGACAAATGGATTTAAGGATCATTATTGAGGAAAACTATGAGGAAAAATTTTGATGTGCATGGTTTCAGTTTTGAGTTCTAATCAACGACCATTTATCAAGCACCTACAGAAAATAAATGAAACAATGCCTATTCGCAAGGAACTTATAGTCTAATGAACAAAGCAATTAACTATGCAAATATATATAAAATAAATCCAAATAAATATTACATTGCTAAATACAAGGTAGCTTGGGAAGGAGGGTCTAGCTTTTGGAAAGATTAGGAATAGTTTCATGCAAAAAGTGCTGCTAAATTGCATCTGAAAGGAAGAGAAAGGACCCTCCATAAGGCATAAATGAGGAAGGAATACATTGAAGTTATGTTGGATGACCATAGAAAAGATAAAAATTGTAGGTAGAATGTCATATATATAGAGGATGGGGCAGCCAATTTGGCTGATTTGAAGAATATGGGAAAGGAAACAATGTCCAATGAGTTTAGAGAGATATATGAGCTAAGGTTGTAAAAGACTTTAGAAGTTAAACAATGGAGGTTATGTTTGATTCTGGAGGCAATAAGAAGCTGCTTCGAGCTTCTAGCCTAGATAATCAAATAGGTAAGTATGTATATATAGAAAGTTACTTCTGAAGCAAAGTAGACAATGA
Source organism: Sminthopsis crassicaudata (assembly GCF_048593235.1). Taxonomy (NCBI): domain Eukaryota; kingdom Metazoa; phylum Chordata; class Mammalia; order Dasyuromorphia; family Dasyuridae; genus Sminthopsis; species Sminthopsis crassicaudata. The sequence continues at coordinate 171,298,441 of NC_133619.1, read as the reverse complement.
ACCAAAATGGGAAGAGCTTTTAGTTAGGAAGACCAAATAGGTGACTGTTGCAATGATATGGGCAAGGAGTAATAAGGCCTAAGATTACATAATTATTGTGAGAGTAGAAAGAAGGATTTGATTGTGACAGATCTGATCCGAATAGAAATGGCAAAATCATATATTATTAATGATAATAAGATTAATGATTCCAAACCAGAGTCAGATTTAATACTTGAAACTTCCTCTAACACACATTCTAAGATTTTTAAAATGCTAAGATGTTTGTATTTTCTGAATATTGAGATTTACACAGCATGAGTTTCACAGAGTACACCAATAATGCTCCACATGTCTGAGTAGACACAGGCTGTTATTCCCTAACTAAATTAATCAGATCACTTGTATTGCCAAGATGATCTCGTGATCATTTTATGATTTATGGTTTTTCCTCTTGAGCTGGATGAGACTACAATGAAAATCTCATCCAATTCATTCATTTTTTAAAGGCAAAAAACTTTGAGGTTCAAAGGAGTTAGGGCACTAGGCCATAGTGACCCAACTAACTCAGCTAATTTAGATTTGAAGCTAAACAAAACCCTAACACTTCTAACTGGTCAAGTGCTTTCTCCTAATGGTCTCTCAATCAATTTTTTGGTTAAAGTGGTTCCTGCTGTGAAGGTGGATGAAATGAACATATCATCCCAGGTCTATCAGGCCTTTTATACTCATGTTGCAGCTTGAGTCAGTCATTAGTCATTGAGTCAATCCTTGAATTTTCTCATATTGCAGAAAGTATAACTGGTTTCATCTAGAAATGATCATAGTGACTAATTAAAACTCAGTTCTATGTTACATTGAGGGCAATTTTTTTGGAAGTGGAAAGTAGGCTAATTTTTGACCATGCTAAATTTTAATTGGGAAAAATAATAGTGGTGCACATTCATAATAGTAATTATGGCTTACATTAAACAGAACTTTGAGGTTTGTGTGCTTTCCTCTCAACAATACAATGAAATACAAAGAATGAGATTATTGGTCACATTTTATAAATGAAGAAACAGACATAAGACATTTGTGACTTCCAGGAACTATACAAGCAAAAATACAAAACACTTTCCACACAAAGTCAGATCTAAACAATTGGAAAAATATTAAGTGCTCTTGTGAGTGAGTATAATAAATATGACATTATCTAAACTAATCTATTTATTTAGTTATATGCCAATCAGACTCCCAAGAAACTATTTTAATGACCTAGAAAAAATAACAACAAAATTCATATGGAAGAACAAGAATTTCAAGGGAATTAATGAAAAAAAAATCAAATGAAGACAGCCTAGCTATATCTGATCTAAAACTATATTATAAAGCAGCGGTCACCAAAACCATTTGGTATTGACTAAGAAATAGACTAGTTGATCAGTGGAATAGGTTAGGTTTACAGGACAAAATAGTCAATAACTATAGCAACTTAGTATTTGATAAACCCAAAGATCCCAGCTTTGGGGATGAGAATTCACTATTTGACAAAAACTGCTGGGAAAACTGGAAATTAGTATGACAAATTAGGCGTGGACCTACACTTAACACCTTACACCAAGATAAGATCAAACTGTGTTCATGATTTAGGCGTAAAGAATGAGGTTATAAATAAATAAGAAGGACATAGGATAGTTTACTTAGACTTGTGGAGGAGGAAGGAATTTATGACCAAAGAAGAACTAGAGATCATTATTGATCACAAAATAGAAAATTTTGATTATATCAAGTTAAAAAGCTTTTATACAAACAAAACTAATGCAAGCAAGATTAGAAGGGAAGCAATAAACTGGGAAAACATTTTTACAGTTAAAGGTTCTGATAAAGGCCTCATTTCCAAAATATATAGAGAATTGACTCTAATTTATAAAAAATCAAGCCATTCTCCAATTGATAAATGGTCAAAGGATATGAACAGACAATTCTCAGATGATAAAATTGAAACTATTTCTACTTATATGAAAGGGTATTCCAAATCACTATTGATCAAAGAAATGCAAATTAAGACAACTCTGAGATACCACTACACACCTATCAGATTGGCTAAGATGACAGGAAAAGATAATGACTGTTGGAGGGGCTGCAGGAAAACTGGGACACTGATGCATTGTTGGTGGAGTTGTGAAAGGATCCAACCATTCTGGAGAACAATTTGGAACCATGCTCAAAAAGTTATCAAACTGTGCATACCCTTTGATCCACTAGTGTTACTACTGGGCTTATATCCCAAAGAGATCTTAAAGAACGGAAAGGGACCTGTATGTCCCAAAATGTTTGTGGCAGCCTTTTTTGTAGTAGATAGAAACTGGAAATTGAATGGATGCCCATCAATTAGAGAATAGTTGGGTAAATTGTGGTCTATGAATTTATGGAATATTATTGTTCTGTAAGAAATGACCAGCAAGATGAATACAGAGAGGCTTGGAGAGACTTACATGAACTGATGCTAAGTGAAATGAGCAGAACCAGGAGATCATTATACACTTCAACAACAATACTATATGAGGATATATTCTTTTTTTTTAATTTATTTTTTTTAATTCATTTTTCCAAATTATCCCCTCCCTCCCTCCACTCCCTCCCCCCGATGGCAAGTAATCCCATACATTTTACATGTGTTACAATATAACCTAGATACAATATATGTGTGTAAATACCATTTTCTGTTGCACATTAATTATTAGCTTCCGAAGGTATAAGTAACCTGAGTAGATAGACAGTAGTGCTAACAATTTACATTCACTTCCCAGTGTTCCTTCTCTGGGTGTAGTTATTTCTGTCCATCATTGATCAACTGGAAATGAGTTGGATCTTCTTTATGTTGAAGATTTCCACTTCCATCAGAATACATATATGAGGATATATTCTGATGGAAGTGGATATCTTTGACAATAAGAAGATCCAATTCAGTTCTAATTGATCAATGATGGACAGAACCAGCTACACCCAGAGAAAGAACATTGGGAAATGAATGTGGACTACTTGCATTTTTGTTTTTCTTCCCAGGTTATTTTTTACCTTTCTGATTCTGATTTTTCTTGTGCAACAAGAGGACAGTACAGATGTATACATATATATTGTATTTAAGATATACTTTAATGTGTTTAACATGTATGAGACTGCCTGCCATCTAGGGGAGGAGGTGGAGGAAAGGACAGAATAGAAGTGATTGCAAGTGATAATGTTGAAAAATTACCCATGCATGTTTTATTAATAAAAAAATAAAAATTAAAAAAAATTTAAAAGAAAGAAATTTGTGACTTCTTTAGGATCACACAGCCAACAAGAATCAGAATTGCATCCAGAACTCAGGTCTCTTGACTTCAAATCCAATGCACCTTTCACTTTATTATGCTTCTGCCTCTTTACCAGTCAGGCATTGAATTTGATATTTATTATTGTACCCAATTCTTTCATATTACACCTGAGGAAATTGAGGCCCAGAGTACAGAAAATCAGTGGCCAATATTAATAACTCAACTCTCCTGACATATTCAGTGTTGTTTCCAGTATACCACTAATTTCTGAAATAAAGAATTAAGACTACCATTTTAATATTCTTTAGCTATCATTTTTGTTGTCTAGTCTTTTCTGACTCTCCATGACCCCATTTGAGGTTTTCTTAGAAAAGTTGTTATTTCCTTTTTTTATTTTACACATGAGGAAACTGAGGCAAAAAGGGTTATGTGATTTGCCCAGAATCACACAGCTTGTTTGAATGAAATTTGAATTCAGGAAGTTGAGTCTTCTTGATGCCAGACTTGGTCTGTTTTGCCAGCTAGCTGTCCATTTCAAAGCTAGTTATGTTTAACACTAGAATCTTCCCCTTACATAGCTTCTAAGATATCTAAATACTAAAATGTCTGTGCTTTCTGTTTTTTTTTCTCTCTAGGTTATAATTAAGATGATGCTCAGATGATTTTCTTCAGAAATAAGATAAACCTATCCCATATCAATCAACGGTACTGTAGCTGGCTTTATATACTCACAAAGTATATTCATCATAAAAGTCTAGTATTTGTCATACAAAGCCCAGTCAGTACTCTTGATGTCTACAATCCTTATTTCAGCATCTTGGGAATGTGGAGGACTCACATGAAGTGCTGTTGCTGCCACTAGATATCATCACTTTTTTAGCATTTCCGGGGTGCTCCAATCGAAAACAATGTCTGGGTGATGACTCTGTCAGTTTCCCCATTGTCAAGCACAATCTTATGTTCCTCCACACTTTCACAATATTTCCCCATTGGGAACATGCCTGACATTGCAATTTCTCAAAACTGTAGCTCTGCAGTGAATGCCTAATTCCTGAAACTGCAAAAACTAACAAAAGCTGATTTTTCCACTGATTTGACTGGCTGACTATTTCGAGGCTTTGCATGTGATGACCTGCTGTTCTTCACAAACAAAATCTTTAATGTGCCCACATGGTTGTTCTGAAGTGGCTGAGGGCAATTAAATCCTTGCAAGCTGCCTGCAGGGCACTGAGAATTACTCACAATGTCCAGAGTTTCTGACACAGACAAATTTTCCCCATAGGTAACATTTAGCAACTTACTATGTAGCAACTTGTGATTTGATTTTGAACTCAGAACCATTTAACTTTGTGATGAACTAAAGTTATTCAGATTTGAATAGGACCCATTAGTTGATAGTGAATTATTCTTAGAATACATTTGGGGAGCGTGGGGGAGGGAGCATTGTAGTTCAGGGTTTGGTCTTTCCTTTTTTCTTTCTTCCTCTCATTTTCTTCCTCCCTTTCCTTCCTTTCCTTCCTTCCTTCCTTCCTTCCTTCCTTCCTTCCTTCCTTCCTTCCTTCCTTCCTTCCTTCCTTCCTTCCTTCCTTCCTTCCTTCCTTCCTTCCTTCCCTCCTTCCTTCCTTCCCTCCTTCCTTCCTTCCTTTCCTTCCTTCCTTCCTTTCCTTCCTTCCCTCCTTCCCTCCTTCCCTCCTTCCCTCCTTCCCTCCTTCCTTTCCTTCCTTCCTTCCTTCCTTTCCTTCCTTCCTTTCCTTCCTTCCTTTCCTTCCTTTCCTTCCTTCCTTCCTTCCTTCCTTCCTTCCTTCCTTCCTTCCTTCCTTCCTTCCTTCCTTCCTTCCTTCCTTCCTTCCTTCCTTCCTTCCTTCCTTCCTTCCTTCCTTCCTTCCTTCCTTCCTTCCTTCCTTCCTTCCTTCCTCTTTCTCTCTTTTCTTTCTCAGTTTTCTGGTTTGCTAATGAAAAATCTTGGTTACTTGTAAAGATGTCACACTAAGTATTTTTATACCCCAAATCAGTGATCCCTTTCTGCAACAAATTATAGCTTTGCCCTCATCAGATTTTAAAATATTTGTTTAAAACTCTTCTTAAATTTATTTCATCTCCTAGATTGCTAAAACAAATCAATGCTTATATTCTTTAATCTTTATCTTTTTCTTTCCCCCAATGTTTCTTTTCTTTTTCTTCTGATACTGTTTTTAATTCTTTATTTCCTTCTCTATTTTTCTTATTCTCTTTCATTTGTTTTCTTCTCTACTTTCTATATGTTCTTTCTCTTTTCATTTTTCTTGCAATTTTCTTTCTTTAGTTTCTTTTATTTTTAATCTCTCTACTTTTGATATTTTGTTATATTATTTCTCCTCTATTGTTTTTCTTTCTTTTTTTGCTATTCCTTTCTCCTTTTCAATAGTTCTCTTTATTTGCTCTCTTCTTGTTTTATTTTACTTCATTATTTCCGCTCCTCTTTTTGTTTTTTCCTTCTCTTCTGTGTTCTTTCATTTTCTCATTTTTTCCTTTCTTTTTTCTATCTCTGAATCTTCTTCTCCTTCTTCCCTACTCCCTTTTTTCTCCCTCTCTTTCTCTATGTCTCTATGTGTGTGTCTTTCTCTGCTTCCTCTTCTCTCCCCCTCTTTTTTCTCTTTTCCTCCTTTTTTGCCTTATTTTCCCTTTTATTTTCCTTCTCTCTCTTTCACTTTTATCCCCTCTCCTGATCTGTCAGCATCAGATACTATTATTCTTGTTTTTTTATGTCACTAAATAAGTTCTTTACATCAAATTCCAGTTTTCAGAACCTTATGGAAAATATTGCATATGAATACCAAGGTAAGGACAGACCCATCAGCTATCAACTACCCGACTTGAGGAATTTACACCCCAAATAATTGTTATTCCTGATAGAGGGCAGTGTAACTCTGTTTCTAGACATTTAATAACATATTAAAGCCCCTACTTCTGGCTGTGCCAAAAACAGATCAGAGGTTAGAGGACTGGAAAAGAAAAAGGAGGTATGATCATCTGTACAAGGGAAACTGATTGCAGAAGAAAATGAAAGAAAGTGTTTGTGA